>NC_137789.1:142003037-142483037 GCF_963383645.1 Muscardinus avellanarius
TGGGTACTTGGGAGGCTGTGACAAGAGGATCATAGGTTTGAGGCCAGCCTCAACCACTTTTTTTTTTTAGGTGAAACTATCATACCTTTATTTATTTATTTTTCAGGAAAAAAAATCTATCCTAATATGGAATATGGACTCTAGATACCCAAAACGATCTTGAAAAATAACAGAGCTAGAAGATGTATATTTTCTGATTTCAAACCATATAAAGCTACAATAATTGAAACAGTGTAGTACTGTTATAAAGGCAGATATATAAACCATTGGAGTTCAATAAAAGCCTAGAGATAAATTCTTCCATATATTGTCAAGTTATTTTTGACAAGGTTTCCACAAACATTTGGTGGAGGAAAAAATAATCTTTTGACTAAATATTGTTGAAAAATAATAATTACATGAAAAAGAATAAAATTGGACCCTTACCTAACACCATATACAAATATTAACTCAAAATAGATAAAAGGCCTAAATATAAATCTTAAGACTATAAACTTTTAGAAGAAAATCTGGGTCATTAAACCTCACAACACTGAAATTGGCAGTGATTTCTTGGATATGATTTCAATGGCATAGGCAACAGAAGGGTAAACGAACTCCCTAAAAATTAAAAAAATATTGTATATCCAAAGACAATGTAAACAGAGTTAAAAGTTACTGATACAATGGCATAAAATATTTCCAAATGCTATATCTGAAGGTATATTAATATTCCAACTAGAAATCCTAGAAATTAACAACAATAAAAGCAAACAATACAATTTAGAGATAGGTAAAAGACTAACATAAATAATGAATCTCCATAGATAACCAATCTTAGTTGTCTGTTGGATGGAAAATCTTGTTTCTCTGGTTCTGGTGTGTGTTACCTATTTCTTCTTTGTAGTTAATCTCTTTGAGTATTTTCTCTAGCGCTGGTTTTGAAGACATAAATTCCTTCAGTTTCTGTTTGTCATGGAAGCTTCTTATTTCTCCATCTAATTTGATAGAAAGTTTTGCTGGGTAGGAAATTTTTGGCTGGAAGTTGTTTTCTTTCAGAGTTTGGAATATATTACTCCAAGCCCTTCTGGCTCTCATGACTTGGTTTGGGAAGTCTGGAGTGATTCTAATTGGTTTGCCTCCAAATGTCATTTGGCCCTTTGTTTTTGTTGCCTTTAAGATTCTCTGCTTGGCTTCCACATTGGCTTCTCTGGGTTCTTCCTTTGGGTCACTACGACTTCACTTAAGGTGCTCTGGATCTCGAGTCTGTGGTATCTGGGTCCCCACTACTCCTTTACTGGGTTGTATCACAGAGTCTCAGACCCAGGGAGTCAAATGAGGCTGCTTTAGACCATGGGGGTACCAGGTTGGGCATTCTCCTATGGTGTGATATCTCTGCCACCGCCCCTCCCCCACTGGGTCAAGTCCCTGGGAGTGCAGTACTGGGATTTCTCCTCTAGGGACCACAATTTGACTTACTGTTGATGAGTGCGCTGATGGAGCTGTAGTGGACTTGGTGGATTCGCTGCTGTTGCCGCCGGTGGCAATATGGCGCCGCTGCCACACCCTCGGCCATGAGGCTGGCATATTTCTTCTCTGGTTTTGAGCTCTGCTCTGAGTCTCTGCAGGGTGTGCTGAGCCCAGCCACTGGGAGCTTTAGATGCTCCCTGCGCCGAAAAATCTGCCGAATCCCGCCTGGCTGTTCCGCAGCAGTTCACCTCGGCTCGCTGTCCGCCACTCCTCTCTGGAGCCTGGTGGGCTTTTGAATGCGTTGGTCTGGTGCCGTCTGGTGAACTCGCCGCTGCTGCCGGCAGTAAGGCACTGCTGCCGCGTCCTCAGCCGTGAGGCCGGAGTATCTCCTCTGTGGCTCTGAGCTCCGTTCTGAGTCCCCTCCTCTCTGGGGCCTGGTGCTGCAAGGAAAGATGGTGCTCGCCGCGCCGCACCGCGGCTTCGGCTGCAGCACTGCAGTCTGGTTTCTTTCTGGTATCTCTTTTTTCCAGCTCTCTTTTTCTCTGTCCCTTGTAATTACATTTTTTGTTTCTCTGCTGATGGTGTTTTCTGACAATGAAAGGCGCTGATTTTGTAGTAATAGAGATTGGTTGTTAGCGGGGCTTGTAAGCCCTGCTTTTCTTCGTCGCCATCTTCCAGCCTCAGTCACTTAGTGAGACCTTCCTCAACTTAGTGAGAGCCTGTTTCAAAATAAAAAATAAATAAATAGGACTGGAGGTTTACTTCAGATGTAGAATAGTCCTGGGTTTAATCCGTAGTACCAAATATATAAATAAAACCCAACAGACATTTACTGGATTCCTTATTCATAGAGACTTTGAGCAGGAAACGGGGGACCTAAGACGCAGACAGTGAGAAAAGCAACACTAGGATAACTCCAAAGAAAGAATAGCACATAAGTCTCCTAAACCCAGTCCAGCACTTTGTCAAATTCTGTATCCAGGCACCCTGAGCCCCAGTGTGCTAACTCCCACGCAGTTTCCTTTTTGATCAAACTGGGTTGGGTGTAAAAACAGCCTTGTGCCTTTGAATTAGTGCCAGCTAGATGACATTCCAGTCATCCCAATATCTATTTCTTCAATAACCTCGGGAGGAAGTCAGGGAGAACTGAAGGCTAAGACCACAACAAAAATTTTAGAGTTTCCAAGAGATTGGCAAACCTCTGTGGACCTGGAGCCTCGCCCCTGCAGGCTTATTTTGAGCTGTCTGCATCTCCCCAGCAATAACTTGGCGAATCCTCATTCACACCTATGTTCATCTACTTGCAAAACTGAGTTGCGTCAAGATGGGCTGTTCACTTTCCCCTTCGTTCTTCCTAAAAGGTCGAAATGAACTTGCATCCAACTTTTTGTGAACGAGGTAACAGTGCTGGCTGTGTGGAACCATTTGGTCCGTGCCTAGCATGGATGGTTTGCATCCGACCCTGCCAGGCATCCCTCCGAGGTCAGAATCCTCCTATGGCTGGGGCGGCTCCGAGAAGTGCTTACAGCAACAAAAAACTTGGCAAAAGCAATCCACAAGACTGTCGTGAATGCAAAAACTCTTCCCACAGCAGAACGACAACCAGACCAGCCTGGCGCTATTCTGTAGGAGCCAGGGTACACTTGAAGAAATCACCCAGGGACCAAAGCAGAGAGAAATGCTCTATTACCAGCCTCCCAATTTGGCCTGCTTTTATTTCTCCAGAATCATGGTTGGCAACGTGTGGGTGTAACTGTGCTTTTCCCCCTGGCAGAATAACAAACAGGAAAACGTGCTCTCTCCAACGGAGCAAGTATTTGTAGACTGGAATCGTATATAGCGAATCATAACAATAGCTAATTGAGCACTTATTTGGCGCCAAGGAGTGTTCTGAGTATTTGACGTGAGCCTGCTCCTTACAGCAACCCTGTGAGGGTGCTACCATTACTATTCTCGTGTTTTTTTTGTTTTTTTTTTTGTTTTTTGGTGGTGGTACTGGGGTTCCTGGAAGCCCTTCTACCTCCGGGCTACACTCCCAGACCTATTTTTACATTTTTATTTTGGAAACAGGGTCTCCTAAGCCAGCATGCGCGGCTGGCTTCGAACCTGCGCGATCCTCCTGTCTCTGCCTCCCAAGCGCGGGGATTACAAGCGTGCGCCACCACGCCCGGCTCTATTCTCGTGTTTTTAAAATGGAGAGACGAAACATAAAAAGGCTAAGTTAGAGAAAGATTCAATTTACTAAACAAGTACCACAGTCTATTCATTCTTTTTTATTTTTTTACTGGTGCATGGTGGTCATACGTCTTAATGGGATATAAGATGGTAGAGGCATACATGCACACGTCACTCAGTGAGGCACGGTCTGTCCATTCTAAGACAAATTGTTACTACATTTTAAAGTCACTGGAGTCAGGATGTGTCCTAGGATTGCTGGCTATTAGCCTTGTATCATAACTTAATGGACAGCTTATTTCTTTCTTAGTGATGCTTAAAGTAATGATGTGTCTTCTAGTCAACAGTATCTTGAGTTTGCTAAGATATAAAACGTAAGTGAGCAGAGGGGTTCCACACAGTATGGCCCCAGCAAGGAGAGAGTCCCTGTGCCCTGGAGAGATGGAGGGTAGGAAAGAGAGAGGGAGAGAGAGAGAAAGAGAAAATGGGCTTTAATTTCAACCCAGAGTTCAGAAACGGCACCAAGTAAGTTTTTTGGTTTGTTTTTCTTTTCTTTTCTTTTAGTACTGAGGAGTGAACCGGGATCCCACACACGCTAGGCAAGTGTTCTACCACTGAGCCACATCCTCAGCCCTTTCCTTTTTTTATTTTCAGAAAAGATTTCCCCAAATTGCCCCCAGCTGGCTTCAAACTTGCAATCCTCCTGCTTCAACCTCCCAGTGGCTTGGGTTACAAATGAACACTACCACACATGTCTCAGAGTAAGATTTCTTCCTTCCTTCCTTTCTTCCTTCCTTCCTTATTATTTAAACTGGGGATTAAAACCAGGGGCATTTTTACCTGCAAGCTATACCCTCAGCCCGCTTTAACTTTTACTTTGAAACAGGGTCTCCCTGAGTTGCTGCGGGTCTCGCTAGATTGCTGAGGCTGCCCTGGAACCTGTGATCCTCCTGCCTCTGCCTCCCAGTACTGGGATAACAGGCGTGTGCAACCACACCCAGCTCACCCAGGTCACCCAACTCGCAGTAGGATTTCTGAGAAGACCTGGACACTACTTCCTTCTGAAATTGGTCGTTAAAAAGCAAAACTTTACTTAGTCGGTTTGGAGATGGAAAAAAAGCCACGGCAGCCTAAGGCAGTTTCTCAGTCTTTTATTTTTTACATCCGAAATGTTTTTGATAAACAAAAACCTCATTCTGGTTCCCTCCCTCTGACGCCCCCCAGGAATTCTGCTATGTTGACCCTACTGTCACCCCACTCACAGTAAGAATATTCAGTCTGAAAATACTCCAAATGTTCTTGTTCTGAGTACAGTCATGGAACTTGATTCACCTTTCTCTTATCTTCTCAAGCATAATAATATTTACACAGCACTAAACTTCAAAATATTAAAAAGAGTGAAGGGGAATCAAGGCTGAAAAGGAAGAGTTAGGGTGTGTGTGTGTGTGTGCGTGTGTTCTTTGAAATTGTTTGGTTTTGTTTTCTCCCTGGGTTGGTAAGGGGGAAAAATCTCTATTTAAAAAAATATGTGATGTTAGCCAATTATTATTCCTGGTTTTTCTATCCACAGAACATTGATTTTGTTGCCCTGGAAACTGGTGGGAGTTTCTGGAGAACTAATTACCTCATTCCAAACCAAGAGGTCACTAAACACTCTCTTTTCAACTCTGTTTTTATGTGAAACAAAGCCCAGTCCTTGCAGCTCACCTGATCTCTGGAGGGCCCGAAACCTGAGCCTCTGCTCGTTCCTGGGATTTCGCACTTCCTGCTGCAAACCATATGTCAGGTTACATGGGGAAAACCCTGTAGCTCCGGATGGGGGTGGAGCGGATGAGGTCACAAATCCCTGCAGGAGGCAATCACGGCTCTAACCCAAGGCCACTGGAAAAACATGCTCCAATAGACTAGATAGATTGTTTTTATGGCCCTTCCCTTCCACTGGGACAGTTTGCTCTTTCTGGTTCGAAGTGTCTCTCCCTCTCTCCTCTGTCGCCAGTGGCCCCTTCTGAACTTCTGCAAAAGCTAGTGGCCAGCCTGCCCTGACCTGCATGGTCTGTCTGGATTTTGTTTCTTTGCACCTGGAAAGTTCTTTTAATCAGATGCATTTTTAACCCCCTCCTTACTTTGGTGGAGACGCCAGACTCAGAAGGGCTGGGTGTGGGAGGCTCAGCCTCGGGACTCAATACCAAGCTTGAACAGGGCCTGGGGGAGGGGGGCTCCACAGTGCTCCGGACTTACCTCAGGCTCCAGCAGGAGATGCCTCAGGGGTCCAGGTGAGAGCACTGGGGGCACTTGCCCTGCAAGGCCACACAGGTGAGAACCAAGGCGACGAATGTGCCCACTGCTAGAAGGAAGGCCCAGGACCCAGCAGCAGTGCTGCGGAGTGAGAGTGAATCCAGCGCTGATGATAACAGGATTGTTGCAAACAGAGGCTAAAGGAAGGGTTTCCTTAAAAACCACTGGCCTGGCCGGGCATGCTGGCACACACTTGTAATCCCAGCACTTGGGAGGCGGAGACAGGAGGATCGTGCAGGTTCAAAGCCAGCCTCAGCTACTTAGTGAGGCTCTCAGCAACTTATCGGGACCCTGTTTTCAAATAAAGTATAAAATAGGTCTAGGATTATAGCCTGGAGGTAGAAAAGCTCCTGGGTTCTACCCCCACTACCACTAAAAAAATAAAAATTAATAAAAATAAAAAGCACTGGCCAAAAGCAGACCCATGTTGGCATGATAAAGGAGAAAGGAAATAGGGTTTGAAATCTGACCAACCTAAATTTGAATCCTGGATCTACCACTTGCTAGCTGGGTGACTTGCCATGAGTGACCTGAACCTCTGTTTCTTCTACAAAATGAGAATTGCAGTATTAAATAGGAGCACTATGAAAATTAAGATCTGTCAGGTGTGTTTACAGGGCCTGATACCAAAAGGCAGTGAATTGCCAGGCATGCTGGTGCACGCCTATAATCCCAGGACTTGAGAGGTTGAGACAGGAGGATCGCAGGTTCAAAGCCTACCTCAGCAATTTAGGGAGGCTCCCAGCAACTTAATAAGACTGTTTCCAAATAAAAAATATAAAGGTCTAAGGGTGTAGCTTGAAAGTAGAATGCTCCTGGGTTCAACCCCCATCAACACGCGCGCACACACACACACACACACACACTCACACACACCATTGACTAAATGCGCAGCTCTGCACTATGCAGATCTCTCTGGCTTCGCACCCCATGCGATTAGGGCAGCACCTTTGGTCAGGAGAGAGTTTACTCTGAGACAGCAGGGATGCACTGTTTTTCTTTTCTACAACAAAACTCAGTCCCTCTTTCTCGGCATACCTCAGCTGCTTTGCTCAGGGCTTACAGGGCCTCAGAAGTTATATCCGTGCTTATTCCACTGCTACTTATGGGAGACCAAGATCACAGAAGCCTCTGGTCTTGCCGGAACTGTGATGCCCAGGCCCACCTGGGTTAACATCACGAACAGCTCACTGTAGAGCCCACTTTCAACAACTTAAAGGGGTATTCTCCCTTTCTTCCGTTTCTATAAAATTATTTCTACCTTTTAGAAGTCATTTGGTCCCTTGCTGTTCCTACTAATCTTTTCTAAGGCCCCGAAGCCATTAAAAACCCCATTCTGAGCCGGGCGTGGTGGCGCACGCTTGTAATCCCCACGCTTGGGAGGCTGAGACAGGAGGATCGCACAGGTTCGAAGCCAGCCTCAGCTATTTAGTGAGGCTCTCAGCAACTTAGTGAGACCCTGTTTCCAAATAAAATATAAAAAAGGTCTGGGAGTATAGCCCGGAGGTAGAAAGCTTCTGGGTTCCACCCCCAGTACCATAAAAAAAAAAAAAACACAAAAAGCCCATTCTGATGGATCAAGGGGCCCCACCTGCTCTGCGAAGCCCTCCCTGGTTGCCCCGCACCCGCCTGGGCCCTCCCTGCTCAGAACTGCTGCAGGGCGGCTAATCAGCACCACATGGCCCCGCAGCGGATGCTGCTCTTGCTCTAGCCCGCTGCGCTCATCTCTCTTGATCGCAGTCCCTGGGTCAGGGCTGCCAGATAAAATACAGGATGCCCGGGCAAATTTGAATTTCAGATAAACAACAAATAACTGGTTACTGTGTCTCAAGCGTTGCAGCCCTTACTTATTTATTTATTTTATTTGCTAAGTCAGCCACGGAAGGTCAGGCTTTCATGTTTCTACACCTGTAACAGCACCCAGCATGGAGGTAAAGATGTTTCAGGCCACGTCATAAAGGATTACTGATAACGACGATAATAATGGCTAACATTTATCAAGTACCAAACGTTCATATTTGCCAGATTCCACGCAAACACTTCACATCAAGTGGGTCAAGGAGAGGGCAACAAAACAAGCGCAGAAACATGTCATCAACAATGAAAGGCACAATATGATGTGGGGTGTGTGTGTGTGTGTGTGTGTGTCCGGTACTGCAGATGGAACCCAGGAGCATTCTACCTCCGAGCTATACCCCCAGTCCTATTATTTATTCTTTATTTGGGAACAGGGTCTCACTAAGTTGCAAAGGGCCTCACTGAGTAGCTGAGGCTGTCCGCGAACCGCGATCCTCCTGTCTCAGCCTCCCGAATGCTGAGATGACAAGCATGCGCCACCACGCCTGGCTCAAATGTCCTCATATTGACAAGAGCAATTTATGGGTCTAAGGGCACAATTTGAAAATTCAGTGATATGATTTTTTTTTAAAAAAAAGGAAACACCAGGTACAGTTCTAATATTCAACATCTGTCATTGTGGCTCATTTCTAAGCTTATCACAAAGTCACATTGAGATATTGATTATGAGATATTAATTATGAATTTATTGATTGACAAAAAAAATGTTGTATTCTTTTGGAAACAAACTCTCGGAGATCTTCTTTCAGAACTTCCTTTTGCCCTCTTCTCTGCTGCAGGAAGACGTCGGGACAGAAGGCTGGGCCCAGGGCTCAGGACCTTTTGCTGCGGGGGTTTCTGCTGCTCGGAGCTGGGGCTGTGGGAATGAAAGCAGAGCGGGTGCCAGATGGCCGGGTGTGGGAAGTCTCGGGCTGGAAAGGGAGGGCCAAGATAAACAAGCGACTGGAGGTCTGAAAAATGAATGCATAAACATCCAGACCAAAGTCAACAGTGCTGGGGAAGCCAGCCCTGTCCCCACAGCCGGGAAGGTTTTGACAGGAGTTGTCTCCAGTCCTTGAAAGAACTTCTTTGCATCAGATTCGTAAGCGTCCTCGCCTTTGAAGGGGGCTGGGGTGAGGGGTCACACGGTTCCTGTACAAATGCAGGAATTATGTTAAATGTTCATCAGCCGGGCTTTCTGTAAAGCTTCTGCTTTAAAAGCTATTGATGACTAAATACTGGCTGATATTACCAATGATGTTCCTTTTTACATGTGATAATGGTACTAGGTTTATATTTTTAAAGAATATTTCTCATAGTTGAGTGTGGTGGTTCATGCCTATAATCTCAGTACTTAGGAGGCTGAGATAGGAGGATTGAAGGTATGAGGCTATCCTGAGCAACTTAGCAAAGGCTGTCCACAACTTAATGACACCCTGTTTCAAAATATAAAAAATAAAATAGGGCAGGGGGGGGTGTGGATCATAGGTAGACTAGCCCTAGGTTCAATTCCCAGTACAAAAAAAAAAAAAAAAAAAAAAAGGCTGGAGATGGATGTAGCTGAGAGGTAAAATGCTCCTGTTTTGTTCAATCTCTAGCACCACACACACACACACACACACACACACACACACATACACACACACATATTTATATATATTAATTTATTAGAGTGACATATGGAATATTTACAGATCAAATGATGATCTGTTAATCCCAGTACTTGGGAAACTGAGACAGAAGGATCTCAGTTCCAAGGGCAGCCTCAGCTACTTAGCAAAGCCCCCAGCAACTTAGCAAGACCCCATTTCAAAATAAAAAAATAAAATAGGGCTGAGAGTGTAGCTCAGAGGTAGAACGCCCCAGGGCCCCATCCCCAGTACTGCCACCCATCATGCCCACAACCACACTGAACTGCATAAGGGCTGCCTATCCGTCTGCGAGTAATAACTGCTATTCTGGAACGTATCTCAGGTGCACTCCATAAATTCTACCCCCCAAGTTGATTGTTTTCCAAGACCTAATGGTCTTGGCCTCCCAACCCAATTATCTTGAGAAGTAAGAATACTGTACCAATTGTCTTTTACAGGCATTATCTGTGAGTTTTTAGGAAAGTATATTTTGTCATGAAATATTCAGATGTATAAAGATGTTCATTTCTTTGATTCAAATGGCTACGTTTTGCTTATTTTCTGTTTCACTGTGCTGTATGCAGACCTGGGACTGGTATCTTTCATGCTAAAAAAATAAAACAACCAAATGAAAACTACTCAACTCCAGTTTCAGTTAGATCCTAATTTTTTTATGAGACAAAATAAATGCATCTTTTACAACCTTATTTACACATTGTATTATGAAAAAATTTTAAGCATTATATTTTATTTATTATTTATTTATTTGATTGATTGATTGATTGATTGATTGATTGATTGATTGATGGTACTGGGGTTCCTGGAAACCCTTCTACCTCCGGGCTACACTCCCAGACCTATTTTTTTATATTTCTATTTGGAAACGGGGTCTCCTAAGCCAGTGAGCCTGGCTACGAACCTGCGCGATCCTCCTGTCTCCGCCTCCCAAGCGCGGGGATTACAAGCGTGCGCCACCACACCTGGCAAGCATTATATTTTAAAAGAAAACAAGTAATATTCTCTAAGCCTAAACAATTAGAAATTTATGTCCACATCCCAGCCTCTATTACCAGGTAATTTTGAATAAATTCACATCATCCTTTGATCTGTAAATGTTCCGTGTGCGGCTCTAATAGTTTTGACACAGACTAGGGCAAAACGAGGAAAATCCTCTAGAAAGTACGGAGTCTCGAGCCCGCACTGGGACTCTTCTCTGACTCAGTTCATTTCCTTCTAGTCTTCTGGAATGATGGGGTTCTTTTTGTTGCTGCTGTTTTATTTGGTTTGTGTTTCCAGTCTCTGATAAATTTGAATTAGAGCCGCTCTATGATGTGTGCGATGGAAAAACAACAAAAAAGCCGAAGGTTTAGAATCCTTGTTTACACCAGAATCACGGATTCAGCTTTGAAAGTAATACATAATCATTTCCTGACCAGCAAAAGATTCCAAATCCTACATGACCAAAGAGTTGGTATTTGTGTAAAGAAAAGGCCTCGAATTAGTTAGCTGTCCTGGGGGACGGGATGGACACACCCACCCTCTCTCTACAGTGCGGCTGGCCCAGCCGTCGACCGCATAATCTTTCTTAGTTTGCAAACGATGCTAGAAAACCAGCACATGTCAGATCGCATTGTGTTCAACGCAGTGAAGAGTCAGATGATGCTGCGCAGCTCGCCGGGCGCGGGAAGGCGGGGTGCGGGCCTGGCTGCCGCTGGCCCAGTCCAAATCAATTATTCTGTAATCAAGACTGTTTCCGGAACTGGTCAGATGGAGGGTGAAAAAGAAAAACCGCCATTTCTCTACAGATCCTGTTTGCATGAGTGGACTCCATCTGAGACACATCCTGTGTGACCTCTGGTGCACCGGGGGAGGGGAGCTGTTCTGTTTGACTTTTGACTGTCGCTGACCCCCCCCACCCCACACACACACACATGGAAAGTTTAGATCAGCATTAAAACTTAGGCATCATCCTCAGTCCATAAGGACACACTGCCTCAACTCCTCCTGCTTCTCAGAGAATGGTGCCTGGGCTGTCAGCACCCTTCAGGGTGGCTATTCAAAATGTAGATTTGGACAAAATCTTTAGGAAGGGTCTGGTCTAACCAAGTCCCTAGGTGATTGTGAAAGGCAGCCAAGTTCAAGAACCGCCTCAGGATGAGAACTGCTCAGATCCAGGCTTCTTAGGCCACTGGCTCCAGCCCGGCTCCGCGCGCCTGGCTCCGCTTTTGTGCTCTAATGCTGGGACAATTGTTTGGAATTTGGGGCACCTAGAAGGAACCACCAAGAGAGACGGCCCGGCCCCTGTGCATGGGATGCTTTAGCACATCCTTTCTACGCACTCGCAGGGGTGGCTAGTGACAGACAGACAGCCTACCAGTGGGCTCAGCCTACGGCTGCTGCCAGACCCGGGCCAAGTTTTTCCCCAAGGCATGTCAAGAAGAGAGAAATGAGGCTAAAAGTCAACTTACTCAAATGATTTTATGACTGTATTGGCCATTTCTTTTTCTACAGTTATTAAGTCTTCTCTTTTAGAGATTTATTTTTAATTTACTTATTTCTGAAATAATAGATGATGCCCTTTGTGCCAAGTTCAGAAGTCATGAGGCCTCTTACGCTGACTATGTAAGAAGTCTCCCTCCCACCCCAGAGTTCTGATTCTCAGATCCCAAACAGTGACTGATTTCTTATTCTTAAAACAAAAGAAAACAAAACTCTGTGCATATGCATATTAGCAAATACATTTGTGAAAACTCATTTTTAATACAGGCGGCAACATATGGAGAGTTTTCCGTCAGTACACTTGGAGAATTTTACAACAAAAATAAAAGATAGCAGTGATATATTACAGTTGAGCATTTCTCAGTGACTGGAAGATTTTATACACACACACACACATGCACACTCATACAAATCACCACATACACACCCATTTGGTAGCCCCAGGCTAGAGTTCCCAAAAAGTATTTAAATTTTTTCTAGCTTATGCAACCTGAAACCTGAAACCACTGCCATAATACTAATAAATAATAATAATGTAACATATAAGACATATTAGCTTGGTTTGGTAGCACATACCTTCAATCCCAGTGACTCAGGAGGACCACAAGTTCAAGGCCAACCTGGGCAACTTAGAGAGATCCTGTCACAAAATAGAAAATAAAGAGGGCTGGGGATGTAGTTCGATGGTAGAACACCCCTGAAAAAAAGAAAAAAAACAGAAATATTAATGATTTATTAAATTATAATAATAAACGAGTTTGCCGGGCGTGGTGGCGCACGCTTGTAATCCCCGCACTTGGGAGGCAGAGACAGGAGGATCGCGCAGGTTCAAAGCCAGCCGCGCTGGCTTACGAGACCCTGTTTCCAAATAAAAATACAAAAAATAGGTCTGGGAGTGTAGCCCGGAGGTAGAAGGGCTTCCAGGAAGCCCAGTACCAAATAATAATACTAATAATACTAATAATAATACTAATAATACTACTACTAATAATAATAATAAACGAGTTTCAGAATCAAATCTATCTGGGCTTCAGTCCCAGTTCTGTTATTTTCTAGCTCTAAGAACTTAGGTCAGTTACTGATTTCTCTGCATCCGTTTTCTCATTTGGCAAAAGCGAAGGCCAAGTGGGAAATGAAACTTCCCTCCGAAAGTTGCGAGGACTAAGTAAATGATGAGAAGAAAGCCCCTGGAACCTTGGCCATCCGGGACCATTGTGAGAAAGAGGCAGCTGAAGAGCTGGCGACATATAGACGCTATAGAGCCGTCACCTAGGTGAGCCTGGAGTGTTCGCTGATTTTGGCAGTAGGAAGATCAATGAAGGCTGAGCCACAGAGTTCAGATAGCGCAGGGCCGGAACCAGGGCTGGTGGGAGGCGGCAGGCAGCAGGTGAGGAGAGAGGAGGCTGCTGGGGAATGTGTGTGTCTTTGTTGAAGCTGGACAATATGTGGTCCAGAAATACTGTCTGGAAATCAAAAAGACCTCCTCTTCCTCCTTCTCCTCCTCCTCTTCCTCCTCCTCCTCCTCTTCCTCTTCCTCCTCCTTCTTCTCCTTCTCCTTTAGCTGCATTTTCTGAACACTTTGAAAGGCATACACGGTTACAGTGATAGCTCTTAAGTGCCACATACAGTAGATTCTCAGTGGATGTCGGAAACAGTGGATCACACTGAGCCCTATATATCCTACGTTGTTTCCTGTACATACAGACCTATGCTAAAGTTAATTTATAAATTAGGCACAAGAAATTAGTAGTAATAACAATATTCTTTCTCTCTCTCTCTCTCTCTCTCTCTCTCTCCCTCTCCCTCTCCCTCACTTTAAACTGCCACAGGGTGGTTAGTATATAGAGCATGAATATGCTGGACAAGGGGATGATTCACTGCCCAGAAGGGATGGAATGGGTCAGCGTGACATTTTATCACATTATTCAGAACAGCAATTTAAAATTTATGAATTGTTCATTTCTGGAATTTTTCGTTAATATTTTCAGACCATGGTTGACCACGGGTAATTAAACTCAAGCAAAGTGCAGCGGCAGATACAGGGGCCGCCGGACTTTCCTCTGTTCATATGCTTTTGCTCTTCCCTCACTCAAACCAGCCTCTGCACCTTCTCAAAACCCTTTCCCACTAGTCCATGTATCTCTTCTCCTCCTCCCCCACCCCACCCCCTCCTCCTCTCCAATTCTGTCTTAAGAAAGGTCAAAGAACCATTAGTTCTTTAGGCAATGACAAAACCCTTTCCAGAGAGCAGACAGGATTCACAACCCTTCTTTGGTTGTCAAGGGAGAGGGGAAGAGGGTAGAAATTCTGCTATGCAATACATTTTTGTCCCTTCACAAATGAATGAGTGATGGCAGAGACCAAGCAAGAGGTGTGCTTGTGCAAAGCCAAAGGAGATGTGAGCAGAGTGTGACCCAAGGTGCACCGCATTCTGCATGAATCAGGTGATTACGGGCACATCGGCTAGACCAGTGGGAGTGACACAAAGGGGCTGAGAGCAACCCAGGACTTCTCCAGTAAAGGGAGCGCGTTATCTCTCTGCAGACAGAGCTGGCTTTCTTGACTCATGCACCATGATGCAGCATGCTACCCTTTTCCATTTCTGAATTAAGTTATTCATGGCCAAAGCCAGACTGGAAAATTCTGGCAAATCCTGGGCGTTAGGCCCAACATCCCAAGTGAATACGTGATGGGTAAAAGAAGACAGGAGCCAAAGGGGAGGGCTCAGCTCTGAAAGCCTCCCAAGTTCCTTGCAAGGGAGGCCTCTCCCATCCCTCTGCCTCCTCCTTTAGGAAAACTAGAGATCAGTTTAACAAAGCAGAAAGGTGGAGAGTCTGACCTTCTGTTCACTGGTCACTCTTGAAATAATGCTGTGCTTTACTTAAAAGATGCAGGGCAAATAATTGAGTACATGTGTTTCACCAATTCCGATGAGTGCCAATCTCAACAAGTGATAGGTTTTTTTTTGTTTTTGTTTTGTTTTGTTTTTACAGAGGGAAGCTTAAGCTGGAAGAGGTAAAATAATAAAGCAGTAGAATCACTGAGAGCTCAGGCTGTGGGATAAGACAGACTCACCACACCCTGATTCTATCAGTGATGATCTATGCGTCTATGGACAAGTTGTCTAATCACTCAGAGCCACAGCTTTCTTATCTGTACAGTGAAGATAATATCCATACCTACTTCATAACATTTATAGGGCATTGTGCCAACCAGAGTATCATTCGATGAACAGTTTCTATTGTTGTTACCTGGGGTTCTTGAAGAACTGGACTTTGTAAATATGCAAGTGTTTTTTAAAATAAACTTTTAAATTTGATATGATTTTATATATGCAGAAAAGTTGCAAAGATAATCCAAAGTTTAATATACCCTTTACCCAGATTTCTAAAATATTAACATCCTAATATTACCATGGCACATCTGCCAGAACTAAAAAGCTAAGTTTGTTTTTATTATTGTTATTGTTGTTGTTGTTATTATTTTCATTATTATTTGGTACTGGGGATTGAACCCAATAGGCATTCTACCTCCAAGTTATTCCGCCAGTCCAATTTTATTTTTTATTTAGAAAAAGGGTCTCACTAAGTTGCAGAGGGCCTCGCTAAGTTGCCGAGGCTGGCTTCAAATCTGTGATCCTCCTATCTCAGCCTCTCAAGCAGTGGAATTACAAACCTGAGCTACTACACCCAGCTTGGTACATTATTATTAACTGAATGAGATACTTTATACAGATTTTAGTTTCTTGTTCCAAGATACAATCTAGGATATCACATTGCATTTAGAAGAATGTTTTTAATTAGCACAAAATCCACATTATTAATCAATCAATTAGTGTCTCTGTTGTCATTAACCTTAATGTTCCTTTATAAAAGACTTGAGAGGTCTTGTAAATCACTTATTCTCTTAAGTAGGTCTCTTCTTTCTTTCTTTTTCTTTTTTTTTTTTTTAGACAAACTTGTTGACCTATTAATCAGCATAGTAAATCCTTTTTACATGGCCAGACAAATAGTCAAATACAGGCTGGCATTATGCTTGAATTATCACAGTGCTCAATTTACTGGGGTTTGACGTTAATAACATTTTATTTTATGCATAGTCAACAAAAAAGTGAATATCCAAGTATTTTTTTAAAATAAACTTGTACATTTTGATATGATTTTACATCTGCAGAAAAGTTGCAAAGATACTGCAGTGTCTGACACTTGGTAGGTATTCAAAAGTGTGCATTGCTCAGATGGATGTAAAAGTTAATTCAGATCTGCTTACAAGCACATAGAGCTGTAGTTTGCCATGAAGCGAGTCTTGTTTTGCGTGATCTCCTGGAATTTAGCTTTGCCTTTGCACATAGAACTTGTTTGTGCAAGAATATACAAATTCTGAGCAAATAAGTCTTACTGCTTTGCAAACTACAGATTTCTCTACCATCTTTCATTCAGCAAGGAATCGTCCCTTGGGGGAAAATCGATTTTGATGTTGAAAATAAATGTTTTACTTTCATCTCTGAAGAAAAAAAAAAACATTCACGTGTCCAAATTCAATTTCTGGGAAGTTGCGGTCGTCGCTGTTTTTAATAAACGGTATTAACCAGAGATGATGAGAATCACCAGGGTGGCTGTGTCGATGAGAAAGACAGAGATAAAGGGAGTTGGCAGAGTGTGAGCTTCATGGTGTGATCAGGTGGGTCTGCTGCAGCCCTGCTGGGACAACTGGTGGTAAGTTATTACAGGACAGGTGTGGCAAGGGTAAGGCTTCCTCCACCGGTGTTGAATGCAACATTGCATCCAAATCATTCTGGTCATTATTCTTTTATTCAGCTTAAAACACCTACCCAGGGACAAGTATAGACCATCAACTAGATGTCTGCTGCTGCTGATGCTGAAAGTGCCACCCGTGGATCATCCATTTACCTGGAAGCCTGTTCTAACAAGCTTTTAACAGCCATTTCTAAATGCAGAATTTTAGGCCCCACCACAGACCAATGAGCCAGCATCTGCATGTTAACACGAGCTCATGGACATTCATGTTTGAGAAGCATCAGACCAGACGACAGGTGCCAGGGTGATGCCAGGAGACAGATGACCCAGTTATTGAAGAGACTGCCAATAAAGGTTCAGTCAGAATTCCAGGAGGACACCACAAAGGAATGGCTAGGCTTCCTAGAATTAGCACCAGCAGGGAGCTGTTCCCATCCCAGCGCGAACTGTGGTTGTAGGAGACAGCCGTGCAGTGACATTAGTGGTATTTGGTAGAGACAACAGTCATTCCAAACAATTATTTGTCTCATTCCCTAGACAGAACCGCCCAACCCAGCAAAGTCATGGGGTGAGAAGACCAAGTTGATATAGTCCATAAAGGTCAGGTACGCAGGGCAAAGAACACCCTGGGGAAGGGTGGGATATGTCTCTGTTGGGTTCAACAGAGAATATTCATCACACTATAGAGCATGGCCTTCATTCTCTAGAGAATTCTAAGTACACATGCTGTGAGTAGACATTATTAGGCTAACTTATACAGAAACTAGATTTTCAACGTGAACTTGAACTTGATATTCTAAGATCCTCCAAGATCATTCCTTAATAAGCTAACCATATTCCTGAGCAACTGTAATATGAAAGCCGCCCAACTGAATACTAAGGGGAAGAGAAAAGTGTCAGCTATGGTTGCTGCCTTCAAGAGCTTTGTAATTTTATCTAATCAGTGCTTCCTAAATAAAACGTGGCAGATAGGCTCAAACCATCAGCCAGGAGACTCTGGAACCAGGTTGCTGGGTTCAAAACTCAGTTCTTACTCATAAGCCATGGGACTGTGGAAGTGTTGCCTAAACCTCTTTGTGTCTCAGTTCTTCCTCTGTAAAGTTGGGTTCATGATAAAGATAATGACCTGCTTCTGAAGGGGGCTGCTGTAGTGGTGGTGCAGATTAGACGAGTTGGCACATGAAAAGTATTTTCAGTGCTCATTGCCTAGTATGTCGACCCTGTAACTACTGAAAATTAAGAAAGAACATCATCCCAGTGCCAGAGGATCGAGAAGAGCAGAGTATTAGACTCATGATAGGAAATTGCTTTCTAGATTTATTGACATAAGTC
The DNA here is from genome assembly GCF_963383645.1 of Muscardinus avellanarius. Taxonomy (NCBI): domain Eukaryota; kingdom Metazoa; phylum Chordata; class Mammalia; order Rodentia; family Gliridae; genus Muscardinus; species Muscardinus avellanarius. The sequence goes on from NC_137789.1 coordinate 142,021,012, forward strand.
CGTTAGAGGAAAAAACCACACGCAAATAATCTTACAGCTGGCACAGGATACAGAGGTTTTGGAACAAATAAGTTTGAGAAACTCTGATTTCGACTTACTTCTAACCCCTTGACTCCATGCAATTCCTGTGGAGTGTCCTTAGACAATCAAGAGACTCTCTAAAGGGGCAGATTCCTACAGAGCTTTCTGGTTAAGAGGAAAATGAAATGTAAGTATAAGCATAGGAGTGCTTTTAAGAAACTGAAGTTGGTTGTATATTCAAAACTGCTAAAGGAGTTGTAAATACGTGCCGGGAACAGCTACTGTGTGTATCAAGCTCTAGCAGAGTGCCACGATGAAGCCAACACAAGTCATGTGTATGTATCTGAGGGCAAAAGTCACCTCCTGAGACTTTTAGTTTAGTTACCAATTTGCAAGGATTTCTAAAACTGCAGGTTCCTTTTGTTAGACCCAGCACTCGTTTTTCTTTGCTTTTTGATGAACTTTTGACCCGAATTGCATTTCCAACCTCCAGTAACTTAGTAGAAGGCCATTATGACTGGTTAAGCACACACACGTGCACATGCTCACACTCATATATTACATTTCCAGACCAACCGAATTACAGAAGGAACCAATTTGAAAAGTTATTGAATTAAAACCCCTAGAAGAGAGAGAGAGATAGGTTTTATTGTTAGCAGTTGGCATGACAACTTGATATGCCGGAGAGTAATATGTCCCGGGTTCATGTCGTTGGAGACTCTGACAAGTTCAAGGCCAGGGCTCTGCCTCCAAATCTTGTTGCCAAGGTAATGCAGCAGAAGGCCAGAGTCCACTGAAATGAATACCTCTGACAGCTCATGCCAGCAGGAGCTATCTGATCAAAAGGGATCTTAAAAAAGAAAAAGAAAAAAAGAAGAAGAAGCAGTATTTTAGCAAGAGCAGGAGGAGAATGCAAAGGCGGGATATTGAAAAATGGTCAACAGAAAATCTGAAAAGAAAACAGCCAGTGAGAGCCAAGAAGTAACTAAATAATGGGGTCTGTTTTATTAGCAAGAGGTTGGTGATAGGTGAAGGTCTGCAGGCAGGGATTCCAGCCTGCCGGGCCATTTTGCCTGCAAAATGATACTGCCCCAATTTGGTTCCCTGGCTCAGGTTCAACAGAATGACTGTGTTTGAGTGTTGGCTGTGCTCCTCCCCATAGCAGGCTTTGATTTGACTGATTTTCTTCTCTGATAATACATTATGGAGAATGGTTTCTGAGGGACTTCATAGGTTACACATTTTAAGATGAGAAGGGAATCCACAAAAATTTCAATCGAGAGGCCACCAAAATGTCACTGCCTTCAGCTACTAGAATGGCCTTTTGGATACTGGAATGATTCATGTTCTAATGACTTGTGAGTTGATTTGCAGGATGACATTCTTGGGTTCATGATCTGATGGGCTCCTCTTGTCCTGGCTTTATCTGCTTATTGATTGTGGATTTGATGAAACTCATCCTTGGAGGTTCCTATGCTCTAAAAATGGAGAACAAGTCCTCCAATACAAGATGATATTTCCTGTCAGGATTTCACACAGGCTTCACATGAGCTGTTTCTCCTTTACACTTTCAGAGACTTAGTGGGGATAATCAGGAAGGGGGGAAATGGGTACGAGTTGGAATCTGAACAGAATTCAGAGTCCCTGGTCAACAATACTAAAGTTCCTATACATTCAGATCAGAATATTATTTCATAAAGGGATGAAAATTTACTTTGCTTATCCTGCCTTCTACCTGAGCTTATACTGTATAAGCCATAATGAAACGGATTGTAGCCTTGTAATTATGGTTGTCCCTCTCTATCCATGAGGGTTTGGATCCAGGACCTTCCAAAGACACCCACATCTGCAGGTGCTCAAGTCCCTTATATAAAACAGCATAGACTTTGCATATAACCTACTCACATCCTGCCATAGACTTTAAATCTTCCATAGTCTACGTGTGATACTTAATACAACAAAAATGCTATAGTTGTTATACTGTATTTTTAAGGGAATAATGACAAGGAAAGAAGTCCATCCATGTTTAGTATGGGTACAATTTGTTTATCTGACTATACTGAGAAAAATCCAACTTCTGCCTCTGCAAATGATTTGCTGAGTAGCCCAGGCAAAGCACCTAATGCATTCAGTCCCTGTTTTCTAAGGGTGTGTTTTTGTTTCCTGGGGTTATTTTGTTTGTTTCTTTATTTTTAATATGTTGCTCAGGCTGGTCTCTCATTTCTGGGTTCAAGAGATCCTCCTGTCTCGGCCTTCTAAATAGTTAGGACTAAAGGTATATACACCATACCATGACACTTGGCTTGATTTCACTTTTGCTTGTTGTTTTTTTTGTGTGTGTGTGTGGTTTTGGGGATTGAATCCAGGGGCTTTCTATTTCTGAGCCCTTTTTATTTATTTATTTATTTACTTATTTATTTATTTTTGCCGTACTGGGGATTAAACCCAGGGACATTCTACCTCCAAGCTACATCTCCAGCCTTATTTTCATTATTTTGAAACAGGATCTCACTAAATTGCAGAGGTCTCACTAAGTAGTAGTAGTTTAAGGCTGGCCACAAACCTACAATCCTCCTGTTTCAGCCTCCCAAGTGCTAGGATTACAAGTGTGCGCCACCACACCTGGCCCTATTTTGTTTTATATTTTGAAATAGGGTCTTGCTTACTTGCTGTGTGCTGGCTTCTTCCTCTCTCGTCCTCTCAACTACTGTTGTTTTTAAGTTTTGGTTTTTTTTTGTTTTTTTTTTTTTGGTACTGGGGGTGAAACCCAGGGGCATTCTACATCTGAGCTACATCACCAGTCCTATTATATTTTTATTTTGAAACAGGGTCTCACTAATTTGCAAAGGACCTCACAAAGTAGCTGAGGCTGGCCAGGAACCTGTGGTACTCTTGTCTCAGCCTCCCAAGTATTGAGATTACAAGCATGTGCCACGATGCCTGGCTGTTTTTTGAGTTTTAAAATGACATAGATCATCCTAGCTTCCACCTGTAGTAACAGTTCTCTTCCTAGAATGTCCAGCCAAATCACAGAGGGAACTTTGAAAAAATTTAGATCCCTGGGTGCCACCCTAATCTCGACTGAGTCAAAGTTTATGCTTTTCAAAAGCTCTACACATGATTCTAATTTTCATCTTTGTTTAAAAATCCCTAAAGATTTTGGATAACTTGTAAAGATGAGCTGGTTAATATATATGAGTTGTCATAAGCCCCTTAATCAATCAAAAACGCTGTACACCTGAGTTCAGTTTATGTACTCTTTTCAGTTTATATATTTTTTCAGCTTATATCTTAATATTTGAAACAGGGCAAAGAAATTTGGAACACAGGAAACTTGGCATACACAGAGTGGTTACATTTCTCTCCACTATTAGAAGTCTTAGATGTCCAAACTTAAATGAAAAGCTCTTTGCAGTAACTTTCTTTGTTCATAGTTGGCAATATTTTCCTTTCAGGCTTTATTGATCTGGACAGAACGATATCGACGCTCATCTACTGCTCCCTGGTACTTACTCTGAGCCTTATAAATGTGAGCTCATTTGATCTAACCTCTTCTTACATATGGGCTACGGGGAGATTAAGTCACTTGGCTAAAGCCTCCAGGACCGGGATGGAGGTGGGCTTTGAACCCATGAATCCCACTCCAGAGCCACACTCTTAATCACTGTGCTTACTCAACATCTTGGTGAGTCAGATGTTTTCAATGATTATTATGTTCAACTTTTTCAAGTAAAAGCAAAGGCCTATGAACTGGGCATGATGACACAAACTGGTAATCACAGTCCTTAGGAGGCTGAGACAGGAGGATCAAAGGTTGGAGGACAGCCTCAGCAACTTAGTGATGCTGTCAGCAACTTAGCAAGACACTGTTTGAAAAAAAAAAAAACAAAAAGGGCTGAGGGTGTAGCATGGAGGTAGAATGCACCTGGGTTCAATCTCCAGTACTACAAATAATAATAATATATAATAGTAATAATATATAATAATAATAATAATAATAATAATAATAATAAATAAAAGAGCAAGGCATGGTGGCACAGGCTTGTAATTCCAGCATTCAGGAGGCTGAGACAGGAAGATTGCAGTTTGCAGACAGCCTCAGCTACTTAGGCCCTTTGCAACTCAGTGAGACCCTGTTTCAAAATAAAGAATAAAAGCCGGGCGTGGTGGCGCACGCTTGTAATCCCCGCGCTTGGGAGGCAGAGACAGGAGGATCGCGCAGGTTCGAAGCCAGCCACGCGCGCTGGCTTAGGAGACCCTGTTTCCAAATTTAAAAAAAAAATGTAAAGATAGGTCTGGGAGTGTAGCCCGGAGGGAGAAGGGCTTCCAGGAACCCCAGTACCACCAAAAAAATAAATAAAGAAAGAAAGAAAGAAAGAAAGAAAGAAAGAAAGAAAGAAGAAAGAAAGAAAGAAAGAAAGAAAGAAAGAAAGAAAGAAAGAAAGAAAGAAAGAGTTAAAAAATATTGGCTGGGCGTGGTGGAGCACACTTGTAATCCCAGCATTTGAGAAGCAGAGACCAGAGGATCCGGGTTTGCAGACAGCCTCAGCTACTTAGCGAGGCCCCCTTGCAACTCAGTGAGAGCCTGTTTCAAAAAATATAAAGACTACAAAATAGGACCGGGGGCATAGCTTGAAGGTAAAATGTCCCTGGGTTCCATCCCCAGTACTGCAAAACAAACAAACAAATAAACAAACAAATAAATAAAAATAAAAGCCTATGTCTACACATTTTTCTAGGCTTCCAATCATTATTCTTACAGCGTGGTCTTTAGATTTTCTACCTCAGACTCCCCCAAGGTGCAGGTTTCAGGGACCACTCCGAGACACTAGAATCTCAGGGTGCTCATGGGCCCTGGGAACTGACAGAAAATATCCTCCTCGGGTGACTTTCTTGAGGCCCGTGAGATCTAAGAACCACTGACCTGGATCGACATTTGTAGGTCACCCCGGCTGGGACCGGGGATTCGCAAGACATCTTGAGAGCCTCCAGGATGAAGACTGTTTTCCAGAATGAGACATTGGGCGCTGCCTGGGGCAGAACATTCAGTCAAGAGGTGAGCAGATGGTTTTGCAAAGCACAGGTTCTGCTCCGGGAACAACTGGTTGTTGCCTTGCGTGGAGCAGTGCCAGCAAACTGACAGTATGAATCTGCCTCTGCGCACTCCTCTCATTTCTCCTAGAGGGGCTTGCTGGTTGGCGGCAGGGCTAGCACTGGCCTGGAACTTCGAGGTGTTCCTTTTCACTATCCAAATACCACCAAGGCTGGGTGTCACTGCACACAAGGTCCCCAGCACAGAGGCAGAGGCAGGGAGTAGGCTGGAATGCGGCCTGGCCCCACTGGCGCTCTGAACTGGGCTGAGCACACGACTCTGGAGCACTCATCCTGGTGCCTGTTCTAGCTGGACAAAGAAAAGGAGGCCAAGAGGCCAGGCCAGAGGGTTGAGGCTCAGTACGTGCTGTGGAAAAAGTCCATGGAGATGTTTTAAAGACACAAAAAATTTTATAAAGCTCATTGAATAATTTATATACAGTTAATTTCACCCTTTTATTTTTTATTGTTTATACTTTCATCGGTGCATTGTAGTCTCACATCACAACGTCATTCATAGTGATGGTGACACGCATGCTCACAGCCTCCCAGCTCCCGCCCCGCCCCGTTCTAAATATTGGCATTGGTATTCTCCCATAATCTCAATGGAAGTGATTTCTTCATTGAAATGTCACCCTTTTTGATTAAACAATTAGTGAGGTTATTATTATTATTATTAATTATTATTATTATTATGGTATTGGTGGGTGGAACCCAGAGGCTTTCTACCTCCAGGCTATACCCCCAGACCTATTTTATATTTTATTTTGGAAACAGGGTCTCACTGAGAGCCACACTAAGTAGCTGAGGCTGGCTTTGAACCTGTGTGATCCTCCTGTCTCAGCCTCCCAAGAGTGGGGATAACAAGCGTGAGCCACCACGCCCGGCTCACAATTAGTGAGTTTTGAAGGAAGCTACATTCAGCATCATACCACCAACGCCAGTTTGATAAGCTTTGACTAATACAATCAGGTAAGATACAGGACATTTCCATCTCCCCCAAAGCTTCCTTGTACCCCTTTACATCCAGTCCAACCCCCCTCCCCCAGGCCCTAGGCTAGCACTGATGTGATATCCGCCTGCATTCCAGAATCTTACATAATGGAATCTGGAATCTGACAATGTGGCCTCTTTTTTTATATGTCAGTAGTTCATTCCTGCATTGTCGTTGTGCTGGTGATTGAACCCAGGAGTGCTCTACCACTGAGCTACATCCCCAGGCCTTTCTATTTTTCATTTTGAGGCAGGGTCTCTCTAAGCTACTAAGGCTGGACTCTGACTTGCTATTCTCTGGCCTCTCCTGTTATGAATAAGCCATATTTTATTGTGTGGATGTACCATAACTTGTTTATTGATTTGCTAGTTGGTGGGCATTTAGGTTATTTCCACTTTGGGACAGGCATTGAAATTTAAATAAGTGCTAACTCAGCAAGCATTTTCTGAGCCTGCACATGAGTTGATTCTGGAAAATGAGATTGTGTTTTGCTTCTGATAACAACTATAATCAAGCCAGGCGCGGCAGCCCTAGTACTTGAGAGGCTATGAGAGTAGGATCACGGATTCAAGGCCATCCTCAGCAACCTAGCAGCCTTAGCAACTTACCAAGACCTTTTTTCAAAATAAAAAAATTTAAAAGGGGCTAGGTGTGTAGTTTGAAGGTAGAATAACCCTGGGTTCAATCTCCAAGATCCCCTAAAAAATAAATATAATAACTCCGGCCAGGCATGGTGACACATGCCTAATAATCCCAGTGCTTGAGAGGCTGAGACAGGAAGATCACAATTCCAGACAAGCACACACTAACTTAAGCAAGATCCTGTTTCAAAATAAAAAATAAAAAGGGCTGGGAATGTTGCTCAGAGGTTAGCTCCCCGGTGCCCCTCCCACCTCCCCAACTATAATCACTCCAGAAATTAAAACTAACACCTCAGGAAGAAGAAGAAATTTCATTTATGGTTCCTGGAAACAAATGTGAAAGGAAAGAAGGCCATCAAATGGCATTGGGGTAGTGATTAGAAAAGCAGAGTTATGCCCTACAGGAGCCCCAAAATAATACTACCATGCAGAGACACATGAGGGCGCTCTCGCCAGCCAGAATTTGCAAACTTTTTTTTCCCCCTTACAAAGGTTGTTTGTTTTTTAATTTGTTGGAATGCTTTCATGAAAACCCTGGTGAATTCTCACTCTTACCCTTGGTCTCGTCGGCCACCCTTGGATGATGGAAAAGAACTTGGCATCAAGTGAATCTGTCTTTGACTAGTCCTTGGGGGATTATTGTACCCAAGCACGGCTTTATAGTGAGGCTCCAGCCGCCTTCCCTGCTTCAGCTCACTTGGAGAGGCCTCCAAAGCACTCTCCATCAGCATACACAATCACACAAGGAACTGGGATTGTCCCTCAAGTTCCTTCTTCGTTATTTTTTTCAGGCCTTCCTGGGACATAGATAGCATGCAAGTCTGAAAATTGATTGCCGGGTAACATTTTAGAAAGCCTGGTGCGTCTTTCACCTGGGCCAGCACCTTGGCTGACTGAGCTGTTTATTCTCACTGAAGGGACCCCTGTGAGCCACGCACAGGCAAACTGTCTTTGCCACAAAGCCGCCTGGAGGGCTCAGGGTTACTGGTCTTGGCTTCCCAGTGGCTGCTCAAAACAAAAAACCAAACAAAAGTTCTGGAGTCACTTAAAAATTTTTTTTTGAAAATCAATGACTCATTTGTTAGAGAGTAACCAGTACAAAATAAAAGACACTTTATAAAAATTGCACTAGAATCCTCTGGTGGAACTCGATGAATTTAGTGCTGTGGGTGCGTGATTTTTGTGCAAGACAACAGGGCCCGGGGGTTCTTCTCTTAAAGAAAGTGCTCGTGCTCATTATTTGCAAGGATGTCTCTGCAAACTCTACCATTAACAGAATAAAATGCTCACTTGAAGGAAGAACTCTCTTGCTCAGTCAAACCCATCCAATCTAAAGTATGACTAATTGTTTTAAGCATAAAATTATGTCTGGCTGTTATATCCAAATTATATAATACCATGGCCTTAAAATTAGAAAAAAAAAAAGAGAGAGAGAGAGAGAGAGAGAGAGAGAGAGAGAGAGAGAGCAAAAAGGCTAGTCTAAGGACAGTATATGGCTCTGGTATGGATTCTTTAAGTAATTTTGCCTCTATCGGGCACCACCTAGAGAGCCCTGGTGTATTCTTTCTGCTTATCTGGGTGAAGTCAGAAACCATTCAATGAGAACTGGGACCTTCACACAATCCCCCTGGGGGTCAATCACTGCTTTCAAACACATTTTCCCAGCCTGTCCTTCACTTACTGCTTAGATCCAAAGAATGAGTTGTTCATAGGCAGGCTAGAATCGGGCGTGCCAGCTCTTGTCTATAATCCTAGTACTTGGGAGGCTGAGACAGGAGGGTCATAGGTTCAAGACCAGCCTCAGCAACTTAGTGAGACTTAGCAACCTAGTGAGACTCTGCTTCAAAATAAAAAAAATAGGATGGGGTCTAGCTCAGAGGTAGAAGGCCCCTGGATTCAGTCCCTAGTACCCCCCCCACACACACACACACACAAGCACAGACCAGGTGGGGGGATGCAGCTCAGCGGTAGAATTCTCACGTGTCATGCACAGAGCTCTGGGTCCCATCCCCAGCACCACAATAACAACCACAGCAATAACACATTAATTTAAAATAAATAAAAGCATGGGCCAATGAGTCACTGCTGATCTTGTCCTCTTAAGTTACTTACTCGCTCTCTAAGCCTCCATTTCCTCCGCTATAAAATACATTCTAATAGTATCTATTTATATGGCAAAATTACGTTATCTATTTTAGATAGATACTATATTCATACTTTGAAATCGTCTACCATAATACTACCTATCTGAAGTTGTTGAGAAGATTTAATAAGATAATGAATAAAAAGTAATAAAATAGAAAGGCCCTTCGCAATTCAGTGGGAACCCTATTTCAAAAATAAAAAGATTAATGCCGGGCGTGGTGGCGCACACTTGTAATCCCTGCGCTTGGGAGGCGGAGACAGGAGGATCGCACTGGTTCAAAGCCAGCCTCGCTGGCTTGAGAGACCCTGTTTCCAAATAAAAAGTATAAAATAGGTCTGGGAGTGTAGTCCCAGAGGTAGAAGGGTTTCCAGGAACCCCAGTACCACCAAAATAAATAAATAAATAAATAGATTAAAACCTAGGACTGATGTAGCCCAGAGGTACAATGCCCCTGGGTTCCATCCACAGTACCACAAAAAAAAAAAAAGTAACAAAAGCTAGAGTCTGACACAGTAAGCCCGCAGCAGAGACTGATTCTCATCATCATCATCAACAACACTGTTAATATTTGAAAAGGATCCCAGTCCCTCCCGCTATGATCTGACTTCCCTAGCCTGCTCATTCACCCTCACAGCCCTATGGAAAAAAAAACTTCCTAATCAACCAAACCTTTAACCTCTCCTGTCTGCAGCTCCCCTGAGGATTATCCTCTCACCCACCACAACCACAGTTCACAAACAAAATGCAGTCTTGCCCCATTACATATTAGAGCGTGTAAGACGGCCGGGAAAAGCCACCACTTTAGCTAGCTGTCAGCTGGTGTAGATGTTCCTTAAAGGTGGCACCTGTTCTATTCCATTATCCATCTCTGCCCTCTCCATCCATCCAGGATAGGAGCAGGACTTCAGGAGCATATTTTGCCCATCAGCAATCATCTTCTTATAAATGAGAGGCAGGAAGAGTAAATGTGGACGGAAAGGTGTTCTGTTCAAAGCGAGAAAACGTTGGTTTATATCACTCCAACGATGCCCCCCAGCAAGCAACAGAGTCAAGGCACAAGCCGAAGACTGCAGCTCCAAGTTTTGCAAGCTAAATGGAACAGAGGAAAAGGAAATCCCAGGAGACAATGATCTGTTTTCCAAAACTGTCTCTGATGATAAAGTCCTGCAAAAGATGAATGAAGAGAAGCAACGTGACTCAAAACAGATTTGTTAACATTTCTTTTGAATAACGGGGAGGAGGTGTCTTAAAGACAATCCAGAAAAATTTAGAGACAAGTTTTGTGTGTGTGTGTGTGTGTGTGTGTGTGTGTGTGTGTGTGTGTGTGTTACTGAGTACCAAACCTAGGGCATTCCAACTTTGAGCTATACCCCCAGCCTCATTTTAATTACTTATTTATTTATTATTATTTGGTGGTACTAGGGGTGGAATCCAGGAGCTTTCTACCTGGGCTATACTCCCAGACCTATGTTATATTTTATTTGGAAACAGGCTCTCACTAAGTTGCTGAGAGCCTCACTAAGTAGCTGAGGCTGGCTTAGAACCCGTGTGATCCTCCTGTCTCAGCCTCCCAAGTGCGGGGATTACAAGCGTGCGCCACCATGCCCGGCTCTTATTTATTTTTGAAACAGGGTTTCACTAAGTTGTTGGGCCTCCCTAAGTTTCTGAGGCTGACTTTGAAACTGCAGTCCTCCTGGTGATAAACAATAAATTGTATTTTAAACACGTTGTCCTGATTAGTGGGTATAGTGTTAGAAGTGTAGGTTCTGGATCTGTTCAGTTGGGTTTATATTTTGCCTCCCCCCAAGCCTCTGTTTTCCTATATGTAAAAATGGAGATAACAATATTGTCTACCTCCTTATTAGAATTAAGTAAGATTGTTCGTTTATACTAAGCACCACACATGGAAATGGGAAATGGGATGAGGGTTGAAGGAGAAAAAAAAATAAGGTAAGACAGAGAGGAGCCTTCTCCAGGTTAACCACACAGGGCCGGGTGAACACAAGTGTGACTAGCCCTCCTCCGTGCACCTGGGGGCCAAGCAAAGCAATGGGAAGGAAGTTTAGCACGTGGACTTTGTACCACACCAGCCCACTAGCACCTTCTGTCTTGTCTCCGCATCCTCTACGGTGTCTGATTAGGTGAGCTTGCTGCATAGTTAAGTTCAGAGAAAACGAGTAATAAACAAAAAGTTTTATGCACCCATAGAAGTAAATCCACATACTAAAAGAGACTTTAGGGGCTCTTCCTCTCGCCCTCTGAGGCTGACAAGGCTAAATGACCTTGTCAGTAATGCTGCTAAAGACCAGCCAAGGCAGGACGAGACTCTGAAGATAGCAAAGGGCCCTCCCCAGCGCATCAGACTGCAGGAGGAGTGGAAATAATACTATAATGTTACTTTATTTCATATTTCATATTTTACCAAAGTTCAATGAAAACTGAAAGCAGTTCCAATGCAGGCATCCTTTTAAGTTCAACTGGCCCAGGCATGGTGGCACATGCTTGTAATCCCAGTACTTGGGAGGCCGAGACGGAAGAATCGCAGGCTTGAGGATGGTCTTTGAAACTTAGCAAGGTCCTCTACAACTTAGTGAGACTCAGTTTCAAAATAAAAAATGAAACAGAGCTGGGGGGTGTAGCTCAGAGGTAGAAAGGCTTGAGGTTCAATCCCAAGAACCAAAATAAAAAATAAAAACGAAGTTCAACTGACAATAGGCCTCACACTTTAAATGGGTCACTCTTCATCACCATGGTGATTCTTCCAAGTTTTCCTGGAATCGTCAGCTGTTTTCTAATGAGGATACTCCCCAAAACTTGCAACGCCACCAAACAGATAAATATTTCCCAGTAGAAAATCCTTAGTTCCGAGAGCAGCTTAGTCAGCAATTGCTGTTCCTTCTCCATGTCCCAGGAAAGCAGCAGCCTGCAGCCTGCAGCCTGCTCCTACATCTGCTCCGGATGTCACGGAGTTCGTCAAACCTTTTCATTCTTCGATGACAAGGCTACTTTCCTGGGGTTTGTGTGATTTACCTTTTGAGAAGCAGCCATCTTCTTGACTCTGTCTTTCTAACTGAGCAGTGAGTATATGGCAACCTAAAAGTCTCAGGATAGTATAGCAGGGCTTCAAACAAAAATAAATAAATAAATAAATAAATAAATAAATAAATAAATAAATAAATAAAAAGCATTGCCACATGATTCAGCAATTCCACTCTTAGGTCCATATCCAGATGAACTGAAGGTAGAATCCGGAAGAGATGTCTATACACCCATGCTGAGAGCAGCTTTCTTGGCAATTGCCAAGAGGTGAAAGCGATGTGCATGTCCTTTGATGGATGAACGCATGAACGAGGCTTGTTACAGAGAGCGAGAGAGGGCTGGAGGATGAACTATCGTTCAGCCTTAAAAACAAAGGAGATTCCAGTACATGCTATAACATGGACAAACCCTGAGGGCATTAAGCTACGTAAAATAAGCAGTTACAAAAAGACAAATAGAGAAGGTTCCACTTATCGGAGGTATCCAGAGTAGACAAATTCATAGAACAGAAAGTACAATGGCTGTTGGCGGGAGGTGAGGAAAGAGGAAATGGGGAGGCGCTCGGGGGATGGAGATGTCCGATGGATGTTAGGTTTAAGTTCTGCAAGGTGAGAGGTTCTGGAGATTGGTTGTACAACAATATGTATGTGCACAACAACATTGAAATGGATATTTTTAAATAGCCAATGTGGAAAATGTTGAGTTATTGGATATTACTGTGCTTATTTTTCATATATTTTTTTTGTGTGTGTGGTGCTGGGGATTCTACCTTCAAGTTATATTATCAGCCCTATTTAATTTTTATTTGGAAACAAGTTCTTACTAAACTGCTGCGAGCCTTGCTAAGTTGCTGAGACTGGTTTCAAACCTATGATCCTCCTGCCTGCCTTAGCCTCCCAAGTACTAGGATTACCAATCAGCATGCACCACCAACCTGGATTTCTTTTTTTCTTTTTTTCTTTCTGTCTTTTTTTTTTCGTACTGGGGATTGAACTCAGAAGTATTCTACCTCCAAGCTCCACCCTCAGCCCTATTTTTTTTATTCTTTATTTTGAAACGGGGTCTCACTAAATTGCAGAGGGCCTCACTAAGTAGCTGAGGCTGTCCTTGAACCAGCAATCCTCCTGTCTCAGCCTCCCAAGTACTGGGATTAAAAGCATACAAGCATATACCACCTTGCCCAGCTTGGAATTTTTTTTAATTAAAAAAATACAAAGAGCAGGGTATGGTGGCACATGCCTATAATTCTATTACCCAGAAGCTGAGATGGGAGGATTGCAGGTTCAACCTCAGCAACTTAGAAAGGCCCTCTACAGTTTAGACCCTGTTTCAAAATTTAAATATAAGCCCTGTGGTCCAGGCCTCTGGCCCCGACCCTGGATGGGTGGGCAGGCGCTGGCGGGGCACCCTTAGGCGATCCCCTCCCCACCCGAAAGGGCCCTGTGGTCCGGGCCCCTAGCCCCGACCCTGGGCGGGTGGGCAGGCACTGGCAGGGCACCCCTAGGCGACCCCCTCTCCACCCAGAAGGACCCTGTGGTCTGGGCCTCTGGCCCCGACCCTGGGCAGGTGGGCAGGCGCTGGCGGGACACCCTTCGGCGACCCCCTCTCCACCCAGAAGGACCCTGTGGTCCGGGCCTCTGGTCCAGACCCTGGGCGGGTGGGCAGGCATTGGTGGAGCACTCCTAGGCGAACCCCTTTCCACCCAGAAGGACCCTGTAAAAAAAAAGGAAAAGAAAAGGAAAATATCGGAGAGGGGTCAAGGAGGTGGCGGATGCCAGGATACTGGAGATGCAGACAAAACTTATCCAAATGAACTGGAATTATTGGAAAAATTCCCTGCTAAGGAGGACTGCTTCTTCTCTACATTGTTAAGAATCTTGGACATCACCTGTAAGGAGAGAGACTTTAGCAGAGACCAAGGAGAAAGGTGGTGCTGAAAGCGGTCTCCATGCCCGGTGGAGACTTGTATTCAGGAGAAGCAGAAATCGGTGCCTACCAACCTTATTTTTTTTTTTTTTGGAGAAATTACACCAAAGGTTGAATGCTACCGTCGTGCATGCTTAGGAACACTGGACAACATTCAGAGTGGAAAAAGAGCTTGGGAAAGATTTGAAATGGTGGAAGCAGTGGCAATGGCAGTGGCCAGTACTCAGGGGAGGCAGAGATCTGATGTATTACACCTGGAACCTTTGAAGTAATGACCCCAGAGGCAGAATGCTACCACCAGGCACCCTTGAGAATGTGGGACAAATGGTTGGGCGAAGAGGGTGCTCGGATTAGAGCCTGCTGAGGGGTGAGGACAGCGATGGACACAGCAAAGCTAGGATTGTAGCCTGTCATGAGGCAAGGCCAGTGCTGGAGCCTCCGAGGCCGGGATCAGAGCCTGCCGAGTGGTTAGGCCGGTGCTGGGGCCAGTGAAGCCGGGATCGGATCATGCCGTGAGGCAAGGCTGGTGCTGGGGCCTCCAAGGCCAGGATCAGAGCCTGCCAAGGGGATAGGCTGGTGCCAGGGCCAATAAGGCCGGGATTTGAGCCTGCCGTGAGACAAGGCCGATACTGGGGCCTCCGAGGCCGGGATCGGAGCCTGCTGAGGGGTTAGGTCGGTGACAGGGCCAGCAAGGCCGGGATCGAAGCCTGCCGTGAGGCAAGGCCAGTGTTGGGGCCTCCAAAGCCAGGATTGGAGCCTGCCAGGGGGTTAGGCCAGTGCCAGGACCAGAAGCCGGCATCGGAGCCTTCCATGAGGCAAGGCCGTTATTGAGGCCTCCAAGGCCGGGATTAAGCCTGCCGAGGGGTTAGGCTGATGCCGGGGCCAGTGGTGGCATCGGAGCCTTCTGTGAGGCAAGGCCACTATTGAGGCCTCCGAGGCCAGGATCGGAGCCTGCCGAGGGGTTAGGCCAGTGCTGGGGCCAGCGGCCGGCATTGGAGCCTTCCGTGAAGCAAGGCCGCTACTGAGGCCTCCGAGGCCTGGATCAGAGCCTGCCAAGGGGTTAGGCCGATGCCGGGGCCATCGGCTAGCATCGGAGCCTGCTGTGAGGAAGGCTGGTGCTGGGGCCTCCGAGGCTGGGATCGGAGCCAGCTGAGGGGTTAGGCCAGTGTCGGGGCCAGTGAGACCAGAATCGGGGCCTCCCACGAGGCAAGGCCGCTGCTTGAGCCAGCGAGGTCTGGATCAGTCCACCAGGTAGCCAGGCCACAACTCGGGCCGTCAAGAGTGGGATCGGTATTTGCAATGCGGCATGCACAGAGAAATATCGCAGAAAATTAAAACCAGATGCTTCCCCTAATCAGCAATAACTAGGAGGAAAGGGGCAACAGGAAGTGGTCGAGCTATAGAAAGGGCCCTATAGTGAAGCAATTAAGGTGACCAATCAGAGGGTATGGAATAGGGGAGGATGGAGCCTCTTTAAAAAGCAGGAGGTACGCCGGGCGTGGTGGCGCACGCTTGTAATCCCCGCGCTTGGGAGGCAGAGACAGGAGAATCGCGCAGGTTCGAAGCCAGCCGCGCGCTGGTTTAGGAGACCCTGTTTCCAAATAAAAATGTAAAAAAATAGGTCTGGGAGTGTAGCCCGGAGGTAGAAGGGCTTCCAGGAACCCCAGTACCACAAAAAAAAAAAAAAAGCAAGAGGTACATAAACAAATGTATCAAAGTTAATCACCAAACAAGCATGGGATCGAGGGAGGGGGAGGGAATGGGATGGGGACTGGATGAGGGCTAATTGGATGATGTGTGCTTGTATATCCTCTCAAGTCTTGTATTCCAATGTGATGTATGATTACAATGCACCAATTAAAATAAATTAAAAAATAAATAAAGATGGTTGGCTCTACAATTAAAAAAATTTTGATATAAAATAAAATAGGATGATGGAGAGTATAGCTCAGAGGTAGAGTGTCCCTGTGTTCAATTTCCAATAACACACACACACACACACACACACACACACACCCCAAGAGATGGAAAATACCTAAGTCCGGCGCAGATTGTTATGAGCACAGATACAGTTATTTTCAGTTGTGTCATCATCCTTCTCAGTCGTAGCTGTGACATCACTGTTGAAATCTCAGGGCATTACATCCATCAAAAGCATGAGCCAAAAGCAGTAGAAATGGACAGTTTATGAAAGAGCAACCAAGACCAATTATTTACCTGTTCATCCAAATTTTCCAGGTTTCCGCTTGGCCCATATTGACCTCTGGTTAGCCAGTGACGGCTATTCTAATTTTGTGCATATCCCCAGACTTCCTTCATATAAGTTACAATTTTGACCAAAGTTTAGAAATTATTTATTTGTTAATTTCACAGGAAAAATTTGATTTTATCACTAAAATATACCAACCAAAATGCTTACAGTTCAAGTCTTTGTGACACAGTTCACAAAAGGATTTTCACACCTACTTTTGTGAGACTGACTCCTATATTAAGTTCTAAACTCTGCTTCCTCAGAATATGGCCTTTTAAGGCCAGGCATAGTGTTGCACACTTGTAATCCCAGCATTTGGGAGGTTGAGACAGAAGGATGGCGGTTCGTGGACAGCCTCAGCTACTTAGTGAGGCCTTTTGCAATTCAGTGAGACCCTGCTTCAAAATAAAGAATAAAAAAGGGGGTCTGGGGGTGTAGCTTGGAGGTTGAATTCCCCTGGGTTCCGTCCCCAGTACTGCCCCACCAGACACACACCAAAAGGGTTGTAGCTGGGTATGGTGGTGCGTGCCTGTAATCCCAGTACTTGTGAGACTGAGACAGAAGGATTGTGGGTTCCGGGCTAGCCTCAGCATCTAAACGAGATCCTCAAAAACTTAGCAAGACCTTGTTTCAAAATAAAAAATAAAAAGGGCTGAAGATGTAGCTGAGAAGTAGAATGTCCCTGGGTTCAATCCCTAGTAAGAAATGAACAACAAAACAAGATTTTTTGCGATATAACTAATTAAAATGAGGCCATGCTGGGCGTGGTGGCACACGCTTGTAATCCCCGCGCTTGGGAGGCTGAGACAGGAGGATCGCACAGGTTCGAAGCCAGCCTCAGCTACTTAGTCAGGCTCTCGGCTACTTAGTGAGACCCTGTTTCCAAATAAAATATAAAATAGGTCTGGGAGTATAGCTTGGAGGTAGAAAGCCTCGGGTTCCACCCCCAGTACCACAAAAAAATAAATAATAATAATAATAAAATGAAGTCATATGGAATAGGTAAGTCTCCAATCCAATATAAGTCGTGTGTGTGTGTGTGTGTGTGTGTGTGTGTGTGTGTGTGTGTTTTACTGGGGATCGAACCCAGGGCATTCTACCTTCAAGCTACACCCTCAGCCTAATTTTAGTTTTTGTTTATGAAACAGGTTCTCACTAGGTTGCTGAGAATCACACGACATTGGTGAGGCTCTTCTCAAACTGTGACGTTCAGGTCTCAGCCTCCCAAGGACTGGGATTACAGGTCTGTACCACTATTCCTGGCTAACTCACATCTTCATAAAAGGGAAGCCTGGACACAGAAACACACGCAGGGAGAACACCACATGAACAAAGAGGTGGCGATCTACCAGACAAGGAACATCAGAGACGGCTTGCAAAGCATCGGAAACTACCGGGGAAACTGGGATACATTCTTCCTCATAAACCTGAGAATAAAACCATCCCTGCTAGAAAAAAAACAGCCCTGCTGACATCTTTATCTTAGACGTCTGGCCTTCAGATTGGACAGACAAACCAGGTGTGGTGGTGCTCACTTGTAATACTGGTACTTGGGAGGCTGAGATAGGAGGATCCTAGGTTCACGGCCAGCATCAGCCACTTGTGAGGCCTCCCACAACTTAGTGAGACCCTATTTCAAAATAAATAAAATAGGGCTGGGGGTATAGCTCAGAGGTAGAATGCTCCTGGGTTCAATTCCCAATAACACAAAAAAAGAAATAAAGAATGGAGAGACAATAACCCAGGCATGGTGATGCATGTTCTTGTTTCAAAAAAATAAAATAAAATAGGGCTGGGGGTATGGCTCGGAGATAGCAGGAAGGCCTTGAGTTCCATCCTCAGCACCAAAAAGAGAAAAAAAAAAAAAAAAAAAGAATGTATGCTGTTCGGCGGCTTGTTGCTTTTTAAATTAACAACACACCCTGAACAGGTGTCCATATCAGAACATATATGCCTCTTTCTTTATGACTGCTCCTTACCTTATTTAACTAAAGGATGTTTAGATTGGTTTTCATTGACTGTTGCAACTAATACCAAAATAAGCATCCTTGCGTTTGTGTCTTTGAATGTTTATTTATTTATTTATTTATTTATCTATTTATTTATGTCGTACTAGGGATTGAGCCCAGGGGCATTCTACCTCTGAGCTACACCCCTAGCCCTATTTTATTTTTTTTATTTTGAAACAGGTTCTCACCAAATTGTGGCGGGCCTCCCTGAGTTGCCGAGGCTGGCCTCAAAGCTGCAATCCTCCTGTCTCCGCTTCCCAAGTACTGGGATTACAGACATGTACTGTCTCGCCTGGCTTGAGCATTTATTTATAGGATAAATTCCTAGAACTACTGGATAAAGAGCACACACGTTTACATTGCTACAGATAGTCTCCATAGACTTTCTTACCAGAGTTAGGTTTAAATATATTCTCTGATATGTGCTGTCTGTGTTACTTCAAAATGTTACTTCATTCATTCTCAGCCTCAGTTTCCTTGGCTGTAAAATGAATCTGATTTAAAGTCGATCTGAAAGTCACTCATGTTGAGTTCATAATGGGTAGCAGTTCAAGTACACGCATCCCGTTCTCCCCTCCCCTTTATTTTCCATCTTCTAACTTCTCCCCTGGGCTTTTGCAAAGATTTGGCAAAGATCCCATTTCATGTCAACAAATATTTATAGAGCATCTAATATTGCAGGGTTGGACAAATGCTGAGGGGGACTCTCAATGCCTGCTTTGTTTTATAAGAAACGCAATGTCCCTTTTTAGAGCTAGCAGAATTATAGGGGAGATAAGACTCTCCCAGATTCTAATATACGGGAGTCCCTTCCTTTGCATTGTTGGAATGCATGAGTGGAGAAAGGAAGAAATGTTGTTGAATGAGTCACAGCACACAGGCTAGAAAACAGCTCTGAGGTGGTCCCAGCAGCACAGGGTCAGGAGTGATGGAGAGGTGGGCTCACAAAACTTTCCCTCTGTTTCACCTAACAGAAGGGAGGCATCGGGACTGAAGGCCAAAGCATTTGGCTAGGAAGATATTTGAAGTCTTGTGTTTTGTCTTTTCGTGTGTGTGTGTGTGTGTGTGTGTGTGTGTGTGTGTGTGTGTACTGGGAAATGAACCCAAAGGCATTCTAGCTCCGAGCTACACCGCAGCCCCTATTTAATTTTTTTTTTGAACTTTGAACTTACAATTTATTCTGCCTTAGCCTCCTAACTACTGGGGTTACAGGCATACACCACTATGTCCAGGTGATGTTGTCTCTTGAAACTTCATGTCAAATTTGTATTATACTTCATAACACAGTATTTGCTGCCATATAAATGGCATCTCTCTGGGCCTGGGGTAAGTGGGTATCCAAGGAGATGTACCATGTTTATCAGGCGGCTCAAGTTCTGCAGGCATGCCTTCAGGGATGAGACTGAGATAGATGCCAAATGGGCCCACACTTCTGCTTCCATCCGGCTGCCCTACACACCCAACCTTGCAGCTCATCCCTCCCAACTTTCTCCTAAAACTCCCCTGGCCCTTCTTGAGTCTCCTCCTTCCTGGTTCTGTTTTCCCGACTCTTCTAAATTTTATGTTGAAATGCCACTATTTAAAAAAAAAACACAAATATTTAGGAAAAAAATAACTGCAAGAATTTTCCAATAACACTCAAGGTCATGGAGGTCTCAGGGGACACCCTTCCTTGATCCTCATTGTGCCGGCTTCTCTGTCTGTTTCACTCCTGTCATCTATGACAATAGACTCCTGGAGGGATGTGGCTTGTTTTACTTAAATCTTGAAAAGCACCCAAACTCATGCCGTGCCCGATTAGCATCGCTGGAGTTCTGAGCACTAGGTTCAATACTCTCCTTGGTATCCAAAGAAACTCTGTAAATGTAAATGGAACATATGTTTTGCATTTCTTCCCCAGAGCTCCGGTCTCTCCGCCTCTTCCCCATCTCTACTGCATGGGCTCTGGGTGAGGTCCTCACCCTCCCTTGCTTAGATTATCTCCTTGGCTCCCTCGATGGCTCTGGTTTTTCCACTCCACCCAAGGAGTGGTTTCCTTAACACAGAGATCATCATGCCACTCCCCCTTTTAAGACTCAGGTGGCAACGATCCACAGAGGCATGCAACAACATCCTGTTTCATGTATATTCATGAGTGAAGGAAGCCTGAACGAGCATGCGTGTTAGTAAGGCATAAACCCACCAAAAGCAACCTATGGTACTCGAAGTCAGGCTAGAGGTCCCTTTGGGCAGTGGTGAGGAGCAGCAGCGATTGGGAGGGAGAATGCATGGGGCAGACCTTAGGTTGTCAATGTCCTATTTCTTAACCAGCGTGCTAAGGAAAGAGAGATGTTCCATTAGATAAGTGAAAATCCATCCGGCTGAAGTTTTGGGCACTCTTCTCTATGTCTGCTCATCGGATATCTATTCACAGGTCTATATTGACATATCTATTTGATAGATACTCAAATAGCTGTAAGAGTCACACATCCATGCAGTGTCCATCCCTCCACCAATCACTGGCCCTGTGAACTAGCCACGCCAGATAGCTGGATGCTCTCTAAACACAGTACACGTCCTATTTTTCCTGAAGCGGCCCACTTTGATGCAAGCCCCTCAGCTGAAAGTCAACTTATCCTTTGGGGCCCCCACTCAAATATCACCCTCTATTGAAGATTTCTTCCTGACTCTCCCCAGCAATTATTATCCCCCCTCCCTGGGTACTGGGGATGAAACCCAGGGGCATTCTACCTCCGAGCTACACCTCCACCCCAGCCTTACCTTTTTTTTTTTTTTTCTTTTTTCAGTACTAGGGATAGAACCCAGGGGTATTGTACCTCCAAGCTATACCCCCCGTCCTATATTTTCGTCTTTTATTTTTATTATTTTTTTTTTTTGCGGCACTGCAGATGGAACCTAGATTTCTATCTCTGAGTGGCACCCCTGCCCTATTTTTTATTCTTTATT
Source organism: Muscardinus avellanarius (assembly GCF_963383645.1). NCBI lineage: Eukaryota > Metazoa > Chordata > Mammalia > Rodentia > Gliridae > Muscardinus > Muscardinus avellanarius. Next base: position 142,042,076 of record NC_137789.1, read on the forward strand.
TTTTGAAACAGGGTCTCAATGAGTTGCAAAGGGTCTCATTAAGTAGCTGAGGCTGGCTTCGAACTTGCGCAATCCTCCTGCCTCCGCCTCCCTAATGCTGGGATTACAAGTGTGCACCATCACGCCTGACCTGGTCTTTTGTTTTTGAAACAGGGTCTCACTGGGTTGGGAAGGGGCCTCGCTAAGTAGCTGAGGCTGTCCGTGAACCTCAGTCCTCCTGTCTCAGCCTCCCGAATGCTGGGATTACAAGCGTGCGCCACCACACTCGGCTTCCAGCAAATTTAAGGTTCCTTTCTCCCTACTTCCACAGTGCTTTGTAAGTCCTTTTCTACAATTGCAGAGAAGCAGGGTGGAGGCAGGCGCCTGTAATCCCTGTGTTTGGGAGGCTGAGACAGGAGATCCGTAGGCTTGAGACCTAAGTCTTAACAACTTAGGGAGGCCCTCGGCAACTTAATGAGACCCTACTTCAAAATTTAAAATATATATAATTGCAGAGACCACACTTTTTATAAAACAAAACAAACAAATAGGAACCGTGGTCTGAAAAATATGAGTTATACTTAAAGGAACAGTAGGTTAGAAGACTGGGACCTGGGTGGCCTGGAAAATCCAGGCCTTGTTTAACTCACGGTGTCACTGTGTAGTAAAGTCTCTGGATTCGCCTCACTGACTAGCTCAGAGATTCCTCATCATTACCAGTCACGAACCCCTTTGGCAAAGTGGGGAAGCATATGGACCTCCTCAATGTAAATTTCTACCGACATTAGACTCTAAGTACACAAATCATAGATGTTCAGCTCAATGATTTTATAGTAAGTGAATACTAATACTAAAGCGAGTATTAATACTAAATTGAAATTGGAATTGGAATTCAAATTTTCAGCATCCAGATGACTAAATAACCAACCTAAAAGTCTGCCCACCTACTCCCAGTCCCACCCCATGAAAGAGGAGATTGTCTGGATTTCTAACTCCAGGGATTAGTCTGCTTTTAATCTTTATATAAATTGGGCTATCTAGCATGGTTCTTTTTGTGTCCGGTTGCTTTGTTCAGTCTGAGGTTTGTGACCTCCAAGTTTCTGAATGTAGCAATTACTTATTCATTCTTATCTCGGGAGGTATTCCATTGTATCGATATACCACTGCTGAGTTATTCATTCTTCAAGTGATGGATGGACATGTAGCTCGTCTTCATCATTTTTATTTACTTAAAGAGTGCCATTTCGAAGATGCTCACGCATGCCACATGGGCATGTACTTGTTTCAGAACACTTTGTATCTTTATTTTTTATTATTATTGTGTATGTGTGAGAGAGAGAGAATGAGAGAGACAGACAGACAGACATACAGACAGGGGATTGAATTCAGAGGCATTCTACTTCCAAGCTATATCCCCAACCCTTTATTTATTTATTTATTTTTTGATTCTGAAACAAGGTCTCACTAGGTTGCTGAGAGCCTGGCTAAGTTGCTGAGGCTGGTCTCGAACCTGTGATCCTCCTGCCTCAGCTTGCTAAGAACTGGGATTACAGGCATGCACTACCATACGTAATTCACACTCGTTAGATTTCTGAAATAAGATACACAGGGGCATAAAATTATTAAATTAATTCATAGGTTGCAAAATAAAAAATTGGGGCTATAGTTATACATGTAATTCTTTATTAACCCAATTCTTAGCTCTAGCTGTGGGTCTAATAACTATTATAATTTCAAAGTAAGGATGCATATAAACAAAATTTCAAAATTTCTGTCAAACTATAATATGCTATGAAAATGTCTGTAGTTTCTCTTGGTGGAGAGGAATAAAGGACCCCTGGGATGTCCGAGTTCCAGATTCCTCCCTAAATACCTACAACTTATTTAAGTCTATATCTAAGTCTTTCTCCCCTTTTCTTTTTTTTTTTCCTTTTTTCTTTTTCTTCTTCTTCTTTTTTTTTTTTTTTTTTTAGTATTGGAGATTGAACCCAGGGGCATTCTACCTCCGAGTTACACCTCCAGTCCCTTTTTTTTATTCTTTACTTTTGAAACAGGGTCTCACTAAGTTGTGTAGGGCCTCACTAAGTTTCTGAGTTTGGCCACAAACCTGCAATCTTCCCATCTCAGCCTCCCAAGTAGTAGGATTACAAGTGTGCACCACTATGTCCAGCTCTCTCTCTCTCTTCTTTCTTCTCTCTCTCCTTTCCTTCTTTCTTTCTTTCTTTCTTTCTTTCTTTCTTTCTTTCTTTCTTTCTTTCTTTCTTTTCTTGGTACTGACGATTGAACCTAAGCTGCACTTCCAGCTCTATTTTTTTTTTTAATTTTGAAACAAGGTCTCACTAGGTTGATGAAAGTCTCACTACTTGCTAAGACTACCTTTGAACCTGAGATCCTCCTGTATCCGCCTCCCAAGTACTGGGATTACATGCATGTGCCACGATGCCCAGCTCTTCTTTCTCCTTTTCTAATTGTACAAGCAAAAGACCATGTAGACTGATTGGAAAGGGAAGTATACAGGAAGTGATTTTATTTGGGAATGAGAGCTGACTGGAGGATGGCGGTTCACAGACAGCCTCAGCTACTCAGTGACACCCTGTTTCAAAAAAAACAAAAAGACTAGAGAGTAGTGCTGGACGTAGAGCTTGGAAGTGTATAGTGTCCCTGGGTTCCAACCCCAGTACCACACACACAAAAAAAAAAAAACCCTGAAATCAGGCCATAAATCCCTCAGGTCTTAGTATTGATTTCATAAGAATCTTACTGAGGCTGGCTTCAAACCTGCAATCCTTCTGTTTCAGCCTCCCAAGCACTGGGTTTATAGGTATGCACTACCATGCCCAGTTTATCAAGACACTTTATGGAGATTATTTTTCATCCTCTCAACAAACTTTTTGCATGTTTTGCAATATCTTCATTAGGGTCAAGATTTCACAGGTACTGAAGGGCTTACACTGGGGTCCAGCCTTGGGTTCACCTGATTTTCTTGCCACTCTACAGCATGGTCTCTCTTGCCCTCTAAGTTGCCAACACAGAACTTCCTGGAGAGAATCAAGACCAGTGAGTAGAGGTGCGGAGATGCAGGTCTTGGCTCAGCATGAGGAACAGAAGGAGATGAGCGCCTTTCATGGGAGGTTAGGCGATAGATCCTGAGTTGGGAATTATGCAGATGACATTTCTGCAGAGGATCAAACGCTGGGTCAAATGACTTCCGAATCCTCTTCCAAGTCAACCTGTTTTACATATAGGGAAAGAGAAGTGCAGAATAATCAAGGAATTTGCTCGAGTCCCCAGCTAACTAGTACAGCGTGTGATGACTCTGCTACTGGCCCACTAGAAGACATCTACTGGCAAGTTTGCAGACTTACTAGCATCTTGTCTGCACAGCATTGGATCTTTCTACTACTCTGTGACTTTGGCTAACCTGAGTTCCACTTCTATCTCCTACAACAAATATATAAGATCAGGGGCAAGGAGTGTCATACCTTGTTTTCTCCTCCTGTCTCTCCCAAGAACAAAGGCACAAAGGGCAGGCTAGTGCAGGACCATTTGGTGCCATCCTACATTCTTAATTCTTTGGATTTCTAACTCAGTGCCATCTAGAAGTCTTGACTTTATATATATAAATAGAGCAATAGCATAATAGCATGAGGGAAGAGGAGCTGGAATGTTATCAGAGAATACAAAAGCTAAGCAAGCCCAGCCACAGGGGCATCCTGTAAAAACTCTGGCAATCTTTTGAAAAACAATCAGTTTTCTATCAATTCTATCATCCCATTTGCTGGAAAAGAAGAAGAAAAAAAGTCTAAGACCGGTCTTTAGGAAACTACCAGCTTCCAGTCTGGAGCATGTTTTGTCATAGCCAGACTTCAGGAATCCAGCTCGGAAGGTCCACCCTGCAGCGGAAGAGCCCTGCATGTCTGAGAGTAGGCCTTTGGTTACGTGTGCTGTGCTCACTCCACACCCAGGTCACTCCCAGATGCAAGTCCCAGGCTGGTCTCTCAGTTACCTCCTGGCAGGAAAGTAAAACCACCCAACAGGAAAAGAACCCGTTTTCAGAAAGAAACTGCACCGACCCCTCATTCCAAATTCTCAGTAACAAGATAGAGCCTGAGCTTGAAAACTGTGGCCCTTTGCTCCTGCATTTGGAGGCTTGACTTAAATTAGACTTCCTGGGGAAGTGAACTGCTATAAAGGCGGCTAGAAAGGCTTACCACTGAGTTAACAATTAACACCCAAGCAATTTGATTCTTGGAAAGCCTACCTATTTGGATTACCTAGTTCAGGAAGGTTTTTTTATATGTAGTTTTATTTTATTTATTTATTTATTTATTTATTTATTTATTTTGCAGTACTGAGAATGGAAACCAGGGGATTCTACCTCTGAACTACACACCCTGCTCTATTTTTTATTCTTTATTTTGAAACTGGCTCTCACTGAGTTGCAGAGGGCCTCACTAAGTAGCTGAGGCTGGCCCCAAACCGCGATCTTCTTGTCTCAGCCTCCAGAATGCTGGGATTACAAGCATGCGCCACCACGCCCGGCTTATAGGTAGTTTTAAACATCTGAAGAAAGTTAAAAGGCCTCCAGTACAGGTAGAAGGAAAGGTGCTGTCTCACTAAATAGCCAAGCCATGTTGGAAGGTGGAAAGAAAGAGGGTTGAGAGTCAATTCTGAAGCCATCCTGTCACCAGGTTTCAAAATCCAACCTCCAGCTCTTTGGTCTTGGGCTAATCACTTGACTTCTCAGTACCTCAGTTCCACTGTTTCTAAATAGGTAGCATAGTTTAATGCTTGATTACGTTGTAAGGACTTCATTAAATAATGACTTAGAAAATAACTGGCAAGCCTAGCATGGTAGTACATGTCTGTAATCCCAATACTTGGGAGGCTGGACAGGAAGATCACAGGTTTAAGACCAGCCTGAGCAACATAGCAAGATTCTCAGCAACCTAGTGAGACCCTTTCCAGACAAAAATTAAAATTAAAAAAAGGCTGAAGGTGGTGTACCCCCCCCCCACACACACACAAAGCAAGAAAGTAACCGGTACATAGTAAGTTCTCAACAAATGTTAGTAATGCTTTAAAGATCAGAAAGGTGTTTCCTTCACCTCCCGCAATTGAAACGAAAACGACTAGCCTCGTAAGAATCATTATAGTTTATATCCAGATATTGTTATGTTTAACTTTCACAAATAGCAACCGCTACTAAAAATATAAAATGAAAAATTAACCAGATTGGTTTTTACATTTGATCTCTATTCATACTGCATGCCGTCTACAAGTGATTAGATTTCACTTTTATTACTCTTGTTAAAGTCTAACAGGCTTGCTATCTTTCCCCGGGTGTGGTTCACACTCAGAATGCTGTTGGCTTTGTTCAGCACCCTATCTGTTGTTACTTAATTTCGGTAATCACTACGAGATTGTGAGAAACTTGTCTTGCTGGAAGGATATCTTTCATTAAGCCATGAATTATTAATCTCTTAGAGTCTTAAAGAGTTATAGGTCTTTTTAAAATTAGAGGGAGGAGGGAGGTCAACAAATGACTAGGATTTAACCCAAATGATTAAAAGGACAGGATGTTCCTTCTTTCCCCTGGGGGCCACAGAAGGAAATGAGAACTAAATTTAATGTTATGAATTCTCATGTCCATAAATTGATGTCTTAGGCTTATATGTCCTAGTAATTATGCCCTGCTTTGGAAAGGCTTACCCTGAAAGTTTAATCTAAACATAGAAATTGAGTAGCTGAGAGGGCTGGGTCGAAACTGTGAAATAAAAGTGTTGAGAAGTCCCAGCAAGGTATTTGTCTCATGTAAAAACTCAGGACAATTTGGGGGTTTCAACAGCTGGTCCCAGCCCTCCTCTTCTTTCCCACCTCAGCGGTGGGACCGATATCAGGCCATGGAGCCCTTCCCTCTCCTTAGCCTGATGAAGTGTGCTTTCCAGGTTCTGCTATCCGACACTTATACTTCAGTGAAAATTTAGGTCAGTGTGTTACCGCTCCCAGGAAGAATTTGTTTTGAAAACTTTATCTGTAATTGTAAATTGCAAGCTTTTTTTTTTTTATCAGTGTCATAGATCATATTGCAAGTAACTGCGACTGATCCGACTAACATAAACAAAACATGGATTTATTGGGAGAAAAGGCGCAGGGGTCATATGGAAGGGAACGCTGAAGAATCAGGTCTGGGAACGGACAGGAGCCAAGGGAGTTCCCTGAGATTTTTAAAATGTTATCTAATCATATTTTGTTTAGCGTCCTCCCCCAAGCAGAACTCTGATCTTTTGAATTCTTTGTCTTGCTCTACACAAGACCCAAATGCTAGGGAGGAAACATCTGGTCGGGACAGTTTGGAGCCAACACCTATCTCAGGGAAGGGCAAGGTGCCAAGACTGCAGCCATGGGGTGCAGAAAGGTTCTACAAAGGCATATTGGGGTGCCCTTACCAAAAAAGGGAAAGGATGCTGTGGGAACAAAGACACAGGTTTACCATAATCACTAAAAAAATGATTTTATGTGCCCACAAATAGGGGCATTTTGAAGATGTAGTAAAAGAAGAACATCTTGCTGTCCTTGAAGTCCTAACTCTTAGGTAGCCAATCTCTTTCATGTACATCCTTCTAAAAGACCCTTTCCTGGTCTCCGATGACTGTACGTGAGTCAAATCAGATAGAAGGGACCCAAGGATTCTTTCACGAGTTTCTCTCAAAAGCTTTTAAATCACCTTGTTATTTGATTGTATTTGGGAATATCATTGAATTATTTTTATCTTTATTTTTTGGTACTAGAGATCGAAACCACGGTTGTTCTAACTTCACACTGTACCTCCAGCCCCTTTTTTATTTTTTTAAGCTTTAAAAAAATTTTATTGGTGCACTGTAGTCATACATCTTAATGGAGAACAAGATGGTGGAGGCATACATGCACACATTGCCCCATTAGCTCTTACCCAGTCCCCGCCCCATTCCCTCTCCCTCTCTCCTTCTCATGTTTGGCTTAGTGATTCACTTTGATATGTTTGTTAATGTACATCGTGTACATTAGAGAGTTTCCCTTTCCCCCTCCCATCCCCTCAGTTAGGTCGCCTTATTTGCTCATCTGTAGTATCGCCTTCTTCGTCTGGAGTTCCTCCTATGACTCATTTTTCTCCCTAGCTTCTATATATAAGGGAGAGCATCTGATTTCTTATTTTTTGTGACTGACTAATCTCACTTAGCATAATGTTCTCCAGTTCCATCCATTCCCCTGTAAATGACATAATCCTGTATTTTTTTTAAATTTTAAAACAGGGTTTTGCTAAATTGCTGAACCTGGCCTTCAATCTATAATCTTCCTGTCTCAGGCTCCCAAGTACTGAGATTACAGGTGTTTGCTACCACACCCAGACCATTAAATTTTTAAAACCACACTTTGTAGTCTTTGGGGATGCTACGGACATGTGGTTTCTAAGGTAAATATTTCAGCAAACACTGGTACACGAAATCACTGCCTTACCTTGCAGTACGCTGCCCATCTGCAGTTTCCTGAGCACAACTCCAGACCTATCACAGCCAAGTCTTGATGGGGTTGGGTTACGGTGGGGATTGGTTCCAAACTTGCAACAAGGTGCCCAGGTGGCTTTTGTATCCACTTATGTTTGAGAACCACTTGAACCATATTCAGCAAATCCCAATAATTATTGTCTATATACTGTGTGCCTGTCGGTGTTCTCTACTCAAGAGATTCACTAATGAACAAGATCAACAGGATTCTTGCTCTTTGAAGACTCGAACAGGGAAGAAATTAATGATGAACAAGTATAAAAAGGAGTGAGGTAACTATAGGGTGAAATAAGTTCTCTGCAGGAAGAAATGAGAGTATTCTCCAGCTTAATAAAAGTGTGCACTTTTACCTGCCATACGCTTTCTTTTCATATCTTCTTGTCTCAGGTAATAATAGTACTGTCATCTGCCTGGTGCTTGGGCCAAAGCTGAGATCACTCTTCTTTCTCTTACCTGCCTCAAGCACACCGTCAGCTAGTCAAGGCTGGCTCCGCCTCCCAAAGAGGCCCAAGTTCATTCACTTCTACACACCTTACCCTACAAAACCCCATTTCCTCGTTTATGGATGGCTACTTATCTATTTATGTAAGTGGTATGGAGCTGGAACCCAGGAGTATTCTACCTTTGAGTGACACCACCAGCCCTATTCATTTTTTAGTTTGAAACAGAGTCTTGCTCAATTGCAGAAGCTGGCCTCGGACCTACAGATGACTTTAATGGCTTCCTAACTGGTGTCCTAGTGTCTAATCATGTCTTTCCACAGTGCACTCTTCATAGAAAAGCCAGAGTAAAATTTCAAAAATGTAAATGAGCCTGTATCCCTCTTAGGCTTCAAGCCATCTGAAAGCCAAACTCCACCCCCCCTCCCCGATCTACCAGCCCTACTGGATCCAGCCCCCGCCAGCTCTCTGGCCTCTCTGCCCCTGATCACAGTGCTCAACCAGCATGCCTTTCCTCCCAAGCCAGGGACACACCAAACTTGTTCCTGGCTCATGAACTTTGAGCTACCAAGGCTGCCAACTACAGAGAAGCTGAATTTCAGTTCTTCCTAACACAAGTAGAACCCCACCCCCACCACAGTCATTGCTAATGGTCTGTTTTAGTTTTCTCAGTCTTTAGCATTTGTAATGATCTTATGTATCAGTTAGTTTAGACATCAACATCTGTTCTCCCTGAGTGCATAGATTTTTCTCTTTTGCTCACTGTTCTATCCCTAGCAGCCAGAAAAGTGGCCAGTGCGTGGCTGGAATTCAACCAATACCGTTGCCTCCATAAGTGCAAATAAGTAAGTGGGTTAATGGAAATGAACTGGAGGTGGGGTGACTTAAACAGGCTCCCAGTCAATGAAGGCTGAGTGTTTGGGGGTCATAACTCACTTCTCAACTTTTGGGTTAAGGTCAAGTGCAGTTTATGGGTTTGAGGACATAAATTCCAGCTCTGCCCTACACAAACTCTTCACTCCAGATAAACAGGTTTACTTGCTGCTCAACCAACATACCTCAGACTTTCCTGTCCCTGCTCAGGGAAGAGACCTGAGTCATGAATTTGCTGTGAGCATAGCCCTGGGCAGAGTACTGCGGGATCTATCTCAGGAAGTACCCATCCACCCTGTGCCCCTGCCACTTTTTTCCCCTCCCTTGAGGTACCTGGATTGACCCCAGAGGCATTCTACCGCTGAGCTGTAGCCCCAGCTATTTTTATTTATTTTTGTTGTTTTGAAACAGAGTCTTGCTGGGTTGTTGAAAGTCTCCCTAAACTGCTGAGGCTGGTCTTGAACCTGCTGTTCTCCTCTCTCAGCCTCCCAAGTACTAGGATTACAGGCACGAGCCACCTCACCCTACTGTCCCTGCCACCTTTATCACCAAAATGCCTTTCTCTTCTATCCTTCCCCCATGAAAATTCTGCTCTTCAGAAATAGAAACATTGTCCCTGTTTTCCCCAAGAGGAACTGACCTTTCTCTTTCTTTTCTACATTTAGACTTTGTGTCTTCTGACTGTGGTAAACCTACAAATGTGTGCCTTAAGCAAGGTTACTTAACCTGAGCCTCAGTTTCCCCTTTGATACTGATTTAATAACATTACTCTCATGATTAAACATAACGTATACAGAACTCCAAGGACAGTGCTTGGCACACAATCATTCATTAAGTAGTAGCTATAAAATTTTCTTTTTATTGTTAATAAAACTAGAATTGTGCCTTAATTATTAAAAATAGAAAATAATACTGATAGTAAGGCAACGATCTAACCCGTGTTCACTCTTTACTAGGAGCTTCATATTTATTATCTAATACGGGTGATTTCTCAATCAAGTTCTTTCACACATTTGTTTTATTTCCCAACTAGATGTTTAGGCAGAGGATATATTTTTAAGTTTTTAAAAAAATATTTTATAATCTTCCCATTGTGAGACTAGTGTTGTTCATAACAAAGACTCAAGAACTATTTGCTGCAAATAAGACAATTGTTTGTAGCTCTGAGATTTAGAGGCTAAATCTCATAATGTCAGACTATATCTGATCTGGAAAGTCAGATCAATTTGGTCTGCAATTATTTTTTTTCCAAACTGAGGAGAAACCCAGGGGCATTCTACCTCTGAGCTACATCTGCAGCCCTATTTTCTTTTTCTTCCTTTCTTTCTTTCTTTCTTTCTTTCTTTCTTTCTTTCTTTCTTTCTTTCTTTCTTTCTTTCATTTTTTGGTGGTACCCGGGTTCCTGGAAGCTCTTCTACCTTCGGGCTACACTCCCAGACCTATTTTATACTTTTTTATTTGGAAACAAGGTCTCTTAAACCAGCGCGGCTGACTTCAAACCTGCGCGATCCTCCTGTCTCCGCCTCCCAAGCGCGGGGATTACAAGCGTGCGCCACCACGCCCAGCTTTTCTTTATTTTGAAACAGGGTTTCACTGAGTTGCAAAGGGCCACTCTGAGTAGTAGCTGAGGCTGGCCGCGAACTGCAATCCTCCTGTCTCAGCCTTCTGAATGCCGGGATTACAAGCATGTGCCACAATACCCGGCTTGCACCTTTTGTTTTAAAATTTAGTTTTAGACCTGTCAGCTGCATAAATAGTGTGTTGTTGGCACAAGCTCTGCCTTCCTCTCATTCATCAAGTACTTTTGAACTCTGTCCCTGTGCTGTGCTCTATTTCAGGCAACTAGTAAAGGCTTCTAAAATAAGGGAATTGTGGAGGAACTGAAGGTACAGCCCAGTGGTAGATCATGTGCTTAGCGCGTATAAGGCCTTAGCTTCAATCCCCAGAACTCCCCAAATGAATGAATAAGGACATTATGACACTAACTTGTCAATATTTCCTACATGCTTAAAAACTCTACTTTTGTAGCTGCTGATTCCTCCTAAGAGACTTGCTTGTATGTTAGAACCTAAGCACTCAAAGAATCCGCAGAACACTGAGCATAACAAATGTTTAGGTTCTTAAATCTGAAAGCCGGCCTCTGAACTCCAGCATTGCTAATTCTTTGCTATGAGATCTTGGGAAAGTTTCATCTGTTAAATGAAAATAATACTTACCTTTAAAGATTATGGTTGGCATGAAATTAATGCACATAAAAATTCAGCAATGGCATGTTTTACTTATTTATTTGATGCTGGGGGTTGAATCCAGGGCCTGGCACATGCTAAGTAGACCATCTACCACTAACATACATTCCCAGCCCAGAAATGTCATGCATGCTTTAAAATCTCAAAATATGCTGGGCGTGGTGGCGCACGCTTTTAATCCCCGCGCTTGGGAGGCGGAGACAGGAGGATCACGCAGGTTTGCAGTCAGCTGCGCTGGCGTAAGAGACCCTGTTTCCAAATAAAAAATATAAAATAGGTCTGGGAGTGTAGCCTGGAGGTAGAAGGGTTCCATCCTCAGTACCACCACCACTAATAATAATAATAATAATAATAATAATAATGAATAAACAAAATCTCAAAATATTAGCTATCACTAAATTACTTGTTCATACTACTCTACCAAGTGTTCAAAGAATACTGGACAATAAGAAAGCATCTGAAAACTCTTTTTTTTTTTTTTTTTTGGTGGTACTGGGGTTCCTGGAAACCCTTCTACCTCTGGGCTATACTCCCAGACCTATTTTTATACTTTTTTTAAAATTTAGAAACAGGGTCTCTTAGCCAGAGTGGCTGGCTTCGAACCTGTGCAATCCTCCTGTCTCCGCCTCCCAAGCGCGGGGATTACAAGCGTGCGCCACCACGCCCAGCTGAAAACTCATTTTTTAACAAGGAGAGAAAGAGAATGGACATACGCATCAGTTCCATTATGTTAGGCTTTAGACTAGAAGTCTCCCATAGATTTCATTTAGTTCTCACAAGGAACCTGTCCAAAGGTGTTATCTTACAGACAAGGTTACTAGGGCTCAGAGAGATCAAGTATCTTACCCAAGTTTAACCAGGAGAAAAGGAGCAGCCAGGTTTGTCTTTATCTAAATCCCTCTCACATAATAAAAAGGGAGCCACCTACCTTTCCTTCCTGAGGTCTCTGAGATTCCACACACACTGCATTGTTTCAACAGGATAGCAGTGGCTCAACCGGTGTACAGGAGAAGCAGCTGGGATGCTTCAAAAATCCTCAGTCTAGGGCTCCAGCCTCAAAGATTCTAATTCAGTAAAGTTGGGGCAGGGCGCAGGAACCAGCATTTTAGGAAACACTCCAAGTGATTCTATTGCAGGTGGTTCCTAGTTACAATCTAGAAATACAGTCATAAGGATTAAAATACCTGTTTTAAATATAAGGCATCAAAGTTGGGCTGGTGGCGCATGCTTGTAATCCCAGCATTCGGGAGGCTGAGACGGGAGGATCGCGGTTCAGGGACAGCCTCAGCTACTTAGTGAGGTCCTTTGCAACTCAGTGAGACCGTGTTTCAAAAAAAATAAAAGAATTAAAAAATAGGGCTAGGGTTGTAGCTCAGAGGTAGAATACCCCTGGGTTCCATCCCCAGTACTGCAAATAATAATAATAATAATAATAATAATAATAATAATGATAATACATCAATAAAAGTATTAAAAATGCCTGTTTTAAGATCATGCAATTTGTCAGGGAGGATAGTGGTGGTGGGAGGAAGAGTTAGCAGAGGAGTTGTGAGAATACCAATGTCAATCTCAATATATGTGTAGGGAAGCAGAGGGAGCAGGGGAAGATTGCCAAGTGCTGTGTGCATGTAGGTCACTATCACTCTGAACTGCATTATGATGTGAGACTGCAATGCACCAATAAAAGTATTAAATATCACATAATATACATATCAAAGATTAGCAGCTACAGTGACACATGACCATATGGTTAAAAGATATATATGCAACTAATATATTTTAGATTTCATACATTAATTGTATCCTTTGCATTCATTTCTCTCTATGGGAACTAATGACTCAAATTAAGTGCATTTAAGTTTTTTTTTTTTTTTTGTGCTACCTATGAGTGGGCTCCCCGTTTGGAATATGTTATTTGTGGCAGTTGCTTGCTTATTTATTTAATCATGATAATTTTGAGTCACCAAGAATAAAATGAATAAATAAGGATAGACAGATAAAAAAAAATAAAAGAAAGAAAGAAAAGAAAAAAGGAGGATCCAGTGGTGCACGCTTCTAATCCCAGTACTTGGGAGGCTGAGACAGGACGATCGCAGGTTCAAAATCAGCCTCAGCAATTTAGCGAGGTTCTCAGCAACTTAGCAAAACCCTGTTTGAAAAATAAAATCAAACATATATGAGGGCATATCTTGGAGATAGATGGCCCCTGGGTTATATCCCCAAAAGTGTCAAAGGGAAAAAAATGGGATCCTGAAGGAGATATTTTATTACAGTTACAGGAACTTACCAAGTCTGATTACTGAAACAGTTGTATAAGGATTTGTCGAGTATTTAGGTGAGGTAATTCCTTTAAAATAAGCCATATAGGTCACATAGTGCTAATAAAATATGTTGATGAATCCTTGGGTATCGCCCTGATTATGTCTCCCTGGGGAACGGCAAGCTCGTTAGCATGAGTTCCGCGCCAGTCCCCCCAGCCTTGTTTCCCAAGTACTTTCCAGACAGGCTTGGCATAAAAGGGATGTGTATGCAGCACGGCCAAGTTTCAAAGGAATGGTTCATCTACCCTACTGATTAAATACATGACATTGCGTAGTATGAAAAGTCTGCTGTGCTTCATTAAGATTGCTTTTTTCTGCCTGAGAACTTGAGAAAGGTAAATTTTGGGAGGCAGCAGAGGGAGAGAGAACGCTATAAATTCTTGGCTCCTCATATTCATCTGCAGATGTATATAATTCCAAGCCTAGGCGAAAATCCTCAAAGCTGAGAAGTTGTTAAATTGGTAACAGCAGGTGTGTGTGTGTGTGTGTGTGTGTGTGTGTGTGTGTGTGTACATAGAGAAACCTGTTTGCTTTCTAAAACAATAGGTAGTAAAACAGGTTGTTTAGGGTAAAGCCCCTTGCACTACATAATTGATTTAAAATACATCTGCCTATAATAATACCTTAGAAAAAGTTCAAAGCATTTTTTACATTTATATATGTCACTTGAACTTCACAACAGCCCTATGAAGTAGATTAAGCAGGTCTTAAAAACCACCACGACTCCTTAAAAGATGTCTAAACCGAGGCATAGACATATGAAAAAAAATTTGTTCGAGGTCACATAACCAGTTGGTGTCACGACTGGAACTAACTCACAGGATTTTGAAACTCAGGCCTGTGTTTTCTTGGCAGAGAGTGTCTCTGTTACTGCTTGATCTACCCAGAGTTCATGTGGAGATTTGTGGCTACAATTTAATTGGAGAATACAAATCAGGCATGCCTAAAGAGCTCTACAGAAAGGAGATTGTGTCTCTTAGATCATGACTGTGTTAGAAAATGGAGGTGGAGAATGGAGTCAGTTGTTTTGGACAATGCAAATTAAAAACAAACAAAAACACTTTGTAATCGGTTTCAGGGTATTTGGGGGGTAATTCATTCACTAAATCGCGTATTCATTTTTTTGAAAGTCTCTCTTAAGTGCTTGTATATGAGAGACTGTGCTCAGTCCTTTAGGAAGAGTGAAAGAAATGCATTTAATTTGGGGGAGGGTGCTTTGAATTCTATAAATAATCACCATCTTATTTATTGTTCATTACCACCTAGTAGATGAAATGAAAAGCCTTCCTTGCAGAGAAGCAAAATAAACAAAAACAGTTGAAGGAAAGTGGACAATTAATTTCTCTCAATTCTCTCCATGTAGGAGGAGGCTTTTTTTTTTTTTTTTTAATCAAGGTGATAAATTGTCCTGCCGGGTACACAAAAAATCCAAATGCACTATGTCATCTCACATAACACAGATTTTAACCCTAATACTTTCTTGAAACTAAGGAGACTGGGCTTAGGTCAGTGCTAGGTTCCCAGGTTCCCATGATTCTGAAGCAAGGTTTAAGGAGAAATGTTGGTTTGCAATGCAAAGCTACCAGTACCCATAGAGCATCTCTGGAGGCCAGGAATAAGTTTCTACGATACTTTCCCCTCCCTAGCTCCCAAAACAACTTTTATTTTTTTGGCAGGCATGCTTGAGGATGTAGACAAAAGGAAAGAGGTACCCGTGGGTGCAGGGAAACAACCCACAGACTAACGGAAGGGATTGCCACTTGTGGGAGAGAAACAGAAGTTTGCTAATGGGTGGTGTGGGGTCCCTAGAGGTTTTATTTTTGCTTTCAACATTCCCCTTTACAAATTTCTTCATTTTCTAGCACAAATACCTCCAAACTTGAAGGCAAAACTTATGTTAATACTTACACACATACGTACTTGTTTGATGTATTTCTGCAGTTGGTATTATGTGTACACAGAGTGCCATTGAGTCTAACTACTTTTTTTGTTGTTGTTGTGACAGGTGCTGCTCAGCCCCTAAAATGTGTGCATGAAAACAGGGCATGTGCTCATGCAGATTGTGTGTCTTGTGCGTATGGGAAGAAGGGAGACTTGGACTTGACCCCAGCTCTGCCCCATTTTGCTTCTCTGGATTTCCATGTTTTTCATTTGTGAAGTTACAGGTTTGGAGTAGGTGAGCCCCGAAGTCTGTTTCAATTATACCATTCATTAATGCTCCTGTTTTGTTCTGTGGTACTAGGGTTGGACTCCAGGGGCATTCTACCCCAAAGATACACCCCCAGACTTATTTTATTTTATTTTTATTTTGAAACAAGTTCTCACGAAGTTACTGAGGTCCTCACTAAGTTGCTGAGGCTGGCCACAAACCTGCAATCCTCCTGTCTCAGCCTTTCAAATTACTGGTATTACGAGCGTGTGCCACCATGCCCGGCTGATGCTCCAGTTTTAAATATATTTCAGTTACATTAAACATACATCATAGTATTTCAGTCAGTCAGTATCCCTAATATTATAGATGGGTTCTGCTTCAGAAAAATTGATTAAAGCTGGGTATACAATCATAATCCAGATGAAATTAAGTTTATTCACTTTATAAAATTATTTGGTTTGCAAAATAATTTTTGAATAGTAGCAAAAAACAACTCTCTGATTATGAATTTAAGATAAAGATTTAATCTGGGTGTGATGATGCATGCCTGTAATTCCAGTACTTGGGAGGCTGAGGCGGGAGAATTACAGGTTGGAGGCCAGCCTCAGTAATTTAGCAAAACCTTCAGCAGTTAAAGGGACTTTATTTGAAAATATAGGGTTTGGGGTGAAGCTAAGAGGTAGAACACCACTGGGTTAAATCCCCAGCATAATTAATTAATTAATTAATTAAATATTTAGTTTTAGTTCATGTTTTCTAGAAGAGAATAATTTACAGTGGGACATGCTGGTATTAAATAACAAAAATATAAACAATGAAATATCATAAAATCACAGTATTTTGGAATGCTAAAGAATCCTGGTAAATTCCAATCCAACTTCCACATTTTATAAAATAAGAAACTAAGGAGCAAATGAGGTTAGTTACTTGCTTAAGAGCATATAGGTAGTTAACAAAGGTTGTGCAAAGAAAATGACTAGCAAAATATTTTTTATATTTTTCTCTATTCATATTCAGACAACATACCTCTACATTCTCCTATGAAGGAAAAAATCATAGATGTTCATTGATTAAATCATGGAATATTATTAAAAATAGAATTTGAGGTTATAATGCAGATTTATATGCAGGCACAACACATTTTAGCAATCTAAATAATACATTTACATGCATTTAAAGTAATCTATACCCTTTGAGGTGTGTGTGTGTGTGTGTGTGTGTGTGTGTGTGTGTTTATTGGAGATTGAACCCAGGGGCACTCTACCTCTGAGCTACACTTCCAGCCCTATTTTATTTTCGAAACAAGGTCTAAGTTGCTGAGAGCCTCACTAAGTTTACTGAGGCTGGCCACAAACTGATCCTGAGATCCTCTTGTCTCAGCCTCCCAAGTACTGGGATTACAAGCCTGAACCACCATGCTAGGCTCAGTCCATGAGTTTTTAATTTTGCTGACCTTTGAACTGCCACTAGAACGGTGTAGCACTCAGCTATCATTTTCCAAAATTATTTTAGATATTACATTTTTCTATAAGTAATGTATTTTTACACGAGTAGACATTGAAATCTATCAATAATAAATTTTCTAATACTGGCGTTCACCCAAACTCCAGGTACGCTTATAGGTATTAGTAAGACTTGAATCCAGGGAGGGCTCCTGGTCACATGAATGAGTTGATGTTATTATTCCTCCCACTCTAGTATTAAGTACTAAGTAGCCTCCCTTTCTATAATTATATTGCTAATCAGTTTCAAAGCACACGGCTTTATTTTCATTAGCCCCAATGTTGGAAGTTAGCAGGGCTCTTTAAAAGTAGTGCTTCTAGTGGTTCATTGACTTGCACTAAAATCAGTGCCTCTGTCCCTCCATCACCCAGTTAATTTTAACCTTGACCTCCCACAGCTGTACTGCTTAACTCAGCCTTAAAAAAATAACTCCCCGATTCCACCCATTCTGCCTCTTATGAAGCAATAGCGGAGAGGAAAAACAAAACCCCATTCCTTTAAGAAAGATTCCGCCTCCTCTCTTCTAAGCAAGCGCCTGCTGGTAATTGTGGCGTCTCTGTACTAAGTCACACACTTTACTACTCGGCTTGGGAGAAGCTGCTGTTGCAGCCGCCGCCGCTGCTGCTGCTGCTGCCGCCGCCGCTGCCGCCGCTGGTCGGAGGCTGCAGTGGGTGTCGGTGCAGCACTGCAGAATCCACACCTAGGGACCCAGAGGCAGGCACACACGGCCACTACACTGCACACAACGAAGCTGTGGATCTTTGGGTAAGCAGATCTTTTCCCCATTTTTCTCAGAATCTGCGGGAAAGGGAACGATCATTGAAAAGACTGTTCATCAGACATGCTTGAAATGATTATGTGAATTTGTTTGCCTTTGGTGGTTGGTGGGGTCTAGATTACGGACTGGCAAATGCCATGTATGGTGGAGACTATTTTCTGATATGTACCTTTAGCACACTTTTTTTTTTTTTTTTTGCGGTTCCTAAAACGGCTAACCTAAATGCATGCACAGCTTTCCTTTTTTTTTTTTTTTTTGGTTTTAAAATGCAAGAAAACCTCCAGCCACTCCCAGTATCTCTCTCAAATACTGCAGATATTTTTAAAATGCCAAATAAAAAATGACAGGCGGAGCATTTTCTAAATATTGTCTTCTCCCCAGAGCTAGGAAGTCTTCCCCGTGATCGTTTGAGAGTATTTAAAAATAATAAGGCATGGTTCGATTTTGAATAAATAGGAGATGGTGATAGACTAAAATTTCCGAGCCCTTCGTCCAGTGGAGAAAGAAGACGAGGATAAATGGATCACAGTTAATGCCAAGACAAGATTCATTTTCCACGTTTCATATGTGGGAAGAGGAAACCACATTTTAATTAGCACATTTTTCGGGGAGAGGGAGGGGATGAAGATGAGGGGGATGGCGCGAGGTATTTGAGGGGGAAGGAAATGAAGTGGACTGTCGCCAGTGCCTGGGAACGGCTGGAGATATGGGTGGGGAATGAAGTTTGTTCTGTGTGTTGGGGTGGGGTTGACCCAAGGGACCATGAATCACAGGAATAGTGCTTGGAGGGGTGTGCATGTGTGCAGGAGGGGCGTGCAAGTCGTGGGTGGCGGAGAAAAGTGTGTGCCGCTGGGCGGTCTATTTCGAGAATAGGTTGGGGCGAGGGACGTGTCTGGGAGGCGGGGGTGGACGGCCCGGTGTCACCTGTGGATGGATCCCCAGCCCTGCAAATTGAGTGCTGCAAAGTTTGCCCGGCCTCGGATTCATTTGGAAGGCTGCTGGCGGCGCCTCGACTTTTCACCCTAAGAGGTCAGCTCTCCTAAAGGTTGCGCGGCGAGTGGGCCAAGGCAGGAGTGAAGACTCGCGACGGGGCCGAGGGAGCCCAATTAAGACAGCCCTTTTGCCCTGCCCCTCAGTGGCGGTGAGTGTGTGTGTGATGGGGCGCCCCCAAAGGCCACTGTGCCGAGAAATCCCAGCCTCTCCTATGGGGGGCGTGCGGAGGTCGGACCTTGGAGGTGGCCTCCCGCTGAAGACCCAGCAGCCGGCGTGGGCCGCAGAGGCTCCACGGGAGCTGCAGCTCAACCTCCCGAGCGGAGGGGCTCGTACGGGTTGGGGCGGGAGACTTCCGAGGCGCCCCTCCTCCCCTGGGCGGTCGGGTTTCCGTCGGGGTCGTTCCTCCCTCCGGCCGCGGTTCGGGGCCGCACAGCCAGAGGAACGCCGCAGAGGCGCCAGGCAGCCGCCCCACAACCAGCCCCTCGCGGCCTCAGATCCTGCAGGCCCCCGCGGCCGCCGCGGCCCCGACGCGGAGTCTGCAGCTCCGGAGGGAGCCGCGGGGCGGGGCCAGGGCTGGAGGGGCGCTCGGGGCGGGGCCAGGGGGCGCTCAGGCCCTCCGGGGGCGGGGCCCAGGAGAGGCGGGGCCAGGACGCTCGGGGGGGGGTAAGAGGCGGGGCCAGGGCTAGAGGGGAGCTCGGGGCGGGGCCAAAGGGCACGAGGGCCCGCCGAGGGCGGGGCTTAGGGGAGGCGGGGCCAAGACGCTAGGGGAGGTAAAAGATGGGGCCAGGACGCTAGAGGGTCGTTGTGGGGGGCCAGTGAGCGCCAGGGCCCGGTGAGGGCGAGGCCTAGGGGAGGTGGGGCCAGGACCCTCGGGGGGAGGGGAGAGGGGGCGGGACCAGGGCGCTAGAGTGGCTCTTGGGGCGGGGCCAGTGACCGCGAGGGCCCGCAAGGGCGGGGCCGGGGGCGGGGTCAGAACGCTCGGGGAGGTGAGGGGCGGGGCCAGGGAGTGCGAGGGCCCGCAGGAGGGCCGAGCCTAGAGAGGCGGGGCCAGGGCGCTCGGCCGGACAAGGGGCGTGGTCAGAGTGGGGGCGGGTCATCAGGGGCGGGGTCAGGGCTTGGGGCGGGGCCACGGGACGCAGGAGGGGAACTCGGCCAGTCCCGCCAGATCGCGAGCCGCCTGCCAGTAACGGTCGCCAGGCGAGGGGCGGGAGGGAGGGGAGGGGGTTTAAACCGCATTTTTTTTTTAAACGGAGCGGGAGCTCGCGGCGCCGGCAATCCAGGTGTCGCCGCTTCCTGCCGCCCGCGCTGGGCGTCCGGAGCCGCCTCCTCGCGCCCCTCGGTCCCCTGCCCTCCCCTCTGGCGCGGCCGCGGAGCCGGAGGGCGGGGAGCACAAAGCCGGCCGCGCTGCGAGGTAATCCTGCGGGCGCGGGACCCGGGCTCGCGCGGCGGGGACTCGCCCGGCGTGTGCGCGGCCTCAGGTGAACCCGGGCGGGCGGCGGGCGGCGGGCGGGCGGCTCACCTGCGGAGGGAGGGTCGCGGCGCCGCGTCCTCGGGCTGCCCGGGACCGGCGGGACCCGAAGGTGCGCCCCGAGCCGAGGCGGGAGGGTCCCCGCTCGCAGAGCTGGAGGGAGGGAGGGGGGTGTTGGTTTTTTTCCCTTCTTCTCCCTCCTTTCTTAAAACACTTGTTACAAGTTAAAAGTGTTCAATCACCTTCTCTAATCCTTGTCCCCATCCCCCAAAACACACACACACACACACACACACACACACACACACACACACACACACACTCTCTCTCTCTCTCTCTCTCTCTCTCTCTGTCTCTCTCTCTCTCTCTCTCTCTCTCTCTCTCTCTCTCCATCCCTACAAACGTATACGCACGTTAGGTTGCGCTTCCTGCCGGGGGTGACAAGCAGAGTTGGCAGCAGATCTGGTTTGCTGGGTTTTGGGGCACGTCCAGCTTCTTTGGAGGTATGCTATTATAGCTGAAGCAAGGCCACAGACAGGTAAAATAAGCTGGACCTCTATTAAACTGGCAAGAATGGCCTCAGGTGAACTTTTTCTGTTGCAGAGATTTAATTGCAAGTATGCGCCGGTTTAAAATGGGAGTGTAAGGAAAGCCACTAATATCTTTGGCACTTGTGCTTTTGCAGGTGACCTTCGAGAGTGGTATGGGATTTAAGTGAACCAAGAGGCTTTGTAGTGAGGATTATGTGCTAGGTTAGTGAAGGAATTGATAAGATTCTGGGGCTCGGGACCAGCTGCATAAATGGGGGTGCATGTTTACTTTGAATTCCGCAGTATTTTAGATTTAGCAGTATGAAATGGTTGCCTTTCTTGGAATGGGTTCCATCCACATCATGCGTGGTACATTCTGATTCTGATTTTAGGAGACTTGTAGTAAGTGTTGCTAAAGAGAGTAAGAGGACAGGTACTTTTCCTTAAGGCGTTAAAAATGTATAATTAAGATGTGGGACTGACTTATACGGTTAAACTGCTTTTGGAGCATTTATAGAAAGATTTTATTTCTAAGTCTCTGCTGCATTTGACTTGTAAATTGTTTCTTTTGCTTAAATTGAGCAGATTAGTTTTATAGAGGGAGCAACAGGGGGGAAATGGCCACTTTGGCTACATTTAATTCTTTATCTCTGTAAAGATAGAGTTTAGTGTCTACCCATTTAAAGTTGACCTGAAGTGCTGGCATGTTGGCAATAATTGCTTTTACAGACAAAAAAAGAGTACCTTGTGCATTTTGAATGTTAAACATAGTTTAAGGAGTTTTTGTGCTGTTTGGTTATGAAACATCTAATATGTTGCAGCTTTTTACATGTATGCTATTGGGAAGTGTTTGGTAAACACTTGGCATATGACACCTGGAAAAGAGCAATTTTGCATGATAGAAGGGTTGTATTTTCAGGGTATGAGTTTTAGCCATTGACTGAAAACGAATGAGAAAATTTTATTGTATTCTTGGCTATTTCTAACCCTTTTAAAGAAATGTTATGCTGGGATGGAGGGGGTTTTCAATGATGTGGTTTTACTTTTTGTGAGAATGCTTTTAGGGACCAAGGGGACAACATCACAGCCTACCCCCTATACATAGTCCTAAAACCTAGATGCAGGGTGGTGGTTAACTTTGAAGTTTATGGGGCTTGTGAAGAGGCCTGACTGCGGTCACACGTTAGCCTGCCAGTGGTAAGCTGGTTAATCTCTCAGACTTTGATTAGCACTACTGGGCAGCATATCATCAGGAAAGAAGCATTTTTGCTCAGGGAAAAAATAAACACATGGAAACTCAACTCTGAAAAAATTCTGTAGAATGTTGGGCAACAATATCAATTTTAGCTGAATTGTTCTATGTAAAGTGCATAGAGCAGAGCCTTCCTCGGTACGTGTTTTATGTATTTATCATCATTGGCACATAAAATAACATCTTTTTGAAGGTAGTTGTATCATACTACCCAACACTGAAGACTTAGCAAATATTTGTAGCAGCCAATATTTATTTGCTTCTCTGCCAGGCTTTATTCTGTGAGTTTTATGTGATTTCATTTACTTAATCTTCCCAGCAACCCGGTGACTAAGCAGAGGTCTGGAGAGGTTAAGAACCTTGCTGTTCTGAAAGAGTGAGCCTGTATAGCCACTGGGCCCTGCTGCTATTTCACTCCTGTTAGTGGTTGCAAATCAAAGAAAGACCGTTACAGTATTTCCAAGAATACTAGCTATGCATGTCCGGTTTAGCCACACCTTGTATTAATACTACCAACAAGTTGTAGTTAAATCTGAAGGGTATCCATTAATCTTTACTAGGTAGAGTTGCCTTTTGACTTTGGAAAATAATTCTTTTGACTCATATGTGCTTAGCTGTGATACCAGATTTTGGCTAGGATATGTTATCTTTTTAATTAATAAGGTATTAACTTTTTTCTCTCTTGAGCTTACTGGATGGCTAGGGCTCCAAGTGGCCCAGGAGGAACTAATGCTGGTTGGTTATGCATTAAATCAATACGACCGGCCGCCAGGCGTGACGGCACACGCTTGTAATCCCAGTATTCGGGAGGCTGAGACCAGAGGATCGTGGTTCAGGGACAGCCTCAGCTACCTAGTGAGGCCCTCTGCAACTCAGTGAGACCCGGTTTCAAAATAAAGAATAAAAAATAGGGCAGGGAGGGTGTAGCTCAGAGGTCGAATGCCCCTGGGTTCCATCCCCAGACCCGTAAAAAGAAAAAAAAATACGTCTGATTGTCTTTTGGTTACTAATACCTTATCAACCCGAGGTGATTTTAACTTAACATTTGTTATAAATACCACCTGAAGCTGGGTGTGGTGGCGCACGCTTGTAATCCCCGCACTTGGGAGGCGGAGACAGGAGGATCATGCAGGTTCGAAGCCAACCTTGCTGGCTTAAGAGACCCTGTTTCCAAATATAATATAAAATAGGTCAGGCAGTGTAGCCGGGAGGTAGAAGGGTTCCATCCCCAGTACCACAAAAAAAAAAAAAAAAAAAAAAAAAAACACCCGAGTGGTTTCCTAAACATACCAATAAATTTAAAAAGTAACTGGTTTATACTTTGTCATCCACATTCCTCAGAGAATTGGGTATTGTTGCTCCACCTTTGTAGTTGAAATGCCAAGCAAATTCTAACATAAATTAAGATTCATTTTAAGTTATGTTTAGAAGTGTTATATAGATAGTTGATGTATCTGTTATGACAATATAGTGAAATGTGTGTAATGTTAGGGTAAAAATGCTAAGAACAAACATACATTGATAAAGTATAAACTCTCTCAAAGACAAATTGCTAATTTATTTTTCATACTACACACTTTTTGACCATAATTACTATTTAGTGCTTTTTCACATTCCCTTTAAAAGACTAAATATATATAATTTGCATTAAAAAAGCTGGGCACAGACTTGTAATCCCAGTACCTGGGAGACTGAAACAGGAGGATCACAGTTTCACAGCCAGCCTCAGCAACTTGTGAGGCCCTCTGCAACTTCGTGAGACCCTGTTTCAAAATAAAGAATAAAACAGGGCTGGAAGTATAGCGCAGATGTAGAATGCCCCTAGGTTCAATACCCCCCCCAATAAAGAATTTGCATAAAAACCTTAAATGTCTTATCAACAGTGCTATCCTTTCTTTTAAACATAGATTTATTTGAAAATACTCAAACCCAATTTAAGATTAATTGAACAGCCATAGGCCATGTCATGTCATTGAGATTCAGAAGGAGTGCCTTAATATTTTATTTCATGTCTTCTGTATTAAAAATCTATCATTTGGATTTAGGGTCCGTCCATGCCACAGTTTATAGGTGAAATTGTTATGAGGGCTTTCAGGTTCTTCCAGAGATTAAATTCTTTTGGCCAAAAGCCAAAATAATTCTAAGTTTTTACTGTGATGGGTTGTATATATCAATATTCCCTAAAATGTACAAGTTAAGCTGGGTGTGGTGGCGCACACTTGTAATCCCCGCACTTGGGAGGTGGAGACAGGAGGATCTGGCAGGTTCGAAGCCAGCTGCGCTGGCTTAAGAGATTCTGTTTCCAAATAAAAATATAAAGTAGGTCTGGGAGTGTAGCCTGGAGGTAGAAGGGTTTCCAGGAACCCTAGTACCACCAAAAAAAAAAAAAAAAAAAAAATTTTAATTAAAATTTTAAAAAATGTACAAGTTAGAGCCTGGTATAGTGGCACACACCTATAATCCTAGCCCTTGGAATCTAAGACAGGAGGAACATAGGTTCAAAGCCACCCTCAGCACCTTAGGCCCTCAGCAACTTAATGAGACCCTGTTTCAAAATAAAAAATAAAGTGGGCTTGAGGGAGTAGCTCAAAGTTAGAATGCCCTTGGGTTCAATCTCCAGTACCACACCCCCTCCCCCCAAAAAGTACCATTTGGATATATAGAAGAATTGCATCTTGATATTCTTTGTAATCCCAGTACTTGGGAGGCTGAAAAAGGAGGATCACAGATTCAAGGCTAGCCTCAGCAAGTTAGCAATGCCCTCAGCAACTTAGACTCTGTTAAAAAAATAAATGAATAAAAAACAAAACAGGGCCAGAGGTGTAGCTTTCTGGGTTCAATCTCCAGTACCACAAGAGCAAAGTAAAATAAAATAAAATGCATGCGTTAGAAGTCTTTCATTGATTATGGCTGAACAACAATGAAAAAGATTGCTATCTCTTTGTTGAATTTATAATTGCTCCTCCTTATCCACAGTTTGGTTTTCTGCAACTTCAGGTAACTGAAGTTTTAGTTATTTTCAACATTGGTCCAAAAATATTAAATGAGAAATATCAGAAATAAACAATTCATAAGTCATAAATAACTTTTATTACAATATGTTATACTTGCCGGGCGTGGTGGCGCACGCTTGTATCCCCGCGCTTGGGAGGTGGAGACAGGAGGATCGCGCAGGTTCGAAGCCAGCGGCGCTGGCGTAAGAGACCCTGTTTCAAAAATATAAAATAGGTTGGGAGTGTAGCCCGGAGGTAGAAGGGCTTCCAGGAACCCCAGTACCACTAAAAAAAAAAAAAAAAAAACCAATATGTTATACTTGTTTTATTTTATAAATCATTGTCATTACTCTGCTGTGCCTAATTTTTTTTTTTGCTGTGCCTAATTTTATAAGTTAAACTTTTTCGTAGATTTGTGTGTGTAGGAAAAACTATGTATATGTAGGTACTGTCAGTCATGTCAGCCATTTGCTTAGGAATCTTGGAGATAAGTATCCTACTTGGATGAGGAGGAATTACTATAATGATTATTTTTCTAGCATTAGCTAAGTTTTGACATTCACACACGTGGGTACAGATCAGTGTAACCAGACTACCTGGGGGATTCTCTTCTCTTCAGCTAACGTTAACATTTTCTCACTCTGCCTTCAGTCTGTAAATATTTGCTGAATATTCATAATAGTAAATTGGAGAAGAAAAGGTTTGTGGGCTTTTTATTTTATTTCACATGCTTTTTAATAGTGTTGCTCTTTATAGCTGGAGAAATCTCAAAATAAAGTTCAAAATTGTATAGTTGAAAACATATTTGAATGTTACAAAGTACTGTTCAACGTAGATGGTAGCATAATGAGAATCAGAGTCTCTTGTTTCCTTAAACTATTTGTGGTTGAGTATCTTTGAAAAGCTGTATTAGTGATCTCTTTCAGGCTTCTAGGGCATTACTATACTTAATGAATAGTATATGCGAGACCTTAAAGAATGTGGCTTTCAGAGTTATCTAGCAGAATCCAAACAGTAATAGCACGATCACCAAAAAGTATAAAATGGGTAATACCTATCTTTGCTTTTAAAAGGCTTACAGTTCAGCCGGGCGTGGTGGCACGCACTTGTCATCCCAGCACTCGCGAGGCTGAGACTAGAGGATCACGGTTCGCGGACAGCCTCAGCTCCTTAGTGAGGCCCTCCGCAACTCAGTGAGGCCCGGTTTCAAAATAAAGAATAAAAAATAGGGCAGGGGGTGTAGCTTAGAGGTCAAATGCCTCTGGGTTCCATCCCCAGACCCGCAAAAAAAAAAAAAAAAAAGGCTTACAGTTCTTAAAAGTTTGCTTCTTGAGAAGATAATGTAGGCCAGTCTTAACTATGCCTCATGCTAGCCTGTTAATGTACAAGACACGTAGATTGCCACATACGTGCTTATCTTTATAATGAGGTTAGGTTGAAATTGATCCTTGGTGTTAGACTGATATACGTCACCGTCACATACATTACACTTTTAGTTTTTCAAAGTTGGCATTAGTTAAAGCTTAGTTGGAAATGGCTAAGACTTGCTGATATAAGATGAACTTTGAAACCTTTGTTTCAAATTCCAGGAATCTGAGCCTGAAGCTATTGGTGTGCTTCCCACAACCAGCCAGGGATGAAAATCTTCTGAGAAATTTAAGGGCAATCACGTAATATCCTCAAAACCAATGTCTCAAAAAGTATACTGTGTATATTAATAAAATAATAAAATATTTTAATGCTCTCATTATACCTAAAGGCAAATAGACATCAAGGCAAGCGTTGGATTAAGCAAGAGCAAACCTAACTACAAGTAAAGCAGTCAGGGAATCGTTATTTTATTATTTTAATTAACTTTTATCCCCTTTAAAATTACCTTGTAAAATGTTATTCTGCCTTCTCCACCAGGGTAGTGCTACCTCCCTGGGTGGCAGAGGAAAGGACAGTGCATATCCAAGCTGGTCTGCTTAATTCAGCTTATGGCTATTTTTTGGTTGCATGCTAGGGGACTAGAATTCCAGCAGTATAGAAAGCAGTCAGATGGCGGTTTTTTTCAGTATCTGTGAGACTTGGTTTATGTTTTTGCCACTATCAGCAGTGCTTCTGTGATGTTCTTCCACAATGGCTCGGCTCATCCTGTGCAATGACAGCATTTCCTTTTTCCTTTTCCATACAGAATTCTCATCCTGTCTTCTGATGTGCTAGAATGACTAAGTCGGTAGCAAAAAACAAAACAAAACAAAAAACTGTAGCTTACTTGATATATAGTTTTAAAAGTATATATTGGGCTCAGGGCTTCCCCTTTTAAGAACATTTAATCTTCAGAAATTAGAGCCAACAACTATTAGGTGCATTGTCATGTCTATTCTCATTTGTGTTAATAGGTACAGGAGAAAATGATTCAGTAATTTCAACCTTTTCACATCTCAGGAGGTGGTTGGGAGGAAAATATGACTGCTCAAATGGAATTATGAGTGGGTGTAAGTTTTTTATTTTTTATTGGTGCATTATATTCATACATCATATTGGGGTAAAAAAAATTGTGTGTACATACCTGTACACATCACTGATTTAACCCCTACCCAATTCCCACCCCATTCCCTCCCCGTCTCTCCTTCCCTTGCTTGGCTTAGTGGTTGACTTCGATATGTTTAAGTACATTGCGTGTTTTAGAGATTTTCCTCTTCCCCCTCCTTTCTTCTCCTTTAGGTTGCCCTGTTTGCTCCTGTATAGGATTTCCCTTTTCATCTAGAGTTCCTCCTATGACCCGTTTCTCCCTAACTCTCACATATTAGGGAAAGCATCTGCTTTCTTATTTTTTTGTGTGACTGGGGTGTAAGTTTCTTGGATGAGTTGGGAAGTTTCTCTGCTGCTGAGGATTAGCAGCACAGAGGTGGAGGAAAGGGAAAGATTGACAGTGGAACTGATGTGTTGTTCTTATACCTTACTTCCACTCTCACCTTTTATTTTTTTAACTCAAAATGTGTTCCTCCTTTTTTTTTACCTTTCTCATGACTTTTATCAGAGCGGTATTCTTTCTTTCCTCGGAAAAGGTAGACTTTTTAAGGTGATTTCTATCTGATTGCTGAAAAGTTGCCCTTCAATTGGGCATTGTATAAGAAGAAATTTTTCTTTCATCTACACAACTGTCTGCTTTTTAAATATCAAAAAAAGATCTCTGAAACAAAATAATTAGGTCCCTCACTCATCACTTAATAGTCGGGAACCATTCTGCATTAGATTAAAATACATGTTCTCAGTGACTCAGAAATTAATACTGCTTAAACACCTTTTTTCCCCAAAACCACATCTGCAGTGATTTTTGTATTAAATGTTTGATCTGTTTGAGTGTCAAAAATCACTTTTGAAAGTAATGCATCCTTCTGTCTAATGATGATAATGATAAAAATCATAGTTTACTTAATTTTTGCTATCACTGGAAACCCTAATGAAAAATGTGTGACAGACAAGGATCTGGTCACTAGCCACTGAAAAGCTGTCACTGCTGGTACAGAATGGATTAAGGAAGGAACATTTTATACTTGAATAAGAACAGCAAATTTGCTTGACATAGGCATCTGAAAAGCTGATTATGTGATCATTGAGTTAGGTGATTTTATATTTGATGACCAATAATAATAATATAAACTTCCCTGGGCTTTTTCAAAGCATCTGGCTTGATCCATCAGCTTTTGATAAATGAATTTCTGGAGGGATTGTGATGATCAGTTAAGTGCTTTGAAGAAGGAATTCCTGCTTTGTATCACACCTGAATGTCATAATGCATGTCTGTTGGAGCTTGGTTCGCTTAGGCTTAAAGGGAAGACTGCCATCTACTGAATGGCCAGCATCAAGTTGAGCAGCACCTAAGTTTTCCTTACAGAACTCTCAGCCAATTCCTGGAGAACCAGGCCCAGCCTCATTTAGAGATTTGAAAGGGTCTTAGTACCAAGTAGAATTGTTGCCTGTTTAATTTTAATTATGTTTCCCAGCAGGAGACCCAAACACATGATGAAGAACTAATTCATCACTTGTTGGAATGCATGGGAAAGGAAAAACCTTAAGAAGTTGTAGGACTTATATTAAAAACAGTCTAGCAATAGTGAAATCATTATTAAATTAAGCAGTAAAGAAAATGATTTTAATGAGGCATTTTTTTGCTAGTAGGTCTGGTTACTGATGGTTTCTGCAGACAGTAATGAAATGCTTGAATATTTTGACTTTTTTTCTCTTGCCCTTATTCTTTGTCTCATTTTCTAAGGCATTGATTCCTATCTGCGTGAATTCATTATTTCAAAATGGATTTTGTTGTTTTGGTGTATGCTAGTAGTCTTTTGTACCCCTCACTCCCCCGCCCAGTCTTCTAGAAAGTGCCTGTGGTAGTAGCCCTGATAGAACACTGAAGGTAGTAAAACCAGTTGTAGGTCAGTGGTGCTTTAAGGTACCTGGAATTGGCCTTGTCAGAGCCAGAGAAGAAGGAACTCTGACAATATGAATGAAAGGAAGCTTTGAAATGATCACTATAACAATACCCTTATTATTGTTACATATCTATTGCATATAATTAATTGGTAACCATTTTTCTCAGCCCTTAAAACTTGCCAAGGGGGTTGTATGTAGCTCAGTGGTAGTGGAGTGCCTAATGCCTAGCATGTGCTGGGCTTTGGGTTCAATCTCTAGACACACACACACACACACACACACACACACACACACTCCCTGCCAAGGATCATGTGAAGTACTAAACATTATCTGAAGTTTAGGGAAGAAACTTCCCCAACATAATACAGTTAGTAAATTGTGGAGCCAAGATTTTTGCTCAGGACTAATGCCCTTAAACACTGTAATATACTACTGATCTGTTTTAAGCTGCACAGAAGACTTGCACCAAAATTAAAATATTCCTGCCTTTACTGGAAATGCATTTTTTCCCTTATCTTAGGTGGTGGCCAAATGGGTAAGTATATTTTACTACAATCAGGAAATATACAAGAGATGAACTTTGAAGTGCTGTTTGATTTTTCCTGTAATACTAACTTGTTCCTCTTGGCTTTTTATTAATTAAAATAACAAGAAAAAGTTGTTTAATTACCCACAAAGTAAATTGTTTTGCATGCCACAGGCATTGCGCTTAAAATATACTGCTTCATAGGAGGAAAGGTTGAATTATTTGGGGTGCTTTCTGCTAGGTTTATTTATTGTGGGGAGTGACAAGTTCGGGATGTGTTGTCTTTCTGTATTTTTCTTAAATATTTTTAGATGATAATACGTGCAATATAGCCATAATATCCCATGTCCATAGCACAGTAAAATTTAACCATATGTCAGTCTGAGATCCTAGGGAACTTCAAGTTCTTAATGCATACTAAGTGTGCTCTGTACACTAAATAAGTACCATACTATATATATAATTTCTACCAAATTTATGTATCCTTTCAATTAAGAAATACTCAGTATGTGACTTCCATGGATCTACTGAATGGCATTCTTATTTAATATATTTTGACCATGAAAAACATCCTTACTAGTTTAGAAGATTGGGAATCATTGTTTTGCTAAAAATAACAGTTTCCTTTTTTTGTTGTTTTTGTTTGTTTGTTTGTTTGTTTTTGGTGGTACTGGGGTTCCTGGAAGCCCTTCTACCTCCAGGATAAACTCCCAGACCTATTTTATATTTTTATTTGGAAACAGGGTCTCTTAAGCCAGCAAGGCTGGCTTCAAACCTGTGCGATCCTCCTGTCTCCACCTCCCAAGCGCGGGGATTATAAGCGCGCACCACCAACAGTTTCTAAAATCAAAGTTCAGCAATGGTTATACTGTATATTTTAACCCAATCATCTTTTTAGGGCTTCTGGCTCTTCCCCTTTATAGTAAGGAAATTATATTTGACCATATGCCTTCTATAGTTTCCATAGGATATGACATTTATAAGTCCATGAGATTCTGGTTTTCCTTCCTATCATACACAGGAAAAGTCAGCACCAACTAAGACAACAATACAAAATATGTTCCTTGCCAGTATGTGATGAATCCAGATGATAGGCACAGAAAACAAATGGTTTGGGTCAGCTGGTCAAGAAAAGAGCGTCGCAGATGGAATGGTCAGAAAAGGCCTTCCAGAAAAGAGGAACAAGGGCGGACTTTGAAGGGAGGTTAGAATTCCACAAGGTGGAGAGGGTAGAAAAAATTTGGTGAGAAGTTTCTGTTCATGAAAAATAATTTGTAGCATGATGGAAAATAATTTATGACAGTTCAGTTCGATTGTGTGAAAAACCTGGAAATGAGTTTCACAGAAAGCAAATACTATAGAAATACTTGGCTTTATGTATATGTGGTAACTGAGAGAACTTGTCAACTCCTTAACTTTCAATTCTTCAGAAGGGCCTTGGCAGTCAATGGATCCTTTCCAAAAACAATGAGATGAGCCAGAAAGCCAGGTTTTCTAAAACAAACTCTAGAAACATATGACTTTTTTTTTTTCAAGAAATGGTGCTTCCCACTCCCATCCTGACTTTATTTTTTATTCAGCAACATTACTTCCTCATAAATATTTCACTGATCTTTGTTTAGATCTTCTTTTTGAGCAGCTTGATGCTTCATTTCATTTGTTCATTTGTGTACTCAACAAATATTTAGTAAGCGCTTATTATATAAGTCTTTTCTAAGTGCTGGGAATTCAAACAGTAAGCAAAACAGCTAAACCCTCCTGCGCTAATGGAGTTTATGTTCTCCAGAGTAAATAACATCAGTAAGTAAAGTGTATGTCATGGTGATCCCTATTATGAAGAAACAGAGAAGAAAGGTAAAAGGAGCATTTGGAAATTTAAATAGCATGGCCAGGTCAGGTCCTCACTGAAAAGGAGGCACTGGAGAGCAGGCTTGAAGGCGAGGGAGCGGGTGTGTGGCTATCTGAGGAAGAACAGAGGCAGAGGGAATAACACGTCCAGGTTAGAGGCTCAGTCAGAGCCAGTATAGATGAAACTGAATGGAAAAGGGGTAATGGGAAGCCACAGACGACTGTGAACAGAGATGTGACACATTCTGACATGTATTTTTTAAGGATTATTTTGGCTATGTTTTAAAACAAGATCATAGTAGGCAAGTGTGGATGCAGGGCGGGTACTGCAAAGGCCAGTGCAGTGAGCTTGGAAAGAGATGATGGACCTGGTAGAGGCGGTGAGATCTGAATGAATTCTAGGTATATTTTGAAAATTTTCATGTGGAATGTATATGAATGAGGAATCAAGCTTGACACCAAGGTTTGGGGCCTAGGTAGAAAGTCTGCAGGAGGAGCAGTTTGGGGAGTGGGAGAGAATAGGAGTTTGGTTTAATACACATTAAGTTTGAAATGGCTCTTAGACATCTATTTGGAAGTTGCTGTGACTGGAGATCATCGTATAGTTATATACAGTGGAGATCATCGTATAGCTATATAGCTGACTGTAACTCGATATCTAAGAAATGCATATTTAATGTTTCATGACTAGAATAAAAACCTTTGAGGACTAGAATAAAAACCTTGCTCTAGTAAAGGTTTGAGGTACTTCTGTATATATGCTTTCAAGGACTATCATTTATCTTGTAAAATCTAGAATATATTTTAACTTCTAAAAACCCTTGGGTAGGAAATCTTTTCCTCTTAGGATAGAACAACTTGATTTTAATCAAAATGTGACTGAGCCAGGCGTGGTGGTGCACGCTTACAATCCCAGCATTTGGGAGGCTGAGACAGGAGGATCGCGGTTTGCGGACAGCCTCAGCTACTTAGTGAGGCCCTCTGCAACTCAGTGAGACCCTGTTTTAAAATAAAGAATAAAAAATAGGGCAGGGGATGTAGCTTGGAGGTGGAATAACCTTGGGTTCCATTCCCAGTCCTGCAAAAAAAAAATAATAATAATAAAACAAAATAAATAAAAAGTGTGACTATAAGTGGAATAATCTGGCTGTTCCTCAGAGTTAACATGGTTAAAAATGGTAACACAGAGTTTTATGACCCAACAGTTGTACTACCATCTATAAACGCAAGAGAATAAAAAACATATGTTTCCCACACAAAAAACTTGTAGACCAATGTTCATAGCAGCATTATTCATAATAGCCAAGACGTAGAAGCTGTTCATATGTCTAGCACCTAATGAATAGAGAAATAAATGTGGTCTATCCAAACGGTGGAATGTTATTTAGTCATAAAGAGGAATGAAGTACTGTTATATTCTAAACATTATGCTAAGTGAAAAAAAAGCCAGACACAAAGGACCACATATTGTATGGCTCCATTGATTTGAAGTATTTAAAATAGGGAATTCACAGAGACAAAGTAAGTGATTGCCAAGGGCTGGGGTGGACAGAGATTGAGAGTGACAGCTGGTGGATATTTGGTTTTTTTAGGGTGATGAAAAAGTTCTAGAACTAGAAGTGGTTACAGAACATTGTGAGTATACTAAAAACTACTGAAATGTACATATTGAAAGAATAAATTTTAATGGCACGTGTATTATATCTCAATTTTTAAAAAAGATAACAAGAAAAATATGTATTGTACGCATTCATGTGTATATGAAAAAAACCAGAATGATACTTACCTTCTTAAAAACATTACCATCAAAGATTTGCTTGTTTAGAAATTATATGAAAGGGTTATATTTAATTTGTTTTTTACATACTACTTACTTTAATGCTGTTTTTTGCTGAGATATAACTCTTTTAAAATTTACCCCCTAGGGGCCAGGATGTAGCTCAGTGGCAAAGCGCCTGCTTTGCAGGTGTGGCGCTCTGGGTTTGATCCCCAGTTCCAAAACAGACACACACCAAAAAAATCCCTTTAAAATTTACCCCCTAAACTTATTTAAAAACTAGTTTGTCTTTTCTTTTACTGATATGAAAACTTCTAGAAAACAGAGGCATGTATTACTTGACTGCTGTCATATACATGGCTTATTATGTTTCAGCATTTTAAGGGAATCAAATGTGAACCAGACACGTTCACATGTGAACTTATGACTTTTCTAGTGGAAAACATAGTCATTTCTGTAACTGACTCCAGCACCAACCTGAGAGCTATGCTGTAGCAACAGTTTAAAGGAAGTGCACATGGGCACAGGAAAGAGATCCTATTGGGAGAAACAGTTCAGGAAGGAGATAGCACTTGATTTGTGCCAGAGAGGCTTCAGTAGAATTTCCACTGTTGGGGAGGAATATGAATTATAGGCCAAGGTAATAGAATTCACAAAGTCATTGTAGGTTTGTAGTGTGAATGTGGTGGGATAAGACCTATGGACCAGTGGAGTTGAGAGTGCCAGATTGTACAGGTCCTGAGTGCTATTTTAAGAAATTTTGTTTTTATTCTGTGATATCTATCTTAATAGATGAGAAGCATAATCAAATGTGTCTGAGATAAAATGTCCATCATTCCTGAAAGAGAGGGTGAGAGCCGGCAAGGGGTCAGGTTGGCAGGCATTCAGTGATAGCACATGAACTAAGGCAGTGGCCGTAAACTTTGAAAAGGGGTGCCCAGCTGACTCTAGACCAAGCTTCAAATGCTGAAACTTAATCTCTAATGTGGTGGTATTTGGAGGTAGGCTCTTATGGCTGAACCCTCACGAATGGGATTCCTTCCCTTATAAAAGGTACTTCCTCACCCCTTCATGAGAGGCTACTACAGGAAGATGACTAGCTATAAATAAAGAAGCTGGTCCTCACCAGACACCTAATTTGCCAGTGTCTTGATCCTGGACTTCCCAGCCTCCAAAACTGAGAAATAAATATTTGTTGTTTATAAGCCATCCTGTCTATGGCTTTTATGTTACAGCAACCTGAATAGACTAAGACAGGGAGGAAGAAGACATTTTAGAGGCAAAATTCATATAACTTGCTGAACAAGAGAATGAGGAAGTTGAAGGCACAGTGGGTATAAATTTGAAGGTTTCGTTTTACTCCATATTTACTATTCTGATTTGTGTTAGAGGAAAGAATGTACTACTAGAAATTAGGTAGATTCAGCAAATTTTAAAGGTATCTTTTCTATACATAAAGATTTTTGAAACTTGACTATTTCTTAATCTGTTTTATTGTTTGTCAGCTATTACCTAATAGTTCAGTCTTTGGATCTATTTTCATTTGGAAATGGGAGAATAGTCATTATTTTGACTAAAGAATAGTCTTTTTGTTTCCAAATGAAGCCGCATCCTTATATTGTGTTTGTGTGTTTCATTTTAAACTTTTGTGCAGTGGAACAACAACAACAAAAAGGAAATGACTGAAGGCATTGAGTATTGCATTAACAAATATCATGTTGTCATTACAGGAAGTCATTGTGCCATCTTTTTTTTTTTTTTTTGCGGTACTGGGGATGGAACATAGCACCCAGGGCATTCTTCCTCCGAGCTATACCCCCAGCCCTATTTTTTATTCTTTTTTTATTCTTTATTTTGAAACAGGGTCTCACCGAGTTGCAAAGGGCCTGAGGCTGTCTGCAAATCATGATGCTCCTGTCTCAGCCTCCCAAATGCTAGGCTTACAAGCATGTGCCACCACACTGGGCTTGTCACTGTGCCATTTTAGTTTCCTCTTAATAACATTTAGTGGCTTCTATTACAACATCAAAAATAAACATATGATGAGTACATATAAGAAGAAATTATTAGAAATGTCAAAAACACATACAAAATTATTTTTGCTATGCAAATTTAGTGGAGGATTCAGTCCATTCAGACTTTTTGCATAATACCTAGCAAAACAAGTAATAGAAGATTTAGCTCCTCTGATGTTTCTGATTGCTTAGTTATAAGCACAGCTGACCATTTTTGTTTGCAGCTTCTTTTAGACAGGTAACAAGATTTTATATTAGGACATAGTCGTTTTATAAATGTTTGGTAGAAAACACTTTATTTGAAAGAACTAACATGAATTATTTGTGTTGTAAAACTTGTTTTCATGCTTAAAATTTTTTAAGTATAAAATATTTGAAATTATTCAAACACAACTCTTAAAATTTAAAATACAAATATAAACTACAATGAAAAGAATAAAAAATTAGCAGTGTAAAAAGGAAACAAAGTGTTTTAAAAACAAGATTGATAGCTGGGTATGGTGGCATATACTTGTAATCCTAGTACTTGGGAGGCTGAGACAGGAGGATCACAGGTTCATGGCCAGCCTCAGCTACTTACTGAGGCCCTCTGCAACTTAGTGAGACCCTGTTTCAAAATAAGGAATGAAAAATAGGGCTAGGGGGGGTGTAGATTGGAGGTAGAAATGCCCCTGCGTTCAATCCTAGTACTGAAAAAAAAAAAAAAGACCAGGATTGATTTTGGTTAATTTCATTTCTAAATTAAACTTACATTTTAATCAAAATTTCATAAAGTCCATTTTATTTTTAAGTAATCAAAATTAGAAATACAAGTATGTGGAAAAACTCTGTAGGGCACGATAGCATATATAATGAAGAATAAGTTGTCCCCTCCTTCTTAAACCATTCAAATCTCCTTCTTTCTTGTAAGAGTCCAGAGATGTTTTTCATTGTTTATTATTAAATTCCTGAATCAAGACTTTGCCTGCCTACACCTGGTGAATGAATGCTGCATAAGAAATACAGCTTTAGGCCCAGAATAACTTAGGGAAATAGCCAGCTGGGTTCTTCTAGCTACAGCTCCCTAATCTATTGTCTTGTTGTATTAATGAGTTTCCTTTACCATCTTCCCTTCCAGTTAAAACAGAGGTATGGAGAGTGGGAGATGGTAGCTGAAATGATTTTTCACTCATACTAAATAATACCCCTGTATTCCTTGATAAAAATTTATTTTAAGACTAAGGTTTAGGATGACACAAAATATATTCCTGCACCTAATCAGTATTGGAATTTGAAACTCTATACAGGTCTATATTATGCAGCAAAGATTATCTGTTTGACAGTTAAGTCCCTGGATATGAGACAGGGGCACAGACTCTCTGACCATTAGTTTAAACCCAATTAACCAGAGCCTTATTATAATTGGAGGGAGAGAGTTTGATAATTATGGGAGGTGGGATCTTCAAAGGGTGTTCACCAGCCTCTGCCTCTCTGACTCAATTATAAGGAAGTTTCTCCATTAAATAGGAACAGCTCCCTACACTGGCGGGTTTCTTGGATGCAATAGTTATGCTTTCCCTCAGACTTTCAGTTACATGGGTGGAAGTGGGAATTCTCTGTAAAACTCAAGTTTGGAGAAATAGGAGTAAAGAGAGGTGTGAAATCTAAATTTGTAGAATTTTAGAACCTCTGCCTCATTTTCTGGCCTGGTTGAATGAAGTGTCGGGGTTTAGATACCATGTCCCTGTGGCACATGTAGATTCACAAGGGGGCTGCCTGGCTTGCAGTCCGGTGCTTTTCCTGCCACATCACACCCAGGCATGTGGTTCTGGAGGAAGAGATTTCCCTAGAGTTCCACATGACCTTCATGGAGCGGAGCTTGGACTAGGTGAAAGACCCCCATCCCTTAGGGATTTGAAACTCCTTTTTAGAAAACAGCACCTGTTTCTTTTTCTTTTTTAAAATCTTTCATTAGGGAAAGTTTTGTGAATTTAAAAAAAATCTGGAATGTGTCATGAACTTTTCTTGTTTTCTTATCAAAAGGCCATGCTGAGCTATATGTTCCAGTTTTTGCATGCTCACCACTGAAGCAAGTCACGTACATGGCAAAGGTTTCCGACACGTTCAGGAACATTATATTGAAAAATTCAAACTGGATGTATTTAGCTGCCTTGTCTTTTTTTTCTTTTGGAAAGGAATGTATTTAAATGAGAAACAGGTGTATACCTGGAAAAGAAGGACAAAGAAAAGTTTTAAGTCATTTATTTGAGTGAAATAGATTGTAAAATTTATGACCCCATTTTCAAACAAGTGAACCACTACATAAGGCACAATGAAATTTTACATTAGAAATATTAGTTTTTTATTAAGCTTACTTATTAATAAAAAGAATTTTAGTTATCAAGAATGGATTGTGTCTGTTCTGAATCATACCAGGGATTGAATGAAGTCTGTCAGCTTTGCTTTTTTATTTTGCTATGACATTTGATTTTATGACAATTTTAGAAAGCAGTTATCAAGATAACCTGATTTTTTTCAGAATCAGGACCTTTTCAGAATCCTTTCAAGAAACTGCAAAAATGTATTACTATATTTATGGTTTAAATAAAATATAATTGCTTTTGATTTTACTATTAGTATAGAAGATGTCCGATTTATTTTTAAATTATTCTTGGTTGTGTTAGTTGTAACCATTTTTTATTTATAATGTGATAACCAGAAGCCAGTACTATTTAAGAAATGCATGCCGGGTGTGGTGGCGCACGCTTGTAATCCAAGC
Organism: Muscardinus avellanarius; assembly: GCF_963383645.1. Classification (NCBI taxonomy): domain Eukaryota; kingdom Metazoa; phylum Chordata; class Mammalia; order Rodentia; family Gliridae; genus Muscardinus; species Muscardinus avellanarius. Next base: position 142,080,494 of record NC_137789.1, read on the forward strand.
CCTTGGGAGACTGAGACAGGAAGATTGCACACCTTCAAAGCCAGCCTCAGCTACTTAGTGAGGCCCTCAGCAACTTAGACCCTGTTTCCAAATAAAATATAAAATAGGTCTGGGAGTATAGCTCGGAGGTAGAAAAGCCCCTGGGTTCCACCCCCAGTACCCCCTACACACACACACACACACACACACACACACACACACACACACAGAAATGCAAATATTACTGAATGAAAACTTTAGAGGGTAGGTTCAGTTGTTCATTCTTAAGTTAGAGCTAGTGTGGAAAAGAAATCAGTGGTATAAAAAATGACAGATTATGACATCAAATCTGATTTTTAGAATTCTTTTGGCTGTCAGCAAGTTAGATACTTCTTTTGAGCCTTTTAATTTTCTTCATATGTAGAATTGAAATGAAAAGAGTTATCTTAAATTGTTGAGAAGATTAAATTAGATGACATGTAAAGTATTTCATATGCATAGTACCTGGTACATGGTATGTGCTCAACCAAAATATATTGACAATTGCTGGCCCAGTGGCACATGCCTGTAATCCTAGGCTGAGACAGAGGATCCCAGATTTGAGGCCAGCCTCAACAATTTAACCAAACCCTGTCTCAAAATGAAATGGGCTGGGAAAATAGCCCAGTGGTAGAGTGCCCCTGGATTTAACCCTCAATACTGGGAACAAAATACAAAGGTGTATTGACCAAACGTTTACTACTTACTTATACACTAGTCTCCAGCCTAAAATGAATGTAGGAATATATTAGAGAAACTTAGTTCTTATTAAGTTGACTGGGATTCATTGTTTGACCAGAACCAACCAATGTCTAAGCACTGTGTTTAACTGTGGTTTTAATTTCAGGCTACTATTGGAAAGGTTTAGGAAGTAATGGTATAGAATTGTCTGTACTTTGCTTTGTTTAAATAGTAAGAAATGTATATTTCAGTGCATTCATTTCATTAATCAATATCTTTTTGTTCTGTTAAAAGTTTTATCAGAGAAGTTGTTGCAATTTGGAATTTAAATGTATTTTACATCTACTTTGAAAGATTAATTTACAGAGTAATAGAGTATTCTGATGATTGTGAATTTCTGTAATAATTGGAATTAAGGAAAACTTTTTTGTATGTTTGTAGTACTGGGTATTGAATCCAGTGGTATTGTACCTTCATGCTATACCTCCAGCCCAAATTTTATTTGGAAACAGGGTCTTGCTAGGTTGATGAGAGTCTCACTACTTGCTAAGGCTGTCCTTGAACCCAAGATTCTCCTGTCTTGGCCTCCAAATACTAGAATAACTGGCGTGTGTCACGACACCTGGCGGGGAAAATGTTTAGGTTAAGGAATATTTCTAAACTTAGCTACTTGGCGACTAAATTTCACATATAATGCAAACGATGTAATGTTTTTAAATGAAAAAGAATAAAATATAGGCCTGGGGCATAGCTTGGAGGTAGAATGCCCTTGGGTTCAACCCGCATTTCTGGCCCCCCCCCCAAAAAAAAAAAGAAAGAAAAAGAAATGGTGTTGATAGATGAGATTAGCATTCTGTTAGTAATTCTACACCTTCTTCTAACTATTATTAGTTATATGCTTGTATATATGTCATAGCACACTGTTGAGGTTTTGATATACATTTGGCTTACTGTTTTAGTAATCTAGACAACCATATTCTCTTGGCAACCTAGAAAAGATTAGTGACATGATTTTAAATGGCTAGGATCTAGGCTAACCTGTAGGATAGATTCTTTGGACAGGCCAAGTGCCAAAATTACAAATCTCTACTGTCTATAATGGTAGCCATTAGCTACCTACGCCTATTAACCACTGGAAATGTAGCTAATCCTAATCAAGATGTGTTGTAATTGTAGAATACATAGTTGATTTTGAAGACTTAGTTCAAGGAAAAAAACTAAAATACTGTCTTTTTATAATGATTACATGTTGAAATGCTATTTGGATATTTCATTAAATATATTAAAATTAATTCATTTCTTTGTAGTTTTTAAATGCGACTACCAGAAACTTTAAAAGCATGTGTATGGCTTGCATTTGTAGCTCACGTTGTATTTCTTTTGGGATAGTGCTGTTAAAAAGAAAAGAGAATTGATGGTGTGTTCTATTGTTAGAAACTTGCAGAGTTTCACGGAAATGCTCCCATGGGATTCTTAGGCTACAACTATTGTAATTGACAGGTTGAGCTGGTTTGCATTATAGTGCTGTTTTGAGAACTATTTCCTACAAGCAGCCCACTACCTCTCCTCTTTTCCAACTCTCCCAGTTGATGGATGGATGGATGGATGGACGGATGGGTGAATAGGTGGGTAGAAAGAAGAAAGTGAGTGAGTGAGTTGCTCTATCTACTATTTCTTTTTTTTTATTTATTTTTTGTGGTACTATGGACATAGTCCATACTACCATACTATGTGGTACCAGGGACATAGTCTACCTCTGAGCTACACCCAAGTCCTATTTTTTAGTCTTTATAGTTTTTGAAACAGGGTCTCACTGAGTTGCAAAGGGCCTCTCTAAGTAGCTGAGGTTATCCACCACCATGCTCGGCCCCTCTATCTACTATTTCTTTTTGTTTTTTCTTTTCCAATTCCCATTTATTTTTGGCTGGTGGGGCAATGTCATCTTTTCAATATGAAAAAAACCAGCAAGTTCAACACAAAATAGAAATCAGAAGTGGCCAGGCATGGTGGCGCATGCTTGTAATCCCTGCGCTTGGGAGGCAGAAACAGGAGGATCGCACAGGTTTGAAGCCAGCCGTGCTGGCTTAAGAGACCCAGTTTCCAAAAATAAAATAGGTCTGGGAGTGTAGCCTGGAAGTAGAAGGGCTTCCGGGAACCCCAGCACCACCAAAAAAAGAAAAGAATAAAAAAAGAAAGAAGAAATCAGAAGTGTAGAATAGGCCAAAATTAAGAGTAGGAAAGAAACCTCAATAGCCAAAAAAGAGATAAGATGTTGCCAAAGAGACAGGGTGTCTCCTTGCCCCTCCTTTGCAGGGTAACCTAAGGCTTTTGGGTGGCAGTGCATGCCTCTGTACATCAGAGATGTTATTCCATTTTGTGGGGAGAAAGGAGAGGTGGGGAGGGCATTTCTGAAAGCTCAGGGACCAAGGCTGGCCCTGCCCCTGTTGATTCCCTTCCATTAGAGGAAAGGAAGGAATGTACCTGTGAGGGAAGGCAAGCAGGAAAGGGAAGGGTCCTATCTGACAAAGTGGGTAGACGCCTCCCCCAAGGGCTGGGGACTAGGACAGCTGAGAGCCGGCAAAGGCAGATAATACTGTTAACTTCTCTCTCCAGAAGCGGAGAGCTGGAGCGTGGAACTGACTTGAAAAGCTTGATTCCCCTCTTAAAGCTGTCCTAGAATGGCAAAACTCCAGCCCCACCACTCTGGTACTTCTCCCTCATTTCTGTATCTACTACTTGGGTGTAGGATGGTAGCCATGTCTGGATTTGTAGCACCTGACTGGCTCTAAATGGGAGCTGGATGAGGCCTAGCTTCTGGGGGAATCATCTTGAAAACAGAAGGCAGTATTAACTGGACAGATAAGAGAAGGACTTACAGGGTAACCCAGAATGGCAGAAATCTAGGTTTTGCCAGAGTGGAAAAAGAAGGCATTCAACAAAGAAATATTTGTTGAGGGCATACTATGTGCCAGGCACCATTCTACACTACCCCAAGAGGGAAAACAAAAATGAAGACAGAGGCAGCAAACAGATTCATAAGGAGAGAAAGAGGCAGCCGACCAAGGCGGAGGGAACGGAGAAGCCAGAGGTGGTGGGGTGCTCTGCCTTAGGCCTCCTCTTCGGCTTCCTCACCAAAATCCACTTTGTCTTCTGCGGTGGCAACCTGGTACTGCTGGTACTCGGAGACGAGGTCGTTCCTGTTGCTCTCGGCCTCGGTGAACTCCGCCTCGTCCATACTCTTGCCCATGTACCAGTGCAGGAAGGCCTTACGCCGTGACAAGGCCGTGAACTACTCGGAGATGCGCTTAAACAGCTCCTGGATGGCTGTGCTGTTGCCAAATGAAGGGGACGGCCATCTTGAGGCCCCGGGGTGGGATGTCGCACACGGTTGTCTTCACGTTGTTGGGGATCCACTGCACGAAGTAGCTGCTGTTCATATTCTGCACGTTCAGCATCTGCTTATCCACGTCCTTCATGGACATCCGTCCGCGAAAGAGGGCAGCCACTGTCAGGTAGCGGCTGTGGTGGGAGTCGCAGGTGGCCATCATGTTCTTGGCATTGAAGACCTGCTGGGTGAGTCTGGGCATGGTGGGGGCCCGATACTGCTAGCTTCCACGACTGGTAAGAGGGGCAAAGCTGGGCATGAAGAAATGCAGGTGAGGGAAGGGCACCATGTTGACGGCCAGCTTGCGGAGGTCGGCATTGAGCTGGCCTGGGAAGTACAGGCAGGTGGTGATGCTGCTTATGGTGGCCAAGACCAGGTGGTTGAGGTCCCTGTAGGTAGGCGTGGTCAGTTTGAGGGTGCCGAAACAGATGTTGTAGAGGACTTCGTTGTCGATGCAGTAAGTCTGTCTCATCGGTGTTTTCTACCAACTGATGGAAGAACAGGGAGGCTGTTGTAGGGCCCCACTATGGTGTTGGACACTTTGGGCAAGGGTACCACGCTGAAGGTGTTCATGATGCGGTCAGGATACTCTTCACGGATTTTGCTCGTGAGCAGGGTGCCCATGCCCCATCCCGTGCCGCCGCCCAGTGAGTGGGTCAGCTGGAAGCCCTGCAGGCAGTCACAGCTCTCAGCCTCCTTCCGCACCACGTTCAGGACTGAGTCCACCAGCTTAGCCTCCTCCATGTAGTAGCCCTTGGCCCAGTTGTTCCCTGTCCCAGACTGACCAAAAGCAAAGTTATCTGATCTGAAGATCCAGCCAAAAGGACCTGAGCAGACAGAATCCATGGTGCCAGGTTTAAGATTCACTAAGATTGCGGGAGGAATATATTTGCCACCTGTGGCTTCATTGTAGTACGCGGAGATGTGGTCGTGTCAGGGGCCTGGTTATAAGCCGGTGAGGTGGGATTCCTGGCTACTCCTACACCCCCTCCAACTCCAGTCTAGCTCTCAGTCGCCCCGCCCTCCTTGATGCATGCCTTCCCCTAGTTTTGGTGTCTGGAAGCTCGCGATGGGTGGTCAGTGGGTAGAGCCTCGGCCTGACTCTCTACTATTTCTATCTGCTAACTCTTGAACAGCTACTTTTAGAAGAGAGGTAATAAAAGGAATTTAGAGATACTATTCATTGGGTACCTGCTGTGTACCAGGTACAGTGTCTGGTATTTTATATGATATTTTGAATTCTCATATTAACTCTGAAAGATATATAAGATAATGAAGAAAGATTCAGATTCAGATATGTTTTTCTTTTCTCTGGGTTAGTAAGTGGCAGAATAAAGATCTTAACCAAGTTAACCAAGTTCTCTTTATATTTTTCATTCCTTATGTGTGTCCTTGATTATGAAGCAGAGTACTGAATATAAAGGAATCACTTGCCAGAAGATGTTTACGGATCCCTTCTTAGGATCCTTTTTTTTTTTTTTTTGGTGGTACTGGGGTTCCTGGAAACCCTTCTACCTCTGGGCTACACTCCCAGACCTATTTTCTATTTTTATTTGGAAACAGGGTCTCTTAAGCCAGCGTGGCTGACTTTGAACCTGCGCCATCCTCCTGTCTCCACCTCCCAAGCGGGGGATTTTCCTTTGTTTTGGTGGAAACCCAACCCACCTTCCTGGAAACAGGGTCTCTTAAGCCAGCAAGGCTGGTTTCGAACCCGGCATGAAAAGACTTCTTTAAAAAATTTAATTAGCTGGGCATGGTGGCACAGGTTTTTAATCCCCGTGCTTGGGAGGCTGAGACAGGAGGCTCACACAGGTTCGAAGCCAGCCTCAACTACTTAGTTAGTGAGGCTCTCAGCAACTTAGTGAGACCCTGTTTCCAAATAAAGTATAAAAAAATATGTCTGGAAGTATAGCCCGGAGGTAGAAAAGCCCCTAGGTTCCAACCCCAGTACCACAAAAAAATAAATAAAAAATTTTAATTAACAAAAAGTATATACATTTATCATGTACAGTATGTTTTGAAATATATATATATATATATATATATGAGAGGCCAAATTGAGTTACTTAATGTGCATTACCTTATTTTTACCTTATCTTTATTGTGGTGAGAACACTTATAATTTGCTTTCTTAGCAGTTTTTAAGAGAAACTTAAATTTATCAATAGCCAGTGAATAGAAAGTTTGTGATGAGCATTTTTCTCACCTTGAAAATCAATCAACAAATGTTTTCAGATGCCTTCAGGAAGAGACATAAGAAGAGTTTCCTTCTCTGAATGCCAGCACTATCAAATCGTGGGTGTCAGAGACTTACCATATAAGGAATGGCCTTTTTATAGATGAAGTGGGTTGAAGTAAAATAATGGGATGAAATAAGCATATAGAACTGGATAAATCTTATATAATTCTGGGTCTTCTCTTAATAGCCATGTCCTTGACATCATTACATTAAGGAGAACAAGGGAATAGTCAATTGCTAGCATGCTACTTGTTCAATTAGAATAGGTATGATCACAGCTTATGAGTGCTCTGGAGGGCCAGATGCTGGGCACTCATCTGCTGCGGACTTCACTCAGGCTCACTTTCCACTTACTTCCACTCAAGTAAGTGGAAATGACTGTGGGAAAATAAGGAGAGAGAAGGAAGGTTCAAAGAGTAAACCTTGATTAAGGAGGTGTGGGCAGCAAGGAGACCTGGGCAAGTTCAAAGTGACAAGCACTTATTTATATGAACCTGTGCATTATATTTATAATACTAAGAGACTTATAAACTGCAAAATGTCATTATTCCAGGAAAGAAGCTGATATATTAGGAAGAAAATAAAATTTCTTATTAGGTGGATGTAGATTCAGTTTTCCTAACTTTACCATTACCTTAACTGTGTAAGCTTAGGAAATTATAGAACCTGAGATAATTATTGTCTTTCTTTTCCTCTAATTTTTCTTATGATTAAGATCATGAGTTTGAAAACACTTTGCTCATGCTCATAATGCAGTACATTATTTTTGTATTATTTTGTACTGTTAATTATTCTTTTGTGTGTATGTGTGTGGTACTGTGAACCCAGAGCCTTATATATGCTAAGCAAGTGCTCTACCACTGAGCTATGTCCCCAGCCCTAATTATTTGTTCTTTATCTGAAGACTGCCTACCTAAAACTTCATCGAGAGGAAAATTGTGTACAAAAACATCCACATTATGATTAAGAGAAGTGAGAGTTAAATGGCCAATTTAAATAGGGCCAATTTGGCTCTCATCCCTGAGCTTTATAAAAGAGACTGTGGCAGCCTTGTGGGTGAGGGGAATGTGGGCCTAATTACTTATTTAATTTAATCATTTAGCCCTTTAAAACCTGACTTTTGTAAGTCAGTTATATAATACACATATGCATGATGTTTCTCTGACTGAAAAGCCCATAAGAATGGCTATTTTTCAAAAGAGATTTTTATATGTTCATGGTAATAAACTTGGTTTACATTTCTTTGAGGATCATGATCTTTCAGCTTCCTACCAAGTTAGTGAAGGGTTGCTATAACTACCAGATGGCAGGCTTTCCTAATCCAGCACTGGATGCCAACAGACTAATAACAGAATAGATGCATGCAGAATTAAGTACAACATTTGAAGTATTCAAACTGCTCATCTAGCAAATGTACTATAAAGGGGTTAAGTTGAATACATTCATGTTACTCTACGATCATTTGGATCTCAGGGAAATCCCAGAACACATCTTTAATTTATGTTCCATATAAAGTGCTGGGTACAGGAATATTTTGCCAACTACTAGTTAGAAATTTACTTGGGATGCTTTCAGCTGGCAGATCAGTTGTACTAATCAGATGGGCCCATTTCTGGGGAATAGGGTTTCATAGTGGGAGCAGTATTCCTGAAATATAGTAACTTTAAATGTCAGTTAAATTTTAATTTAAAGAAACTCAGGTGCTATATAAACTGTATCTAGTGTGAAATTATATATGTAGGGCAAATTCTTGATATTTATTTTATATTATTGTTGGGAATTTATAAAAAGTAACAGGGACAATAAATGTATCATACTATATACAGTTTATAAATTCAACTTTGAGTTTCTGGGATTATAATGTGCTTCTTCCATTAATGTCTATGAACAAAAATAATACTGACATGTAGATGGGTTAAATCTAATAAATAATACAGGCAACTAGCATTCTGTACAGAGGAAACTATAAACTCATACTGCTTAAGGTAAGCAGGCAGATGGGCCTAGTCAGAAACCACTGGTGCTGACTTCACATAAACTAATATGGTTCTTTTTGTGTGTGTGTATGTGGTATTGGGAATGGAACCCAGGGGCTTTCTACCACAGGGCTACACTCCCAGGCCTATTTTATATTTTATTTGAAACAACGTCTCACTAAGTTGCTGAGAGCCTCAGTAAGTAGCTGAGGCTGGCTTTGAACCTGTACAATCCTCCTGTCTCAGCCTCCCAAGTACTGGGATTACGAGCATGTACCACCATGCCTAGAATATGGATCTTTTAAAAACCTAGATATTAACCAAACCTAGATATTAACCATGTATAAGTGTAATACACTGTCATTATCTCATATAGAAACCTCATGCCCCAGAGTAGCATTTCTCATGTTATATTCTGCAGATCATTAGATATGAGATTTCCCAGAAAAAAAGTTCCAACTATATATATATATATATATATAATTTTTTTTTTTTGGTGGTACTGGGGATGAAACCCAGGGGCCTTCTACCTCCAGGCTACACTCCCAGACCTATTTTATATTTTATTTGGAAACAGGGTCTCTTAAGCCAGCAGAGGTTGGCTTCGAACCTGCGCGATCCTCCTGTCTCAGCCTCCCAAGGGTGGGGATTACAAGCGTGCGCCACCACGCCCGGCATTCCAATTATATTTGGGAAACTGGTTTTTTTTTCTTTTCTGCAGTATTAGGGATTGAATAAATTCTCTACCTCTAAGTTACATCCCCAGTTATGTTTTAAAATTTATTTATTTATTTATTTATTTATTTATTTATTTATTTATTTATTTTGGTTGTACTGGGGTTCCTGGAAGCCCTTCTACCTCCGGGCTACACTCCCAGACCTTTTTTTTTTTTTTTTTTTTTTTTGGAAACAGGGTTTCTTAAGCCAGCGCTCGCGGCTGGCTTCGAACCTGCGCAATCCTCCTGTCTCTGCTTCCCAAGCGCGGGGATTACAAGCGTGCGCCACCACGCCCGGCTTATTTGATAGCAACTGAGTCCAACTAGTTGAGGAAGTAACCGCTGAGCTAAAGCTGACCCCCCAGAATAATTTATTTTGAGACATAATTTTGCCAGGTTGCCCAGGCAAGCCTAGAATTTGTGACATCCCTCCCCTTCAGAGTAGCTGGAATCACAGGCAGGGACCACAGAAAACTACATTCTATACCCTTTCTCTTAAAGGGGCATAAAGCATGAGCGAAGACGGAGAAGTACTGCTATTAAATACACCTTTTTGAGTTAGCCGAGCGTGGTGGTGCATGCTTGTAATTCCAGCATTTGGGAGGCTGAGACAGGAGGAGCGAAGTTCATGAACAGCCTTAGCTACTACTTAGTGAGATCGTTTTAACTCAGTGAGACCCTTTTTCAAAATAAAGAGTGAAAAATAGGGCTAGGGGTATAGCTTGGAGGTAGAATGCCCCAGGTCCCATTCCTAGTACCACAAAAATAAACAAACAAATAAATAAATAAATAAATAAACCTTTTTTGTTAAATTTTTATTGTATCTCCATTCTAGATAATAGAAACCAATCTCTCTAATAAAAACAATCCCTGTAGTGGAACTCTTGTTCTTTAGAACCCACTTAGGAAAAACATACCCTTTGTAATGAGTTAACAGATTTCAGAGTTTACTTCTGTGATTACTCTTTTCTTGGAAATTCACAGCTAAAATTTAAATTTGATAATTACAAATATCTCTTTTGGGGGGGATATAATGCTTGTAATTTCTATGGGGGTATGAAATTGAATTAATATTGATATAACATTATTTGGGAGCCTTTTGATACTTTTTGTAAATGTATTTTTTTGTTTAAAATATACACTTATTTCTGATAGTTCAGATAATTTCTTTATTAAGCTATTTTATAACTTTCTAAATTTTTCAAGAATAAATTAAATTCAGTTATTTTAAATTTAGCTGTTAAGTGCATTAGTGGCAATTAGACTAGTCTATAATTGTTTTCCTTTGAACTGAAAATCAAAGATTTCAATAATCTAAGATAATACTTTGTGATCAATTACATTAAGTGAAGTTTTCAAATTCATCCTTAACAATGATACCTTATACTACATATTATGCATCACCAAAGCCTATGATATTTGGTCTATACAGTCTCTAGCCTGATTTTTCAGTTAGCATTATCACTGCTATAAACCCCAAAGACTGACCACACAGCTTAGAGGAAGGAAGATATACTTGTTCACAGTTTTTTGGAGATTCTTGTTTCAATCCATTTGAGGCCTGGGTCTGAAGATCAGGACACAGCAGTGCAGAAGAGAGAGAGAGGGGAGAGGAGAGGAGAGAGAGAAGGGGGGGGCTACATCCCCAGGGACCCAACTTCTCCAGCCATACCCCACTGGCCTACCAATGAAATTACATTGCCCATAACTTCATTCGATCCACTCTTAACTTGAATACATGAACTCTCCATGGGACATTTTATACATAACCTTAACACCTGAGTATACTTCAAGAACTTTAAGCATTTCTTTACTTTCCATGTGTTCCTCAAAATGACATCCGAGAATGTTTTCTGTTTTAAACTAATACAGCTAAATATGAATCCTGAATCATCTTCAGGTTGGAAAACTGAAAAGTTGTATCATTTTGTGAGTAATAGAATATACTAAGTATAGACAAACTCGTAAGTGTAAGCCAGTGCATAAATTAAACCAAAAAAGCTTAACTAGCCATGTTTCAAGGTTTTGAGACAGTAGTCTATAAATGTAACCTCTGAACAGAAAAGAAATAGTTTTCTTTCCATTAACCACCAAACCAAGTCAGGAGACATTATTTTCAGTTGTATTTAGAAACCTATATATGTTAGCTTTGGCTTACCATTTGCTGAATCACTAAAAATGGCTTGTTTAATGCTAGGTGGTATTTATGACTAGACCAGTTAACACTAAACAGAATTTTAAGGAAGGAGTTGTTTCATACTAAAATATTAAAATAAACATTTTTCCTTAGTTTTATGTTAGATGGTCCTTATGGTAATTATTCATATTTTCCCCCTTCCTCAGTGCATCCATCCACTCAGGGCCCATTTGTTGCAAACCCACCCATCTGCACCCCACATTTGAATGGAATTCTAAGGAATAGGGAGTAGACAAATTCACTAAAACAGTCTTTATTTTGAAGGATATTGCTTGGTGGAGAAGCCTAAACATTAGTGTGATAACTGATTCCACCAGGAAGGAACTCCTCAGAGAGTGGCATCATAAGTTTTAAACTAAAACTAGACAGGCTGGCAAAGTAGAAGCTGCCCTTGCAGACCTGCCAGCTTCCTGTCATTTGGCCTTCTCCTTGCTACTACCTGTGGTGGCATGAGTCCTTTTAGACTAGTGCAGGCATTATAAGCACCTGGGGTGCTTGTTATACCAGCCTCCATATTTTTTTTGATTTCTATGTCTGGAGTCATACTCAATAATTTGTATCTGGCAAGTTTTCCAATGATGCTACTGGTCAGAGAAGATGAGATGTGCTTTTGTCTTTAAAGACTAGGAAATCCTTTTCAATCTTCTCTTTTCCTTTTTGTCTCTTGCCACCACTGTCCCCATTAAAGCCTGTTACCTTCTCCTATAAAAGGTCCCAGAAGCTCTTTTCTTACTAGTTTTTCCTGCATTAGTTCCTCTGTTTATTTAGTTAGTTTTTAGCTGTTCATAGTAATGTTGCATTGTATTTTGGAACCAGTTATTATTATAACTGGACAGTATCTCTACCAGTGTTGGAATTCTTTATACTGTGTCCAAGTTATATTTCTCATGTTATAACCTTTTTATAGCTTTGGAAGTGACTCTTCCTTTTAAAATTATCGTATTTCAATTTTTACGTAGATGGCTTCACTCTCTAAGACAGTGTCACTGCAGGGATCTTCTGAATTCTTATTGGCTTATGAAGCCTTGGAGACAAAGGTATGGGCAGATCCTTCCTCAGCCATAGAAAGTAGCATTATGGGGCAATTTCTTCAGAAGATCAGGGTGCATTGGATCAGATCTCTGCCTCTCCCAGATACTAGCATCCACTGCCACCGCAGCCACCACTGCCGCCACCGCCTTCCTCCTAGGTCTCCACTGAGCTCCCTCCTTACAGATGATGTCCAGAATTCTTAAGCATGTAAGAAAGAAGCAGTCCCCCTTCGCGGGGATTTTTCCAAAAGTTCCAGGTCGTTGGATATGTTTTGTCTGCATCTCCAGAATCCTGGCTGCTGCCGTGGCCATCTTGAACCCTCTCCAATATTTATTCTTTATTCTTTTTTTTTTTTTTAAATAAGGGAAGATAGTATGTATGGTTTGAAGAGGTTGTGGGATCAGGCACTTGGCAGCAATGAATTTTTTCTCCCTTCCAAGAGCGGAGTCCCACAGCCTCACCATGCAGAGCAGGATCTGCTGGTCTAAGCGCACCACAGCCCCGGCGCAGCACAGCAGCACTGAGTTCCTCAGGATGTGCGGCTCAGCCTCATGCTCAGTACTGGGCCTTCCTGGGCACAGGCTGGGCCACCTGCCTCCCGCCCGGCACCGGGTCTTCCTGGGCACGAGCTGGGCCACCCACCCTCCGCCAAGCACCGGGCCTTACTGGGCGCAGCCTGGGCCAGTGCTGGGGCCTCCGAGGCCGGAATCAGAGCCTGCTGAGGGGTGAGGCCAGTGCTGGGGCCAGCAAGGCTGGGATCGGGGCCTACCATGAGGCAAGCCTGGTGCTACGGCCTCCGAGGTTCGGATCAGAGCCTGCCAAGGGGTGAGGCCAGTGTTGGGGCCAGCAAGGCCGGGATCGGAGCCTGCCGTGAGGTAAGGCCAGTGCTGGGGCCTTCGAGGCTGGGATCGGAGCCTGCCAAGGGGTGAGGCCGGTTTCCAGAACAACGAGGCTGGGATCGGAGCCTACGGTGAGGCAAGGCTGGTGCTGGGGCCAGCAAGGCCGGGATCAGAGCCTGCCATGAGGCAGGACTGTTTCTGGAGCCTCGGAGGCAGAGATCAGAGCCTGCCGAGGGGTGAGGTTGGTGCCAGGGCCAATGAGGCCGGGATCGGAGTCTTCCGTGAGGCAAGGCCAGTGCTGGGGCCTCGGAGGCTGGGATTGGAGCCTGCCAAAGGTGGAGGCCGGTGCTGTGGTCAGCAAGGCCGGGATCAGTGCCTGCCATTTGGTGAGGCTGTAGCTGGAGTCAGCGAAGCTGAGATAGGAGCTAGCATAAAGACAAGGCCGGTGCTGGGGCCCCCGAGGCTGGGAGCAGAGTCTACCGGGTGGCCAGGCCGGTGCTGGGGCCTTCAAGAGTGGGATTGGAACTTGCAGAGCTGCATACACAAAGAAATATTACAGAAAAAAAAAATCGGATGCTCTCCCTAATATGCAAAACTAAGAAGAAATGGGTAATAGGAGGGAATCTAATGAAAGAAGGAGCCCTATGGAGGAGCAATTAAGGTGACCAATCAGGGGATGGGATGGAGGAAGATGGAATCTCTTTAAAGCACATGTTGTATGTAAATAAATATATCAATGTTAAACACTAAATCAAGCATGGGATTGGGGGAGGGAGCGGGATGGAGATTGGATAATGGTTGATTGGACGATGTGTACTTGGATATCCTAACAAGTCTTGTATTCTATTGTGATGATTGACTACAATGCACCAATAAAAATATATTTAAAAAAAAGAAAGTAGCATTATGACTAGCCTTGGGGAGCTAGAAATTGGATGAGAAGAAAGAAAATCTCTACAAGCAACTGTTGCTTTAGCCATAAACATTACATCCTTTTTGTTGTTGTTGAGTCCCTACCTGGGCCTTGGTTAACCAGACTAATGCTTTTTGCATTGGCCAGGTTCTAATTTCTGAGGATGAGAAAGTGGTTTCTCTGGGAGATGAAGAGTTTTGGGTGTACTAGGTGGTCATGAGAAAGGAAGAAAATGCTAGTTGGAAAGAACTGTTCATAAGCCTTAAAGGTCATCTAGTTCAGCTTTCTCATTGTACAGGGTAGGAAGTAGAACATTTTCTGGACTTGCCCAAGGCCATGTAGCTGGTCAGTCACATAGCACTTGACCATTTCAGTCTTACCTTGAGACTTGCCTTTGACACTGGCATTCAGGGAAATACTATGGCACACTCAGGTAGTGTCTTAAGAAATTAATTGCATCTAATATTTTTAAAGTCCTAATGGTTTGGTGATTTAAGTGTGTGTGTGTGTGTGTGTGTGTGTGTGTGTGGCTGGAAATTGAACTCAGGAGGATTCTACCTCTGAGCTATACCCTAGTTTGATTTTATTTTTTTATTTGGAAAGAGTCTTGCCGAGTTAATGTGAGCCTTACTGAGTTGCTACGGCTCACTTCAAATCTGTGATCCTCTTGTTTCAGCCTCCCAGGTACTGGGATTAGAGGTACATGCCACCATGTCCAGCCTAAAATTGATATAAATCCAAAGAAAACACTGCCATATCATAACATATACTGTGTGAATGTATGTATTCAGCACTACTTTGTTTTGTTTGGGTTTTTTTTTTTTTTTTTTTTTTTGGTGGTACTGGGGATGAAACCCAGGGGCCTTCTACCTCCGGGCTACACTCCCAGACCTATTTTATATTTTATTTGGAAACAGGGTCTCTCAAGCCAGCTAAGGCTGGCTTCGAACCTGCACGATCCTCCTGTCTCAGTCTCCCAAGCGTGGGAATTACAAGCGTGCGCCACCACATCCAGCCTACTACTTTGTTTTTTTAAAATAATATTTGTTTCTGACTGTGCAAATTACGCAAACTCATAAGATATTTGGGAAATACAGAAACAAGTTAGCAAATAAAAATCAGGAATAAGCTAATAGCCCTTACAAATTGTTTTATTATTGATTATTGTTTTTAAATAGATATGAAATAGAGCTTCTTTAGCTGTTTTTAAACAGTGTGTTGGTGCATTGTAATGGCCCGTTAAGTAGTGATACATTCATGTGTATAACATCATTTAGTCTCTTTCCTCACCTGTACCTCCTTTCCTTAGGCTCCCTCCCCTGACTCCCTTCCACTGTCCTACTGGTCTCTGTTCTGTTTTCATGAGGTCCCTTTTCTTATTTCTATTTAGCTTTTACATATGGGAGAAAACATGCAACCCTTGATTTTCTTGAATCTGGCCAATTTCACATAACATAATGTCCTCCCATTCCATCCATTTTCCTGCATATGACAATGAAATAATATTGTTCTTTATGGCTGAGTGAAATGCCATTGTGTTTATATACCATGTTTTCCATATTCATTCATCTGTTGATGGGCACCTAGGCTGGTTCAATAACTTGTCTATTATGAATTGTGTTTCTAGCTGCTTTTAAAAAGTACATTGTCTTATACTCTTTCTGAAAGTTCAGATATATACTAATAAATGTTAAAATGTTTATATTCTTTGACTCAATACTCCTACTCCAAAGAATTTATCCACAGAATATAAATGTGAAAAGTTATATGCAGAAAGGTGAAAATTAACTGGGGTGTGGTAGCACAAGCTTGTCATCCCAGTACTTGGGAGGTTGAGACAGGAGGATTGCAGGTGAACAGCTAGTCTCAGAAATTAAGTGAGGCCCTGTTTCAAAATAAAAATAAGATAAAATAGGGCTGGGGGTGTAGCTCAGAGGTATCTGGGTTCAGTCAGCATGACCACTCCCCTGAAAGAAGATGAAAATTATTTTTATAAAATACTAAACATTTTTTTAAAACTATAAAAACCTGAATGTTTTGAAAGGGGCTTAACAAATAAATTTTAATAACCACATACAACATAGGAGTACACTGCAGACATTAACAGTGCTGGTTTTTATTTGCTTAGAAAGTTGTCACAACAAGTGTGATAGGCAAGTTATAAAATTCCATTGTATGATGTGTAAAACTGAATATATAAATGTATGAATATGTGAAGAGATCTTTATTTTATATATGAAGGATGTTCAAAGTGATTACCTCTGAGTTGTTAGATTTGTGATTAATTTTTTAATTTTAAAAAGCATTTCAGAAATCTTAGTATTTTAAAATTTTAATAAGTGAGTCTGAGTCAATTTTTGTAAAGCCAGTAAAATTAGTTGGGTATGGTGGCACACACCTATAATTCTACACTTGGTAGGATGAGATAGGAGGATCAGAGTTCAAGGCCAGCCTCAGCAATTTAGTGAAACCCTCAGTAACTTAGTGAGAACTTGTTTTAAAATGAAATAATAAGGCGCCAGGTGTGGTGGCGCATGCTTATAATCCCTGTGCTTGGGAGGCAGAGACAGGAGAATCGCACAGGTTCAAAGCCAGCCACGCTGGCTTAAGAGACCCTGTTTCCAAAAATAAAATAGGTCTGGGAGTGTAGCCCAGAGGTAGAAGGGCTTCCAGGAATCCCAGTACCACCAAAAATAATAAATAAATAAATAAGTAAATAAAATAATAAAATAGAGCTAGGGGTGTGGCTTGAAGGTAGAATCCCCCCTGGGCTCAATCTCCAGTACCACCACCACCAAAAAAAAATCTAGTAAAGTTAATAAATTATTAGAAGGTAAAAATCTTTAAAATATGCTTATTATATATTGATTAACTCAGATGTTCTTTATAGTATTTTTTAGCCTCATGATTAGACATCTTCTAGTTATTATGGGACAAAATTATAAAATTACATTTGACCTGTAGATGCAGTTCAAATGTAATAAAATTTCCAAAAACTATGTGTAATGGTCCTTTGCTAATGAGGAGCAGGCTTAATTGCTGATTTATAATCTTTTAAGATGATAACCATGTACATTTGGGGACTGGGGGCCTGACTATAATATACTATATTCTTAGGCCATTGCTGTGCTCTCATTCCCCCCTTTTCTTTTCCTTTTTTTTTTTTTTACAAGGGATTGAACCGAGGAACATTTAAAAAAGGGTATCTCTAAGTTGCTGAGGGTCTCACTAAGTTGCTGAGGCTTTCTTTGAACCTGCTATCCTTCCATCCCAGCCTCCCAAGTACTGGGATTACAGGAATGTACCACAGCATCTGGCTGTACCATGTTCATTTATTGAACCATTTCTTATAGGTATTGTCTTCTGTTTTCTTCAGTACTGAGTCCATACTTATCCATTATGTTCTTTTCTGGGGAACTGACTTGATCTGTAATCATAGCTAAAATATACATTTAGCTTGTCTTTTTGTTGTTGTTTTTGTGGTACTGGGGTTTGAACCCAGGGGCATTGTACCTTTGAGCTACACCCCTAGCCCTATTTTTTATTCTTTATTTTGAAACAGGCTCTCACTAAGTGCAGAGGGCCTCACTAAGTAGCTGAGATCGGCTCTGAACCTGTGATCATCCTGTCTCAGCCTCCTAAGTATTGAGATTACAGGCATGTGCCACCACGCTAGTTTACATTAAGCTTCTGAAGTCACTCCCGGAGTCCAAGTCATATCCCTCCTTCCCTCATCTACTTTTTCCTTCTCTCTTTTCTCAGCCCTTCCTCACCTTCACAGTTATCAGGTGCGGAATACTTTTGTAATTCTACTTTTTGCTTTTCTTTCTATGAAAGTTGATATGTTATTTAAGTTAGGGAAATACCTCTTTGAGGAAAACAGGAACAGATAGTTTTGGCAAGAAGGTGGGGTATTATTTCCATAAAACTGTGGGCTTCCTTTCCTGGTGGGCAGTTACAAGGGATGATTGGGTATTTGAACTATTCCGAACCTCTTCCTTCTTTCTGCTCTTGCCTTTTACTACCTCTCCCCCCAAACTTCCAGATGTCAGGGACCCAAAACCCATCCTCACTCAGCCCTTTTCCTGGAGTGTTGTTTCTGGTTTTGACCCTGCCTAACTCCCCCCTTCCAGGGTAATCATGTTGCTTTCTGCCCACATTCAACTACTCTGCCTCCTCTCCTTCCTTCTGTAGGTTGTCTCCCGAGATAGAAGTTCTTCTCCCCTAATCTAGGTACCCACTGGGAAAGATTGAATTAGGGAGGTGAAAAACAAAGGGAACAATTCTTACGTACTCTTCAGGTGTGAGTCCAGGGCTGTAATGTAGGTGAAGCAACTAAGAACTGTATCCCTCCCCCACTCGGAGGCATGTGTGATGGCAGAGGGGCCCAGCCACAAGGGATAATTTAGGACCCACCGCCTTTGACATCAGTACTAGTTCTATTTATCAAAGTAATGGCATTAGAGACTATGTTGGCTGAAGTTATTTCTATTAGAAAAGCATATCATGAGCACTCTTTGATGGTAAAAGCACAAAATAATATTATTAGTTATCTGTTGCTAAAAAGCAAATGACCCCCAAATTTAGCTTATAACACACATTTATCGTTTCAGTTTCTGTGGGTCAGGAACCCAGGAGCAGCTCAGCTGGGTGGTTCTGGCTCCAGGTCTTTCATGGATCTGCAGTCAGGCTACTGACTAGGACTTTGTCTCAGGGTCATGCTCCCTCACTTGACCATTGGGGGTGCCCTAGTTCCTCAGGAGCAGATGGTGGGGAGCCTCAGTTTCTTGCCATGTGAGCCTTACCCAAAGGCTGAGTGTTTTTATTTTTTAATTGACACAAAAATTGTGCGTATGTATGGGGTACCATGTGATGTCTCAATATGTGTATACATTGTGCAATGTTTACATGAGGGTTAAGCATATCCATTTCCTCAAATTTTCTTTGTTGTGAAAGCATTCAAAATCCTTTCTTGTAGCTTTTTTGAAGTATATACTACAGTGTTATCTATAGTCATCCTACTATATAATTGAACTCCACGATTTTTCTCTCTCTATTTATTTATTTATTTATTTATTTATTTATTTATTTATTTATTTTTGGTGGTACTGGGGTTCCTGGAAACCCTTCTACCTCTGGGCTGCACTCCCAGACCTATTTTATAGTTTTTTAAAATTTGGAAACAGGGTCTGTTAAGCCAGCGCGGCTAGCTTCGAACCTGCGCGATCCTCCTGTCTCTGCCTCCCAAGTACGGGGATTACAAGCGTGCGCCACCACACCCAGCTTTTTTCTCTTATTTAACTATAGCATAACCTATTAACCAACCTTTCCCTATGACTCTCTTCCCCTAGTCTCTGGTAGCCATTATTCTACTCTCAACGTCTGTGAGGTCAACTTTTTTAGATTCCTCATATAACTGAGATTTTTCTGTGTCTGGCTTACTTCACATAGCAGAATGATCTCTAGTCCGTTCATTTTCTTGCAAATAACAGGATTTTATTCTTTTTATAGCTGAATAGTGTATATACCATGTTTCCCTGACACACTCATCAGTTGATAGCCACTTAGGTTGCTTCTGTATCTTGGCTGATGAGTAGTGCTTTGGTAAACATGGGAGTACCACTGGCGGTTTGGCGTGTTGATCTTATTTCCTTTGGATAGAAACCCAGTAGCGGGGTTGCTGAGTCATGTGGTAATTCTATTTATAATTTTTTGAGGAACCTCTATACTGTTTTCCATAATGACTGTACTGATTTGCATTCCTACTGACAATTCAGGATTCCCCTTTCTCCACATTTTCATCATAACTTGTTGATTTTACTGTTTTTTTTTAATATAGCCATTCTGACTGGAGAGAGGTGATAATACCTCATTGTGGTTTTGATTTCACTGGTAATAGTGATAATAATCATTCTTCCAATGCTTGTTGGACATTGTGTGTCTTTTGAGAAATGTCTGTTTAAGTGTATTGCATATTTTTATGGAATTATGACTATTATTATTATTTGCTGTTGAGTTCTCTGACTTCCATATATATATTCTGAATATTAACCCTTGTCAGATGTGAGGTTTGCAAGTATTTTCTTCCAGTCTATAGGTTTTCTTCACTTTTATACTTTCCTTTGTTGTGTTAAATCTGTTTAATATAATTCTATTAGTTTTTGTTTCCTGTGCCTTTTAGGTCTTATCCAAAGAGTGCTTGCCCATTTCAATGTCCTAAAGTATACCCTTTTTACTTTAGAGTAGTTTCGTAGTTTTAGCTATATGTTTAAGTCTTCAATCTATTTTGAGTTGATTTTAAGTGATATCATTCTTGTGCATGTGGGTGAAAGTTCTTAAGATATAGCCACTGGCCTCCCACAAAACACATAGAGAGATAGGAGGAAAGATGGAACTCACAGGTTTGTTTTTCCTTTTTTTATAACTTACTCTGACAAGCATAACTTACTGTTACAAACATACCATTACTTCTGTCCAGATTACTGCTCTCTTAGATCAACAGTGATACAGTGTGAGAAGGAGCTACACAGTGAATAGCAGAAGGTAGAATCCTTGGGGTTATCTTGGAGTTTGTCGACCATAAATACTAATGTTATCCTTATACCATTATGGAAGTTTTGCCCTCCCCCATCCACCTTTTTTCTTATAAAGATATGTTAGAAGGCTAAAGATATAGCTCAGTGGTTGAGTGATTGCCTAGCATGTGTAAGGCCATTGGTTCTATCCCCAGCATAACTAAAACAAAAACTAAACAAAAAACATATGTTACACATTGCTACTTTGGTTGAGGTCTGGGTGAGAATTTGCAGTACTTAGTGGAAAATATGATGTGGCTCCCAGCCTGGTAGAGACAGATTATATAAAGCATTTGCCAAGATTGAAAGGTGATTTCGTGAGTTAGTTTACCTAAAACATGATTGAACAGATTGCTACTGGTGGGATCAGTCTTCACAAATTCAGTGTAACCTGTTAATATAGGTATGTTTATGCAGCAATATTTTTATGATTGTCATTCATAACTAGGCGTACTTAATTGTGAATTGCTTAGTATCCCATTACGATATAAAGCAGATAATAGATTTATAATAAAGAGTGTATTGCACAGACATTTATATACCATGTTATTTGGAAACCTTTGAAAGATTTATAGGAAATAAGACTGATGCGGTCAGATTTATGTTTTTAATATCTTATTTTGGCAATGTTATTGAGATGCAAAAATGAAGGTAAAGAGATTACTGCCATTTTCTGGGAGAAAGAAAATGAACA
Organism: Muscardinus avellanarius; assembly: GCF_963383645.1. NCBI lineage: Eukaryota > Metazoa > Chordata > Mammalia > Rodentia > Gliridae > Muscardinus > Muscardinus avellanarius. The sequence continues at coordinate 142,101,759 of NC_137789.1, forward strand.
CCTGAAATAAATGAGTAGTTTCAGGAATGGAAAGGGGAAAACTGGCCTGAGAGGAATAATAATAAAATCAGAGGGAATTAACTCATACCTGGATGTGGGAGGTGAAGGTCAAGTTAAAGAAACTTCTAGGTTTCTGGCATGGAGAAATAAAACTGGAACAAAATCTTGCCTCTCTTTCTGTATCTGCTTCCATCTCCTCAGAATATGTAGTTAATATGAGTTTGATTTTCAACATGTGAAAGTTGAGACACTTGGATGGTAGAGTAGATACCCAGTGGGCAGTTAGACATATAGATCTGGTACACAAGCTGCACATTTGACAGGCCTGGACATACAGATCTGTGAACTAATGACCAGAGAAATTCACAGATGAATTTGTGGGAGGCAGACATAGGTTGTCCAAGGTGAATGTGCAGATGTCGCTAAGGACAGAACTTGGTCAAATACCACAGTATAAAATCGCCCCCTTTTTTGTGTGGCACTGGGGACAGAACCTGGGCATTCTAGCTCCAAGCTCCCAGCCCTATTTTTATTCTTTATTTTGAAACAGGGTCTCACTGTGTTGCAAAGGGCCTGCAAATCACCATCCTCCTGTCTCAGCCTCCCAAATGCTGAGATTACAAGCATGGACCACCACGCCCGGCTTAAAATTACCCTTTTTTATAGCCACAATCCGCTCTAAGAAAAGACAGCATAGGAATCTGTTTCCTTTTCCGTTGTATGTGAGATTTCATTGAATGAGAATAGCGGGATTTCTGTGGGACTTTGAACAAATCATTTAATCTCTCTGAGCCTAAGTTTCTTCTTGTATAGAATGGGTGTGGGAGTTTCAAATCAGTGGTTCTCAAACTTTTTCTGTTGGACTATGTGTAACATAGGATGTTCACATGCACAGCACATTTCCATGGATATTCCCAGGATTATGGGCAATTTCCATTGTTCCAGCTATCTCCCATACAAGAAGTGCAAGTAAGTGAGAGTCGTGTTTTTAAATAGATAACCTTGAATCTGTTCTATTAATACTTCAGAAAGCTCACAAGAGTGAGTACTTAATCAGCAACCAGTTACTTTCAGTAAATAATCTCCTGGATAAAAGGTACCAGAGACACAATAGTTAATCTCTCAGTCCAGTTGGTTCTTTATTTATCATTATTTTTCGTGTGTGACGGTGCGAGGGATGGAACCCAGAGCCTTGTACATAAGGTTAGTCAAGTAGTCAAGCACTCTACCACTGAGCTACATCCTCAGTACCTGGCTTACTTCTTAAACTGTCATGATCACAGACATCCCTTGAGGACTGATGAAAGCTATGGACCCTATCCAGAAAAATGCATGGATACATTTTTCTCTTTAATTTGAGAGAATCAGATAAAATTTTCTAAAGTTTACCCATGGAATCTCTTGGGATCCATGGAATCTATGTTAAGAAATTCCTTATCTAGAGAAATTGCCTTCTCTTAAGATTTTATGACTTTATTTGTTGCAAAAGGAGGTCTCATATTCTGGAAATAAACTTTGTGACTTGATTGTTACAGATGAATTCTATTGTAGATTTAATTTTTCAGCAGTGTTGTTTCTCTGAGGCCCTGTTATTGTTTCGGATGATTAGAGCTTGCCACAATTAGAAGATAGCTGTCTACTCTGAGGGCAAACTAGAACTACCTTTACATAGAAAAAAATAATGTGATTTGAAGTACAACTATGTTAAAATGTATTAAAACAGCAGTTATTATAACTGCAACTTTATATTGTCTTTTTGGAAGAGAGAGAAGCAAGGCAGTGGTAGTAAAACAGCCAGAAGGTGTCAGGGAGCCCAGGCATCCAGGAGGGCTAACCAGTATGGAAAAACGTTTTGCTTGTTTATTTTGACAAGTTCGGTCTTGCCCAAGTGATTCAGAGGTGTTTAAAAGTATGTTAGATAGGCTAAGAAAAACAAAGCAAAACAAGACCCTCATGCTTTAAAAAAAGAGAAAAAGTTTACTTTGTTTCAATTAAAATAATGCTATGTAATCAAGAAGTATTCTGTAATAACATGGTTGTGGATTTGGGCATTTACCAGAAGAAATTAGGTGAGGAATTAGCACACTAATAAAGTATTAATTATAGTTATCTTATTGACAACTGAGTTCTATCTGATACTATTTGCATTTTTTTTTTTTTACTTCTTAGACTTGGGAACCAAATCTATTTCTGATAATTACAAATAACATTATGTTGTGCATTTCCATCATCCAGTTATTTCAGGATAAAGCTTTCACTAATGGTAAAGCAATTCAATATTGCTTTTTGTTTAAAATCATACACACACTCGGCACAGTGGTACATGCCAGTGATCTTGCCTATGTACCATGCTGAGGCAGGAGGATGGCAAGTTCAAGACCAGCCTTGGTGAGTTAGTGAGCCCCCATCTCAAACAGGCTGAGGTTGTAGTTCAGTGGTAAAGCCCCCCTGGGTTCAATCCCCAGTACCAAAAATAAATAAATATACATATTCCAGAAAATTTTCAATACATTTTTATCTAGTTATTAAAACTCCGAGAAAAATAATGCATATTTTCCTAGTTCAAGGTTTTGATAAGCCACTTTATATTTTATTTTTCATGAAGTATCATGTATTTCAGCTTTTTAATACATCACATGCACAAGTTCAGTAATAATTAATGCTGGTCCAGTGGTCAAGAATGCTGACTTAAATTTATTTCCAGGCTGTAGAGTAACCTGGGGAGGACATAGTAACTTTGTATTTTAATCACATGCTGGAGACCTTGGTGTACAAGGTTATTGGGCCAGTTAAGTTTTCATTTGAACTACTTCCTCTTTGTAGGTGGATTTCTCTTCCTGCTATTCTTCCCCCCTTTTTTCTCTTGTATAGTTATAACTTAAGATTTTTCCCTTTGAATTAATTTTTTTCTCTTGTAAGATTTTTCCCCTGAATTAATTTTTTTTTTTTTTTGTGGTACTGGGGGTGGAACCCAGGAGCTTTTTCTACCTCCAAGCTATACTCCCAGGCCTATTTTATACTTTATTTGGAAACAGGGTCTCACTAAGTTGTGTAGGGCCTCCAAGCTACAACCCCAGGCTTAATTTTTTATTTATTTATTTTTTTGTGGTACTGGGAGTGGAACTCAGGGGCTTTTCTTTCTCTGGGCTATACTCCCAGACCTATTTTTATTTTGAAACAGGGTCTCCCTAAGTTGTGGAGGGCCTCACTAAGTAACTTGAAGCTAGCCGTGAACCCTGAGCCTCCTGTCTCATCTCAGCCTCCTAAGTACTACACCACCATGTCCGGCTTCTTTTTTTGTTTTGTTTTGTTTTGAGGTGTGACCAAGAATATTTCTGTTGTATTGAATTGTATTGAAAGTATACCTGACAAATGGTGATCAGAATTTACTTTGGAGAAATATTATGTAAATATAAGTGTATTATTTTTATAAAACATTTTCAGAAATCAAGAATGTAGTATAAAGATTAAGAGCTGTAACTCTTAGTCACAGAATGCTTTATTGCTGTCAGATAATGCTAATTTTATCTGTGAGTACTCAATGAGCACTGGGTATAAAGTTAGAAGCCCTAGATTAATATTCTGAGACTTTTTCAACTAGCTGCAAGACCTTGAAAGAAAGCCAGATTTTTTTTTCATGAAATCCTTATAAAAATTTTTATCATAATGTTTATTAGCATATAGTAAGTATGCCTGATAATATTAGCTATTTTTATAAGGCTATTAAAATCTTTCTGAACTGGCATGATGTCAAACTGGAAAAAAATATCAGAAGGCTAAGAAATAGGAATAAGTTCTGATGATAAACTTCCAGGCACATGTTTTCACAACATTTGATTGAACTATTGAACTTCTTACCCAGGTGTTCTGAATTATTTTGGCATTTTATGTGTAAACATAAAAAATAGTGGTAAGTCAAATTTTAAAAAAGTAGTGGTAAGTCAATATCTTTCATATATTACTCAGCTGCTTATTCTTATCCTTAATTTCAGAAATGTTACATATGGAACTTCTTAAACATTGGTTTAAATATGCATATTTGAGCCAAGTAGTGAGTATAGTATTCCATATTTGGCAGAGTTGATAGAAAATGTAGGGTGCCAAATTTTATAGTGTAAGGTGCTAAGGGGGTGGTGTTATCTAAGGTTCAAAGCCTTCAATGAATTTTACAGTGTCAATAACGATTTTTCCTTGACTTTTCATTTGAAATCTAAGAAAAGCCCAGATTTAGAAATAAAAGGAAATGAAACATGTATAAACTGAAAGTGCAAGTGAATATTGACGAGCCCTCTCACCTAACAGTTAAGATGTGTAGGTATCAGAAGACTTGGGTTCCTGTCCTAACTCCACGGTTAGTATGTCCTTGTGTAAATTTCTTAATTTTTCTAAGCCACATGACATAGTCCAGATCTTAGTCCAGTAATAGAGCTATACTTTCACAAAGTTGTTTTAAACATAAAATGAAATAATGCATGTGAAAGAACATCGTAAACTGGAAGGCATTGTGCAGATAGAAGAAGCCATTAATCTTTTTCTAATTTAGACTTTTTTTTTTTTTTTGTGGTACTGGGGTTCCTGGAAGCCCTTCTACCTCCGGGCTACACTCCCAGACCTATTTTTTTAATCCTCCTGTCTCCACCTCCCGAGTGCGGGGATTACAAGCGTGCACCACCACGCCCAGCTAGACTTTCTTTGCACGGTATGTTTTGTTAGATGGCATAAAAGCCCATTATGCCAATTTTCTTAAAGGAAAAAGAGTAATGGTAAAATGGAACATTTATTATAAATCTATGCTAACCACTATGAAATATTTTGGCTTAGCAAACATGCACATTACATATATATTATATATATTATATATTATATATATATATATATGTATGTATGTATGGAGAGGGAGAGAGTGAGCACACACACACACACGCTGATGGTAGCATATATATGAGTTTATGACCTGAAGGCCGTTGAATTACAAACAGAATTTTTAAGTCCACAAAGACGTTAATCCAGAATCGCAACCCAATTCCAAGATTTCCCCATGAGATGATAGGTTGCATCACTGCCACCTTTCCTTGGTGCCAGGGATAAGGGAAGCCTTAATCTTCAAGCCAGCACAATCGCAGAAGGTTCCCGTGACCTGCAAATGTGAGTCTTCAGTTAAGTGAGTAAATTGCAGATTTACAGACTTGAGTTTTGTGTGTCCAAGCTTTGTGTTCATGGATTGAATGCGTGTTTTTTTAATTAATTGGTTATTTTTGGTACTGGAGATTGAACACAGAGATATTCTACCTCTGGGCTATACCCCAACCCTATTTTTTATTTGTTGATGAGAGTCTTACTGTTGACTGAAGCTGTTTTAAGCCTGCAGTTCTCCTGTCCCAGCTTCCTCAGTACTAGGATTACAAGTGTGCGCCACCACACCTGGCTTAATTGGTTCTTTTAATGATCAATTTTGGACATGAATAGTAGAAAGCAGGAAAGAACAAGAGATAACTAGCAAGGATTTAAAGAATTTTATGTTAGAGAGTATTATGGAGGAATTAAACTATTTTTAAGATGACAACACAGCTATAGTGAGAGACTCCCCCATCACAAACAATAGTAGATTGATTGATTGATTGATTGATTGATTGATTTTGTGGTACTGGGAATTGAACCCAGGGACATTCTACCTCCAAGCTATACCCCTACCCTATTTTTTTTTATTCTTTATTTTGAAACAGGGTGTCACTAAGTTGCCGAGGGCCTCACTAAGTGTTGAGGCTGGCCACGAACCTGTGAATCCTCCTGTCTCAGCCTCCCAAATACTGGGATTATGAACATGTGCCACCACACCCAGCTAGATATAATTTTTAGGAGAATATCTTTCCATATTCCTGAAGAATGAATGGCATTTTTCAAAATAATTCCTGGATTTGGAGTAAAAAATTGAAAATTTATTTTGTGGCTTAGGGTATTAATTCATTTTTACCAAGAGCTAACAGAAGAAAATGGGAAACAGATAAGTTAGATTTAATCAATTTATTTATTTTATCTAGTACTAGATTACCGAGAGTATGGAAAATGAAACCACCAGCACAAATTTAAATTCCAAGATTTCAGCTGGGCATGGTGGCACATGCTCGTAATCCCAGTATATGGTAGGCTGAGACAGAAGGATTGCACAGGTTCAAAGCCAGCCTCAGCTACTTAGGCTGTCAGTAATTTAGTGAGACTCTGTTTCCAGATAAAGGATAAAATAGGGCTGGGGGTGTAGCCCAGAGGTAGAAAGCCCCTGGGTTCCACCCACCTAGTACCACACACACAAAAAAAAAAATTTCCAAGATTACTATTCCAGCTCAAGTAAAATGTGATTAAGTTCCTTTGTAACCATTCTTCCTCAGAAGGATCTTCCTGTTGCATCCCTAAAGCCAAAAGAACATTTTCTTTGGATTAGTCTTCTTAGTCTCCACAGGGACTGTTTATTCGGGCAGTACTTATACAAGTGTTCAGAAGACAGGATTCTAATTAGATTATTTTTGGTACTTTTCAGACTTGTGTCTTCATTAGAAGTTGGTTTGGATTCCTGAGGTTAGTGGTGTAAGGAAATGCTAGGTTCTTGACAGTGTCCAATGATTTCCTCAAGAGTTCTTTTGGTTGCAATCTTTTGATGCCTTTGTTAATAAGAGGTGGTATGGTATAATGAATTCATTTCTTAAGAAATCTGAACTACTCAGATATTCTTCCTTCAGACTCTTTTCTCTCTTTATTAGCTTCTTCTTTACCCTAGTCCACACTTTTCTAATTGGGTATCCTGTGTCAACTAAGCTTTCTCTGCATTAAATGTATTACACTATTGTTTTTATCAAAACATACTTGCCAGTTATTTTTCCCAGTAGTTGCTCTGGAAATTATCCTTCTCTGGGAGAGATGCAGGAAAGGATTTTTGCTAAGAGATTTTTTTTGTCACCAAATTTTTTATCATTCTTTTCATAGGCTAACAAAAGATATCCCCCCAGACTTAGAAGGTGTATATTTGTAATGTGGATTGCATATGTATATAAACATTACATGTTAAAAGGCTGTGACATATATTGTTTGATTAGAATGAACTGTAGTGGAGGTTCACTACCTTTTTAGAAATGGAGATTTTGTGATTGCTGTTTGTGCAAGAATTTACTTTTCCATTAAGTTATTTTTATGACCTAAATGCCATTACCAATTACATTCTTGAGACATATGAGTGGGACATACTTAAAGCATTTTCTCTACAAAGAGAAAAGATATATACTAAAAACTGAGTATAGTGGATATTGCAACACATGGTATAAATGTTGAGATATATTTGTGATTCATCTAAGAGATGAAAAGAACCAGGAAGGGATCAGTGTCATGCTTGAAGGATTTGGCAATAAAATCTGACAGGCAGAAGGCTTAGAGTACAGCGAACTGGAAGAGCACAAGGGTTTGCACACTAGGGAGTGGCAGGCTTTCTACTTGTAATTTCAAAATACCAGATGCATTCTCTAGGAAGGTCTGTGCATGTCCAGAATAAGAGCTCTTTAGAATTAAATGAACTAAATATTCTTCCTGTGTGCCTGTATATCCCCAGATGATGATTATTTCCTCACTTTGTATACCCCAGGTACCCAAGCAGAAGGCAAAAATCGCAAGCTGGATAGCCTCTTGGTAGGGATTATTCTTTGACTACGGTAGGGGATAAGAGGTGGTACTGTTGTGAATAACAAGTGGACTCACCTTCTCATTAAGAAAGTTGTCTTACATCCCCAGCGGACTGTCTTCCATTTGGTAGGATTTGGAAAACATAAAGAAATCTGTTTCTAGAGATTTTTTATTTTCCTTCAAAGACCAAAATTTGCAACGAATGCTGTGATACTCAAACATGATTTTTCTGTGGAGCAACCTGGGGAGTTTACAAACTACTGGTACCTGGATCACACCTCTGAGATTAGGATTTAAGTGGTTTGGGTACAGCTGGGGTGTTGGGATTTGTTTTTCAAACTCCTCTTGTAATTCTCACTTGCAGTAAAATTTGAAAACTACTCTTGTCAGTAAAACAAAACTAGCTTATGAAAACTGGCTCATTTCAAAACTCCATGAAGGCAAAGAGCTTGTTCTCCACCGTGTCCCCAAAACATAAAATGGTGTTTTGTAGGTACTCAAAAGAATACTCTGATGAGTGAAAGATTCTACTTGAGAACTGGTAAACCATCTGAGCATCAGTTCTTCAGTCTGATCTGTAACAACTAGTGATAACTTAGTAATAAAACATGGAGTGTGTGTGTGTGTGTGTGTGTGTGTGTGTGTGTGTGTGAAAGAGAGGTACTGAAGCTAAATATAAATATTCATTTTTAAATTATAGATAAAACCCCTGCATGAATGTCAAGTGGAAGTATGTTATCATTTCCCTTGAGCATATTTGCACTTGAGATAGATAACCCATTGAGACAAAATGATTATTCCACTGAGCCTAACTCAACATTTTCTTCATTTAGTTATTTTCTCCTGTATCTCTTAGAGAGGTTTCTTTTCTGCTTGCTGTATGTATTTTTTTTTTTAAAGCAGCACTCTGTCTCCTTCCTTCAGGAAACATCTTTTTTTGGTATGATTCAGTTTTTGTCATTTCTACTTTAATGTGAACTAAGTCATCCTTTTCCTGTGAAAAGGAAATTTCTCAGCTGTTCATGGACTGAGGAGCCTGCTATGGGAAAGGGCAAAATCTTAGAAAGAGTTTTTTTTTTTTCTCTCTGCCACGTGTTCTTTTGTTGTTTTTTCCATACTGTCATTTCATTTCTTCTGCAAGCCATCTAATTGACAAGACGTGGCTTCCGGTCTCAGAGTTAGCTCTGCTGCACGTGTCAGACCCATGGCAACATGCTCGGTGAGGACTGTTGCCTCCTCTAATTTAAAAGGTAAGCTGGGAAATGAAATGAAATTGACAAGAATATTATTTTGAAAGTAGTTCTCTGGCGTTTTCTTAGTCAAATGCTTACCACTTCCTCTCTTTTCTAAACACACTCATTTATATTTATATTTATATTTATATTTATATTTATATGATAGAGCATATCACTATTTCCTTTGTTTGAGTCTCTCTTATTTATGTAGAAACACAGTTTAAAATGAGAACTCCCAGCCGGGCATGGTGGCACACTCTTGTAATCCCTGCGTCCAGGAGGCTGAGACCAGAGGATCGTGGTTTGAAGAAAGCCTTAGCTACTTAGTGAGGCCCTCCGCAACTTAAGTGAGACCCTGTTTCAAAATAAAGAATAAAAAATAAGGCAGGGGGTGTAGCTTGGAGGTTGAATGCCCCTGGGTTTCATCCTAAGACCTGCAAAAGAAAAAAAAAAGAGAGAGAGAGAGCGCGAGAGAGAACTCCCATTGATGTACCTAGGCACCTCTAATCAGCACCTCAGTATCTACTAACTGATTTTTTTCATTATCATAAACCCATTCTAATGTGGAGCTCCAGAAGGATATGCCATACTACTATTCAGTTATCATTAGTCCCAAAATATACTATTGCTTTTGGACATATTACCCCCAGTGCCTAGAATACTATCTCATTGCTTCTCGGCTTAACTTACACTCCTTCCTTCCTTTCTTCTTTCCTTGCCTGCCTGGCTGCCTGCCATCTATCTATCATGGTACAAGGGGCATTCTACTAGTAGCTATACCCCCAGCTTTATTTTATGTTTTATTTTTTAATAGGGTGTCACTAAGTTGCAGAGGGTCTTACTAAGTTGCTGAGGATGGCTGTGAACCTGCAATCCTCCTGTCTCAGCCTCCCAAGTATTAGAATTATAAGTGTGAGTCACCATACCCAGCTTATAAACTGTAATTTAAAGGGGTAAATTAGAGAGCTGTGTGCAGGGGCACACACTTGTAATTCCAGTACTTGGGAGGCTGAGACAGGAGGATTGCAGGTTCATAGCCAGCCTCAGCAACGTAATAAGACCCTCTGCAACTTAGTGACACCCTATTTAAAAACAAAACATAAAATAGGGCTGGGAGTATAGCCCAGAGGTAGAATGCCCCTCGGTTCTATCCCCAGTGTCAAACATAAAAAAATGTAAAGTTTGTAAATTACATATAACTTAAAAGTCACATTTTATATTCCATTGTAAAGTACATCCTTTCAAACTTCATTGCCTTAGGATTGGGTTAGGTGCCTTGTCTGTGAGCTTACAAAGTATTCTGTGAAGAAAAAAAAAAGAAATTCTGATTTTTAAAACTTATATTTTGATACCATGGAAACAACTTTCAGTGAGAAACTACAGATCATCTAAGTATAGGTTTCTTAAGAGCCAATGCTGGTTTTATCATTCTTGATACAACCTGTTTATTCATAATAGTGCAAGCAACCCATTAATCCCATGTGAGTTTTATTTGGGGGCATCATGATTAAAGGCTATTCTGTGGACTTCCCAAATCCTTGTCAGCCATAGACTTTGCTGACACTTCATCAAGGCACTTGAATGGGTGCATTACACCGGCCTGGTCACAGGGCAGATGAGTGCTGGAGATGTGAAGTAGAGTCGGGGCTTGGGAACATTTGTATTTTTTAAACTGCTACTTCCTGTTCGGCGGAGGAGATAGTCCTCTAACTTTGCTGTTAGCTAAAGAGATTGTCCTGCAAGCTTGACAGATCACAGCTGTTTCCTGTACTTTGTATGAAAATGTTTTTACTTTCCCTCCTGTTCATTTAGTTTTTCTAATTTCCTAATATATTAAACTTTTTTCTAATGTTTTGTGGAGCAAGAGCTTGGATATATGCCCAGATGAGAACGTGAACAGTAGCTAAGTTGTGGATTGCAGGCAGAGAGTGAAATAAATATGAGGTATACATGTTGCAAAATCTGAATGACAAGAAGGAAAAAAGACCTGAATTTTTAAAAGAAGATTTAAAAAAAATTTTTTTAAAGATCTCAAAAGCACTTAGATGTTTTAGGCTGGTATTCTCCTATTTCTTTTACAACCCACATAATTCCTTCACAAAGCATGAAAGGCTTGCTCTATATTCTCTTTTGTGACTTTTAAGTTATATGTAATTTACAAACTGTACATTTTTTTATGTTTGACATTGGGGATAGAACCCAGGGGCATTCTACCTCTGGGCTATACTCTCAGCCCTATTTTATGTTTTGTTTTTAATTAGGGTGTCACTAAGTTGCAGAGGGTCTTACTATGTTGCTGAGGCTGGCTATGAACCTGTCATTTTGTTCTCTCTCAAAGGTTTCAAATAACTTCAGGATATTTCTTTCATCTCACTATCCTAAAATTTGATTGCCACTGGAACAATATTAATTACTTCCTTCCTTGGGACTTTGTGCAGCAGTGGTTAAGCCTAACCTGCCACTAGATTGCTCATATCAACACTAACTCATTTCTTGACATTTGCATAGACACTGAGCTTGGGAGTAGTTTTCAGTATCTCATCTCAGGGGAGGTGGAAAGTTTAACATATTCCATAGGAGGGCAAATTCTAAGTTGAGCATTCTTGCTTAAGAGGCAGCTTTATCTTTGATGGAGTAGGAAGAGTCCTTGTCAGGAGATGTGCTTTCTTTGTGACCTCAGGTAGTTCTATCCTGGCCACCTCTGAGTTCTCACAGTGAAAGAGAGATTTAAACTAGATGACCTTTGAGGTCTTTTTAACTGTACTTGATGTTCACTGAGCAAAGATGTCCACTAGGACAAAACACAGTTGTCTCTATCATTATACTAGTCTCTGTTGCTTTCAAGCATCTACTATGTGATATGAAAGGTGAAAAGTAGGTAAGCCAGTTGAAGGGTTCGATTTAAAAAGATGCAGCCAGTGTTCCAGGTGGTGAGGCTCATCCAGCACGGCCATGGTTCTCAGCCAGAGCAGGTGCAGGAAATGCTGACAACCTGCGGAGAAGAGCAGTAACAGTGATGCTCCCCGCTATTGGTATAGTGCAGCCTAGAAAGGACCTTGTGTTTCTTACTTCCTGCCAGTTGACCTTGAAGAAGTCTCCATGAGAGAAGATTGACTGGCATCAGCTTTCCTTTGGGAACATAGAAAGAAAGCATTTTTATAGAAGTACTTTTATAAGGCATAAAGCAAACAAGTATTGTGCTTTGCACAGGGTAGACTCTTCCTACAGTGCACATAAATGCTGAAATATGTAGATGAAATCTAAGTGTTTATAAGGGAATAAGGAACAGTCATTACACAGATGCCTGCTTAACAAATGGACAGGCTAATGGAGGGTCTACGCTTTGCTTTTTCTTATTGTGTTCTGGTGCTCTCTTTATAGTTATCTAGTTATTTCTAGTCTGAAATACATTCTTCACGAGACTCATAGACTGTTAGCATTGTAGGAAACCTTTCAGTCCTCTCATTTTCCATTAAGAAAAGGCCCAGAAAGCTTCGGAAATTTAGTTCAAGTGGTGCTATGAGTTAGAATCACAGAACTGGAATTAGAACACATCTCTGCTGACTTCTTGATTTTTACTGTTTAAGAGTACAAGTCATTCTTTATATTTGAAAGCATAGAGTATATACCTACAAAAAATGTTTAAATGATAACCAATTTTATTAAGTTTGTGAATGAGACCAAAGCCAGTTTTCCTCCGTAGGAGCTTCCTTCCAATCTCTGTTCTCCAATAATAATCAGAAAGTAGTGTTCTCTCTGCAGAAGATAGGTTTCTGTCTCGTATTTTCTATCACACTCTTGGAATATAGGATAAAACATTTTTAAACAAAAGTAGGATAACATGAATGTAAAATTACTGTTGCATTAAAATATCTCTTGTGAACACTAAAATATGTTAATTTTGAACAAAATTTCAGCTGTAATCCTACAGAGAGAATGTGATAAAGGGAAAAAATAAATCCCTACTTATTTGCTGTAGGCTAGTGGATACATACAGGTCTTTGTTTTCTTTTTATATAATATAGTTTTGTACATCATGATTTTCAAATAACAGAAGCTTTATTTAGATTTAAATGTCTTGTGAATATGTTAGAAATGGGGGGGGGGTTTGTTTTTTGTTTGTTTGTTTCATTTTTTTGGTGATACTGGGGATGGAACCCTTCTACCTCCAGGCTACACTCCCAGACCTATTTTATATTTTATTTCGAAACAGTTTCTCTTAAGCCAGTGAGGCTGGCTTTGAACCTGTGCGATCCTCCTGTCTCAGCCTCCCAAGTGCAGGGATTATAAGCATGCGTCACCACGCCCAGCAGAAATGTTTCTAATCATTCAAAAATGATATCCAGATCTAGAGATGGAAAGGGCTATTGAATACTTTATACTGCTGTTGGCCACTGTGATTGAACATATATAATAATTTAAGCTACACTGTGCATTTTAAAATTTTATAGTTGATGTGGAGAAGTGGAGTATGTAGTATCCTGATTCAAGACCTAAATTCTCTGAGAATCTGCTAATTTATATCTTGCCTCCTTGCTGAGTAATTTAAATTACATGGATCATTTGTTTTTATTTATATAGAAAATATACAATTTATGAAAGAGAATTTAGACTTCTTGCCAGAGCTTGGCTTATACAAATGTTTTGGGTTTTTTGAGAAAGGATTTAACAGCAAGTCTGGAAATCAGTCAACAGAAAAAATGGCATCAGGTTATAGGTTCTTGCTACACAAAGAAAGAATTTTCTCTCTTAAATTTTTTTTGCAGAAAAAAAACTTTAAAATGGAAGTTTAACATACATATAAAACAGTATGGTAGTCATAAAGTACAGCTTAATAAATATTTACAAAGTAAACACCCTGTTTAACTCCATCTAGATCAAGAAACAGAATATCAGAATCATCCTGATGTACCTTCCCAGGCATTTCCCCCTATTCAAGGTAGCCATAATTCTGACATATGATTCAATAGGATACTATTAACTGGTTCTGAATTTATGTAGATGGAATCATTCGATATGCATTCTTTAGTACTTGGCTTCTTTTGCCCAACTCTTTTTTTTTCTATAAAATTCTTCCACATTGTTTGAGTTAACATAGTTCATTTTCATTATTGTATGTATCCTATTTTATGAGCAGAAAATAATGCGTCCATTTTGCTGATGGCCATTCAGATTGTTTACATTTGGAAAATATAAAAAAAATTCCACTGAGAACATTTTTGTGTATGGTCTTTTGTATATTTCTGAGAAAGTAGTGGCTGGATTATAGGGCATGTGAATCTGAATTTTGAATGTTCCATATTCTTACCAATATACCTGTATTAACTTTTTCTTTCTTTTTGTGTTTGTTCTCATTTTAACCATACTGGTAGATAGATAGTGGTATCATTGTGGTTTTAAATTATATTTCTCTGGTAACTAATGATCATGGCACTTTTTCATGTATTTTTTGGATGTTTGGATATTCTCTTGCCAAGTCCCTGTTCATATCTTTTATTAATAGGAAATTAAATTATTCATAATTATTTATTATTGATTTCAGTAATTTTCAAATACATACTTGAGATAATCTTTTGTCAGCTAACCATAAAGTGTTAACAGTTAACATCCAATTTATTTATTTATTTATTTATTTTTTTTTTTTTTGGTCATACTTGGAATGGAACCCAGGGGCATTCTACCTCCAGGCTATACTCCAAGCCCTAATTTTTATTCTTTATTTTAAAACAAGATCTAAGTTGCAGAGGGCCTCACTAAGCAGCTGAGGCTGGTTATGAACTTGTGATCCTTCTGGCTCCGCCTCCCAAGTACTAGGATTACAGGCATGTACTACCACTTCGCCAACATTCATTCTTATAAGTCTGAAGGTAATAGCTATAGCTGTCTCCTTTTGAACAGTATACAAATTTTTTTTAATTTATTTTTTATTTTTTATTTTTTGGTGGTGGTACTGGGGATCCTGGAAGCCCTTCTATCTCCAGGCTACACTCCCAGATCTATCTTATATATTTATTTGGAAACAGGGTCTCTTAAGCCAGCGAGACTGGCTTTGAACCTGCGTGTTCCTCTTGTCTCCGCCTCCCAAGCGCGGGGATTACAAGCGTGCGCCATCACACCCGGCAAAAGTATACCGAATTTAAAATACTCTTATTCTCTATTCTCATCTTCTCATATTATTGACCAGGATTTTAGTTTACCTTGTTCTTTTTGTGTGTGGGGGTGGGGGGTATTGGGGATGGAACCCAGGGGCATTCTACCGCCAAGCTACACTCTCAGTCCTATTTTTTAGTCTTTGTATTTTTGAAACAGGGTCTTAGTGAGTTGCAAGGGGCCTCACTAAGTAGCTGAGGCTCTCGGAGAACCGAACTGTGATCCTTTGGTCTCCACCTCCCAAATGCTGGGATTACAAGAGTGCACCACCACGCCCAGCCTCACCTTGTTCTTAACCTCCTACATTTGTTATTGCACTTATTTTATACAATATCCATCTGAGTTCACCTTCTGTTTTCTGGGGAGTTTGTCCCCCCCCCCCATTTTTGCTACTGGGGACTGAACCCAGGATCTTCTGCCTCCAAACTACATCTCCAACCCTTTTTGTTTTGAAACAGAGTTTTACTAAGCCCCTGAGGGTCTCACTGAGTGACTGAGGCTGACCTCAAACCTGAGATACTTCTGTCTCAACCTCCCAAGTACTGGGATTATAGGCTTTTGTTACCACCCCACCTGACTTTCTTTCTGATTTTAATTTTTTTCTTTCTGGGATTCATCCTTTATGTTTCTTTCGTGAGTTTATAAAACACTTATTCCTGATAGATAACCTTGTTAAGTAGACTATAATTCTAGGGTGAGACCTTTTCCTAGCACTTTGAAAATATTTCTGTCATATTTAGCCTTTATTTATTTAATTTTGAAATTTACTATGAGTCTAATTATCAATCCTTTGTAAGTGATCTTTCTCTGGATAGCTCCAGAACACTTTTAGCCAGATCTCCTTGAATATGACCATTCTCTCAATTCCTTCTTCAGGAGTGTCAAACTTATTTTATATATTTCTGTTTAATTATTTGATTGTCTGCTTTTCTTGTCCTATCAAATTCTGTTCTCTGTTGTTTCTGCTTACTTTTGTTTAGGGTTGTGTTTACTTATGTGCTTTGTAGCTCTGAATTTTGAAGTTGGAAGAATTTTATCTGTGGGAATCTGTAGGCAGTCTGGTGTGTGTGTGTGTGTGTGTGTGTGTGTGTGTGTGTGTGTGTGTGTGTGTGTGTGTGTCCACACGCGCGCGCATGCTTTTGGTTGTGCTGGGAATTAAACCCAAGGCCTTATACATGTTAGGCAAGCATTTTATCACTCAGTATATCCCTAGCCCAGGCAGTCTGTTTTGAGAGCACCGTTCTATAGATAAGGTTTATTGTTCCTTTTTGGGTTTTTCTGCACCATTTTATGTGTAAATTTAAAGTTCAAATCCTGTGAGAAAAGGACTATTTTTATAGCTTCTCGGAGGGACTCTTTTTCCACTCAACATTTTGGAAGAATTAGACAAGGTTGGTTTTTTTTGTTTTTTTGTTTTGTTTTGTTTTGTTTTTTGTACTGTGGATGGAACCTAGGGGCATTCTACCTCTGAGCTACATCCCCAGCCCTGTTTTTTATTCTTTATTTGAAACAGGGTCTCACTGTGTTGCAAAGGGCCTCACTAATTAGTAGCTGAGGCTATCTGTGAACCATGGTCATTCTGTCTCAGCCTCCCAAATGCTGGGATTACAAGCAAGCTGTCATGCCTGGCAGATAAGGCTTTTTGAAATTTTTTTCCTCTGTTAGCATACCGATTATGTTTTTGCCCGTCTTTAAATGAGGGTATTACTCTTCAAGATTCTGGCTTTCTCAGTCTCCATAACAACTCCATACCTTTTAGAAAGAACTGTCTTTTCATCTACTCCTACATCTTCTGACTTAAAGAAAACATGGTTTCTAATTATTGCCTATGACCATGATTCAGAAAATCTTTTGTGAGCTTTAAGCTGTTTATATTGCTGAGATATAATTGTCTAGAATTCTTGGAAATTATTGAAATAATGCATATTTCCTACTAGTGGTATGATATATATGTGGTTTTATGTTGAAAGAAGTTTACATGTTTAGATTCCCCTTTTGAGCCCTAGCAACATTTTATTAACCAGTGATCCAGAATGTTAAAGTAGTAGCTGGTTGCTTTGTTCTCTGTTAAAAACATCAGTCTAGGTACAGTGACTGCTTTCTGGTTTATCAGTTACATCTTGATTTTAATGTCATGCAAAAGCAAATACCTGTTGAATATACAGTATCCTTTTTCAAATTCTTGTAGGAAAGTAATGCTTAGATGAACAGATTTGATTAATATTGCAAGTCAACTACAAAAGGCTTGAAATACCTCACTTTTTTCAGTTTTTATTTCTAAGAGTCTAGGAAAGGTAATAAGTATTAAATTTAAAATTGAAGAAAGGCTGGGCGTGGTGGCGCACGCTTGTAATCCCCGCACTTGGGAGGCGGAGACAGGAGGATCGCGCAGGTTCAAAGCCAGCCGCGCGCTGGCTTAGGAGACCCTGTTTCCAAATAAAAAAGTATAAAAAATAGGTCTGGGAGTGTAGCCCAGAGGTAGAAGGGTTTCCAGGAACCCCAGTACCACCAAAAAATAAAAAAATGAAAATAAATAAAATAAAGTAATTTGCTACTGGCAGAGGTCTTTCTAAAACCCTTTCTAAGCCGGACATGGGGGCACACGCTTACAATACCAGCATTTGGGAGGCTGAGACAGGAAAATCGTGGTTTGAGGACAGCCTCAGCTACTTAGGCCATTTTACAACCCAGTGAGACCCTGTTTCAAAATAAAAAATAGGGCTGGGGGCGTCACTCGGAGGTATAATGCCCCTGAATTCCATCCCCAGTACCCCTCAAAAAAGAAAAGAAAACCCTTTCTATAGCGTCCAGCCAAATGAGTGAAAAAATAGTAGTAAGTATATATTGTAGCTTCCCATCCACGGGTTGTTCCTTCCTGTTCACAGGTTGGTTGGTTGATGGTTGACTGGATGCTTTGGCTTTCTGGTTTTTGGTTTAGTTTTGATTTGGTTTATTTTTGTTTTTGTCTGATACAAGGAGTAGAAACCAGAACCTCGCATGTGCTCAACAAGTCGATGCTCTACTACTGGGCTTAAAATTTGAAAGCAATACCAAAGTGCTAGTTTGGGCCTTCTTTCTCCTCTCCCCTCCTCTTTTTATCTAAAGCATCATATTCATATATGAATGTGTAATAATATTATTATACATTATAATATATAACACATTGTAATATATAATAATAGGACCAGTAGGAATCCGTTTTAAAGGGGTCTGGAACTATTTCAAATTAATAACTTGGCAACTTGTAACAAATCCACAGGAGTCAAGTCCTGCTTATCTAAGAATAAGTTTTAAAAACTCTCTGGTGAGAATTGTTTCTATAAGCTGCCAGATTTCAAGTTGGAGTGAAAAAAAGCTTCACACTGATCCACATACTCTAAGATTCTTGTTAGTGTACTATATAGGGATCTTGTTGCTTGAAGGATGGCGTAGTCCACAGGACGAAAAGCTTTATCATAGCCATAATAAATAAAGCTCTAAACTTCCATGGAATTTATATTTTTCTTAAAAGTTTCTGTTTTTCATTTTCATATATAAGATCATACATAGCACCTTTCTAAAATACTAAAAATGTCAAATTGTTTTTGCATTGACTCCCTTTATCATATTTCTATAATTTAGTCATTACTTCTCTTTTTTGATAATTTTTAAAGTGATAATTTTTTGCATCCTGACTTTTTCTACATTAGAAAAACACCTCTACTTCTTCCTTCCCCCATTTCTAGGATTGTGCAACCTTTCAGTTAAACAAAAAACCAAAATTGTTTACTAGCTCAGTGTTCCACCCCTTGAAATAAGCCGCATGCTCCTGGGGGTGTGGCCTCGGGTACTTGAGCTCCTCTTCTCTGACACCCTGGGCCACATCCTGTGTCTCTGCATCTGCGTCTCCACTCCTCCCCTCCCCTCCCCTCCCCACCCAGGCTTTGTACTGCACTTATCACCTCCCTTCTCAAAGTCTTAGAAGCACTTCTTAGGAGCTCTTTCTTTCCCTAAATATTCCGAGAAAGTTACATTGTCCAAAGATATATATATAATTTTTTTTTTTTTTTTTTTTGTGGTACTGGGGTTCCTGGAAGCCCTTCTACCTCCAGGCTACACTCCCAGACCTATTTTATACTTTTTATTTGGAAACAGTGTCTCTTAAGCCAGCGCGGCTGGCTTTGAAACCTGCAGGATCCTCCTGTCTCTGCCTCCCAAGCGCGGGGATTACAAGCTTGCGCCATCACGCCCGGCTTCAAAGATACATGTTTCATTGAGAATTTCTACTTCAGAGGATTAAACTTCTCAGTATGAACATTTGGAAAGGCAAGACAGATGTCAGAGCCTGGATATTGTAGGTATGATTCATGAACATAAGGCACAGATGGCCCTTACCCTATGTAAAATGTTTGCTTCTCAAGAAAGTTGGCTGTAACCAGTATGATATGGTGAAATACAGGAGAGATTACTATTTCTTTTTAATGTATTACTATTATTTGTGGTATGGGAGATTGAACCCAGGGGCATTCTACCTCTGAGCTATACCCCAGCCTTATTTTATTTGTCTGGTTGTGTGTGTGTGTGTGTGTGTGTGTGTGTGTGTGTGTGTGTTACTGGGGATTGAACCCAGGGACATCCTACCTCAGAGATATATACCAAACCTTATTTTTGCAATTATCTTTTATTTCTTTATTAATTACGTGTGTATGCATGTGTGTGTGTGTTTCACTGAAGCATCCTACCTCTGAGTGATATTCCTAGCGCTCTTTTATTTTTTATTTTGAAACAGGATCTTGCTAGGTTGCTGAGAGTCTCACTACTGTGCTAAGGCTAGTCTTGAACCTGAGATCCTCCTGTCTCAGCCTTCCAAGTACTTGGATTACAGGTCTGTGCCACAATGCCCAGTTATTTCTCTGTTGTAAAAGTTTTGTCTCTCGGGTTGTTATGATGGTAGATACTATTAAATTATGTAATACATATTCTTCTAACTCATTAAAAGGGGAGATTTGTGCGCACTCAAAGTGGAAACATATCTTAAACTTAACCTTATAAAATTTTCACATCAGTAATGAGTTGGTCAACATGGAAAGTATATTGAACATGTCATGTCATCCTTTTCATCTTTAAACTTCATTATGTTTACCCCCCTTTCCTTTTTTTCCCTCTGGTGCCAGGGGTTGAACCCAAAGCCTCAAGCGTGCTACACAGGCACTACATACACTGCTACATTCCCAGGCCCACTTTAGCCCATTCTTCCAATCCACAAAGTAACCTCTGTATCTGCATTCTTCTAGGCCAATGAACTTTAGCACTTAGATGCCTTATTAAACAATGCTGTGGTCAGTTGTGGCTTTCTTTTTTCTTCTAACCTCTCCCATTAAATCTAAAGTGCTTATATTTGATACCTTGAAGGATTTGAGCCCACACAGTATGCGTGTACTTACACCACTTAGACCATGTCTTTGTTTACTGACCTTTGTATTAACCTAGAACATTCTGGTGACTTTTTCCCTGATGATACGGTGATAGATTACAGTTTGACTGGCTTTTAGGATCATTAGTCTTAATTATTTTTTTAACTTATTGGTTAGTGCAGTGTAAGAACAAGCATTGTTCCCAGAGGGAATATAAATGGCTTTTGAGTTTCTTTTCTTAGCAGACAAGTCAAAAGATTAGAGTGAAAGCAAAAGCATATGACACAAAATTGTGTGGTTTGCTAATAGATTGTAGGCTTCCAGTGGTTTAACTTATATAAACCATCATAAGCTGTTAACCAGTGACAATTTTGATTTCTCTTTTACATTAGTTTCGATCTCTGATACTTTTATTTAAAGCAAAGCCATATGTTAAATTACAAGCTTATTAAGAAGTCTTTTTTTCACATGTCTTTTCTCCCCCCACTTCCTTACTATCTTATCTTTTTTTAGGCTGAGCTCTGAAGTAGCTTCCCTGAAAGCTTTCAAATAGGCTCCATTAAGTCTACAGTTAGTTATAACTCAGTTAACACCTTGTGCTGTAATTGTTTACAAAGCTATATTTCCCTCTGCTTTCCCCTAACCCACTAAATTGTATTTTAGCATCATGGACAATGTCTTATGTGTTTCTTGCAGTCTCTACCATACTACTTATTTAATTATAACACACTAGGTATGGAATTAAGTGTTAGTAGAATAAATGAATTTGAACAGAAGATAGAAAATTAGAGGAATTGATTTACTAACTTAGATTTTAAATGTATATTTAAAAAATCTAAAATCAGGGCACATTATATGATCAGTCAGTACAAGATAGATTTAGCATAGAACAAGTTAATACTCTACAACTTTATTAAGACTTTGAGGCAGTACACTGAAGTGCCTCTCTAATGCAAAGGAGATACATTTACAAGCCAACTTCATTTTTGTTTTAATTAATCCTCCTATCATGCTACCAGTTTGCCTGATGACAGATCTACCAACCATGGAATACACATCAAAATACTTTCACTGAAGGCTGGCAGAGCTGTACCTGAGGAATGGGAAGGGGATGGAAAGAAAATGTCTAAACCTTTCTCTTACCCTGTCTTAAAAATTGAGTTTGCGATAGTATTTGGGGACCCTCAAAGCATTAGTTTTAGAGCATGGAATGTGGGAAGTTAAGACTGTAAGTAAGCCTCCAAGTCATATGATTTGTCAAATAGTGTTTAAAACTAAGTGCATAGATTTGTTTCTGGAGGAAAGCCTTTAGAAACATCATCTTTACAACTAATGATTTACTAAATTATATCTTCTGCCTCATTAGGCCTAACTTGTCAATCATGTAAGGTAGGTTATATACATTTTTTATACAGAAAAATACTTTGAACATTAACCATATTTTGCTTATCACCAACCTTATCTTTTCTATAATTGTTTACTCTTTAAATATTTAATTACTCCTCCTATCAAAAATTAAATAGGCAAAGGACATTACCTGTTTACCATCTATCCTATTTTTTTAACTCCTGTGTCAGGCCCTGAGCAAGGTCCTGAGGGCCCTGCCATCAAGTTGCTCACCACCTGTGTATCGGGTGTGCTAGTGAACAGACAAATGGAAGGAGGTAAGCCAGGTGGTCATGGGGATTGAGGCTTCAAACATCAGGGTAGAGGCATCCCTTCACAAATCCATGTTTGCAAGGGAGGCAAAATCAGGGCCTTCCTCAAATGGGAAGGCTGTGAATGTAGGCAGAGGTGCCTGCAGAGGCTCTTGTTATCTTCTGAAGCATGAACCCATCAGCAGTACTTATCAAGGAGTTGTTCATACCCTATCATCCCTCTGAGAAAAGATAGTGTGGGGAACAAAACCTGTGAGAAAGTAAGAGCTACCCCTGAGGCCTCCTACCTCTGACTTAGGCTGCATGATTTCAGGATGGCAGACTGTTCTGTGAAGCCAACTCCTACATGGAACTCACAGTTTTTAATCATCTTGACTTTTATTTACTTTTTGTCTAAGCCTTTTCTCTTCCCCTGGAGTTTTGCACCCTCAGCTGAATCTTCTGTACAACTTGGTTATCACAACTGTCAGGGTTATCTTTTTTTTTTAATTCCCACAATACTGGTGATTGAACCCAAGAATGTTTCTTGAGCTCCACTTCTAGCCCTTTATTTTTATTTTTCCTTTTGAAGCAGTCTTACTAAGGATCTTGATAAGTTACCATGTGCTGCCCTGGAGAATCACAAGATTCCAGGCTAACCTCAACAATTTAACAAGATCCTATTTCAAAATAAAAACAGAAAAGGGCTGGGGGTATAGTTCAGAGGTAGAATGCCTCTGGATTCAATCCCCAGTACCAAAAAATTTTTAAAAAAAGGAAGAAGAAAGAATGAAAGAAAACCATCTGTTATTTTTGTTTGTTTGTTTTGGGTTTTTTTTTTTTTTTTTTTTTTTGGTGGTACTGGGGTTCCTGGAAGCCCTTCTGCCTCCGGGCTACACTCCCAGACCTATTTTTACATTTTTTTAAAATTTGGAAATAGGGTCTCCTAAGCCAACGCGCGCGGCTGGCTTCGAACCTGCGCGATACTCCTGTCTCTGCCTCCCAAGCGCGGGGATTACAAGCGTGCGCCACCACGCCCGGCCAAACCATCTGTTATTTAAATAAGTATTTCTGTACTATTCCTTATCTCCATTGCCACTAATTATTTGACCTTTTTTGCTGAAGCCTTTAAGTTTTAGTCTTCTCATTCATAGGGTTGTTATGGGGGAGTACGCGGTGCCTGGGATAAGTATATAAAACACTTAGTCTGAGTTATTGAGTGGGACTTTCTCTGGTGACACAGAAGCATGCCCAGTTGGCTTGGCTTTTCATCTCCTCTAACAGTTCATGCCTGTCACTGGCCCTGTGATCATCTCCTTGTCTATCCCCCACCTTCCTGGCAGTTTTCTTCCTTTTTGGTGAGTGTTCAGCTTTAGTTTTTTACTACTTTGATCACAGCTAAATAGCCATTACCTAGACGTATCCACTCAGCAGACACAGATGGCACGGTGGGCTGGGCTGTGCGCTAGCTAGCATTCGTGTTCGAAGGTGCCTCCGAAGGAGTAAAGGGGACCCAGGGAGGCAGCTGGCTAGTAGGAGGAGTTCTGTAGTGCAGTTACTTAGACAAAACATTATGGAGGCACAGATGAAGGAGCTTTAAATTTGTTCTCTGTAGGATCAGAGATTTTAACTAGGCCTTTAATTATTACTTGGTGAAGGGAGTTTTTTATACAAAGACAAAGACAGGTAAAGGTATTAGTAATTAAATAGTTGCTACACGGTCACCAGTCTGTGCTTCCCTTCCCTACCATTCTAGTTGTGACATATTAAAAAGGCAGAGACAAAACAGAACCTTCCTTTTAGATGTAATTTCACCAATTAATAGTGAATAAAGAGTTCTGCTTAGTTGCTGTTATTTTTTACATGTGCAAAATGACAACCAAACATGGAGTACACATAGCTTAGCGACATGGGATTGCGCCATTCTTGAACTGTACTTCATACTGTCAGTTCCCCTTCACTTACTGTGTTTCCTTCCTTTGATCACTTACTACATGCTAGACATTTTACATTCTCTTTTAATTCTGGAGCTTTATGAGCTAAGATTTTCCCTGTTTTACAGCTGAGAAAGCTACGTCTCAACAAGTTAAACCTTTTTTTAAGATACACAGCCAGCAAGTGGAAGAGCTCTTCCTCTGAGCATGTCTCAGCGTCTGCACCTCACATCCTAAAATGAAGTGTGGTGCTGCTTCCTAGGAGCCTTAGGCCAGGCCTCGCCAGTGAATGGCTGGACTAGTTGGGTGACTGGGACAGGCAGCCAAAACCTTCTCAATTTGTTCCTCTGACCTAAGAAGTTGAATAGTTGAAGTAGATGCATCTACACTTCCTTTCAGCTTTGCATCTTTTCTTATGGTCCTCCTATGTATTTTGTTCATATCAACCAGTTGTCTTTCAGTGTGACCAAGTGCAAGTTATGGAATACAGTAGAGAATGTCCTGATGCAGAGGTTGCAACTATATAGAGGTGATCCTCTGGGGAGGAGTGTGTGGCAGTCACCTGGGAGGAGGAATAAGGGGATTTTCACAGGTGTGGGTTAATGTGCTACCCAGGTGTACACTTATATTTTGTGCATCTCTTTATAAACAAATTTCACATAAAAAGTTACACAAGCAAATATTGAACTCTAGTTAAAGATATGCATGCTCAAGTATTTGGGGAAAAGTATAAACTGATATCTAATTTTTTTTTGTATGTGTGTGTGGTACTGAGGTTCCTGGAAGCCCTTCTACCTCCAGACTACATTCTCAGACCTATTTTATATTTTTATTTGGAAACAGGGTCTCTTAAGCCAGCGCGGCTGGCTTTGAACCTGCGCAATCCTCCTGTCTCCGCCTCCCAAGCGTGGGGATTACAAGCGTGCACCACCACGCCCGGCCTGATATCTAATTTAATATGCTGATTAAATATGCTATTTTAATACTGACATCTAAGTTAATTTACCTTAAAGTGCTCTAAAATAAATAGCTAGAGGGATAGATGTTAATGGTAGGATCTAGCTAGTGTTTCTATGGTGCTCATTGTAAAATTCTTTCAGACTTGTTGCATGTCTGAAATTTTTATAAAGAATAAATATATAATTAAAATTATAATTATTTATAATAAGCTCACTTTTAAATATTATATTAATGTCCTCCTTGAAGGGTCTTGTTAATGCCACCCCAGGCTTTAGTTAGACCATCTTAACAGCTCAGACAGGCTTCTCCTTTCCTTAGCCAATCTTGTAGGCAGGGAAGTTTTTTCCCTTAGACATTTCAAGCTAGACTAAGTGTCCCACAGAACCAAAGCTTGCCAGCAGTACTCATCCCTGTGGCCGCTCTACTCACTGATAGTTAGACCATATTTCTAGAAATTAAATGTCACCAAAGATTAAACTTCTCCCTCATTTCCCCATAGATCCTTGATCAGATGATGTTTGCCAAAAAGGAAGAAGAAGCCCTTCTTAGTTTTTATGCTTTGCTTCCAGTATACTACATATTTGAGTTATATTTCTTTAACAAATCAGACTCATGCTTTGAAGATTCATAATTTTAGTTAGAGGTGACCTCTCATTGTGCTCCATTGAGTCTGGCACTTGAGAGTGTCTATTCAGAAGAGCATGAAGTGTGTCTCTCACTCTCGTATTTGGAATAGACAGCTTGTCTTCTCTTCATGGGTTAAGCCTCAGATCCTCAGAGTTTCCAGAAATAATGTCCCATCTATGTTGTGTTTGAGAATGTCCAGGCTTAGGGAGCATGAACTCTTTACAGCTGACATTTGATCAGTGGGCAAAAGAGGAAGGGGAAGGCCCTTAGGACAGTGAATTCAATCATGGGGATACCTAGTTCCTGCTTGATGAAAAAAAAAAAGAAACCCTAAGATATGTTTTGAATTATTTTGTTTTTAAAATCCTATATTTTTCTTGTCTCTAGCTTTCATAACAATAATCATAACTCATTTATGTACTTAAAATGCAACTCATTTTACATACTGGAAAGACAGTATAACAAAGTGATATTTTACAAGCTTAAATGGAATAGTTATCTGAAATCAAATTGGAGTTGGAGGGCAAGGAGGGAGTTGCATGATAGTATCACTGTTAAGCCCTCAGAGTCCCTGGAAATACTGGCTTAAAAATACTAGAGTATTTTTATTCAAAATCTACAAAACTAGCCGGGCGTGGTGGTGCACGCTTGTAATTCCAGCATTCAGGAGGGTGAGACCTGAGGATCGCAGTTCACGGACAGCCTGAGCTACTTAGGCCCTCTGCAACTCAGTGAGACCCGGTTTCAAAATAAAGAATAACAAATAGGGCAGGGGGTGTAGCTTGGAGGTCAAATGCCCCTGGGTTCCATCCCCAGACCTAAAAAAAAAAAAGTATAAAACTGATCAGGGAAAGGAAGGAGAAATTAATTACTTGAAAGATAACTTGAGAAGATTGGCTTGGTTTTTTTTATATTTCTACACAATCCTTGCAACGGGCAGGTGCATATATACATGCTTGATCACGTCTGGACTAACAAAGGAAAACTTGCTTTACTGCGTGACTGTGGTGAAAGCACTGATTCCCAAAGCTTTCACATTTATAAGAATTTTTTTAAAGGGACCAACTTGGGCAAACAGCTGTGTAGTCAAGAAAGTATTGGCTGGACTTAACATACTGGGGGCATGTGGATTCCTAAGAATGTCACACCTTGTCTAGGCCAATAAATCATAGTGTCTATTCTTGATACTAAGTCTGATGTCATTGGCAGATTTTCTTCTTTATTGGAAGGGTGATATTCAGAAGGGAGAATATTTTTTATGTATTTTCCCTCTCTGTGATTGGGGTGTTTTATGAGTTTCTAAAGCTATGAAATAATACCGGCAAGTCCCAGGAAAACTGGATCTGGATTTCATTTTGTCTCTTCAACTCTGTGTGATCTTGTGCACATTCCTGACATGTTACAAACAGCTTGTGTCTCTGAATGTGCAGTATCAATTTTCAGTGGTGAAAGCCCCAAAAGGAAACAGACTGATTCTTCCATGCACAAACAGCTGGGCAGTTGTGGATGGAATTAATTGCTGATATATATTGGCTGTGTTTTTCTTCTCTTGTCATTTCCTTTGCAGCTGTGAAAGTGAAGTTTGACTTGAAAACAGACATTTCCAGCAGTGCAAATCCAGAAAGTATCAAGATGCAATTCCTCTAATAAATATCCAACTGGTACCTTTGAGTTCCTCAGTTTGGAAGTCAGAGGAGGAAGAGCAAAGGATGGTAGCACAGGGTTTGTGATTACATATATGACTGGAAGATAGTTAAACTAGGCACTTGGACTATGAAAGGAGTATTTCATAATACTTTATCATAGGACAAGAAGTATCTTATTATTCAACAAAGCTTAGATCATTCAGCACCCCCCCTTCCTAGTACTCCGAAAAGGGGGTGTTCTGGGCCACTCTCAAAATACTGAAATGCCTAATACTCCAGACCCAATTTTATTATTTCAATATGAAGGAATACCATTTGGTAAAGGCAGCGTGACCACATGCATCATTAAAAACAATATGTTTCTAGTCTTTTCTCAAAGCATTTTCTATTTTTTAAATCAATGTAAATAATTGTGTTTATATTTCACATGGATGGATATTTTAATCAGAGAAGCTTGTTTTTCATTTCATGATTATAGGAATTCAATGAAAGATAACTTTGTGTCTCTGAATGTGCATATACAGAAAATATTGGTTAAAATTACTTTAGATAATTATCAGATATTTGATAATTTTAGTAATGAAAAATTATTTTAAGCAAAAGTTTTTAGATAATACTGCAATTATCCTATAGAGTATTTTATTTGGAGAAAAGTCTTAGAAAAATATTAAAAATTAACATTTTTATGAAATTATTTGAAAGTAGGTGATTATAAAATTATTCAAAATGCAGTATGTATATTAGTGGTTTTATTAGAATAACTTTCCTTTTATGTATGCATTTTAACATCCAACCAAAGCAAATTCATAAGTCACGTTCCTTATTTTTAAGACAACTCTTGCTTATCGATAATAAAATACTTTTATTATTTCTGGGTTGCTAGGAGAAGTAGAGCACTGGTTAGAAGAGAAAGCAGGTAATTTGTTTATCTTTATGTCCAAGTGTTCTGAAAATAGGCCCAGGTGGTGTTGTAGAATGAGCAGTGTTTCTGACACCTTGAGATGTGAAGAAACTGCTATTGCTAAACTTAGAAGCTGGCACGGCTGGACTTCCTTTATAGTCTTCCACTTCCATCTAACAGTCTGTTGTTTGCGCCGTGTGCTCGATCTTGCATTTCATCTCTACTTTGTTCATGAAAAAGAAGTACGTCTATGTGGTTTGCAAAGCAGGAAAACTGAGCTACAGATATGAACTTTCCCCCTGTTTCTCTAAGGAGGATTAACCAATTAATTTGGACTCTGAGGCCCCGAAAAATGTGGCAACATTAATGTGCAGTGTGCTCTCACTGAAGTCGACCTGGGTGTGTTGTTTCCCCCAGAGTGGGCTCCACCCTTGCTCTAACCGCATGGAGTGCTGCTTTCTTGCTGTTTAAAACAAAGTTCATTTTTAGGGCAACATTGCTTCAGAATTGCAGCGTGAAAACCAGCTTAAGAAATATACAGCAGTGTTACTTTTTTTGTAAGTAATAGATTGTTGTAATACCGGTAGCTCACAGCTTATGGGGAAGCATAGATGAGATAGATGGTTAACTTTGTGCCAGCTGCTGAGCACTGTGCAAAATCTTTGGAAGGAACCTGTGGCTTTATCACTCAACTGATTATTTTTCTTTTAGGTTGCTTGACTGCTTCTTTCTCTCACAATTTACTCACAATTTACTGAATTGTTATTGCTTTTAGCTGTTTTAGGATGGCATTAAATGTTTAAATGAAGAAGAATACTAGTAATCGCCAAATGTGCTAGTTATTTAACATAAAAATGTTTCAAGTTATATTTTGCACTGAATCTATTGGACTGCTTTATAGCATAATCTGGCAGTACTGCCTCTCGAGACATCGTGGCATGAACTTTGTGTGTAAGAGTGGGTTCATTGAATAAAAAAAAGGCAGCATCTAAAGAGCCTTTATTTCTGTCATAATGATGCTTTGTCTGGTTGCTCTTGGGTATTTGTCAGAAGAGTTGGGGCAGGCTACAGCCCAAAGTTCTGTTCCATGTTTCGGCAATTCCGTGTTTCTGTGTTCTTTCTAGTTTGTGACGTGAATGGTAAGTTGAAGTATAGGAGGATTATTGTAATTCAGCGAGGTCCATGTTGAGCAGGGGGTTTTTCTTTGTAATGGAGTGTGTCTGATTCCCTCCCCCTCACATATTGGGACTCTATTTTGTAACTGAGTCTTAAATGCTTGTGAAGCCGGGCGTGGTGGCACACGCTTGTAATCCCCGCGCTTGGGAGGCGGAGACAGGAGGATCGCACAGGTTCGAAGCCAGCCGCACTGGCGTAAGAGACCCTGTTTCAAAAATATAAAATAGGTCTGGGAGTGTAGCCCGGAGGTAGAAGGGCTTCCAGGAACCCCAGTACCACCAAAAAAAAAAAAAAAAAAAATGCTTGTGAAGTGTTCACTTATACATGGACCGAACTGAGCATGTTAAGAGCAAGGCTGTACTTTGTGATGCCTGTACTAACTGTTGTCACCTGTGGTGTGTGTTCACTGTGCAGTCTGGAGGGTGCACACACTCATTCAGTGCTCGGCCAGCCTCAGTTGAAATCAGGCTGAGTGTTGAAGTGGCAGGCTTCAGTAAGGCCTGCGGGGGTGGCGCTGTGCCATCCTGTATTAGATTTCCGAGCATCTCCTTCAGTTTCCTCCTTGTAATGTGGTTATAATTGTTTTTAACTGTCTTCTAACTCCGTAAAGATGTGAGAATAAGGTAAAAAAGCCTGGCATCACAGGAAAAAAGCACTAGCCTGGGAATTAAGAGACTAGTTTTTTTGTGTGTGTGTGTGTGGTACTGGGGTTCCTGGAAGCCCTTCTACCTCCGGGCTACACTCCCAGACCTATTTTATATTTTTGAAACAGGGTCTCTTAGGCCAGCGCGGCTGGCTTCGAACCTGTGCGATCCTCCTGTCTCCGCCTCCCAAGCGCGGGGATTACAAGTGTGCGCCACCACGCCCGGCTATTTTTTTTTTTTGAACATTAGTTTCTTTGCCTATAAAATTAAGACTTTTGGTTAGTTTTGTGAGGGTTTGTGTGTGTGTGTGTGTGTGTGTGTGTGTGTGTGTGTGTGTGGTACGAGGCATTGAGCCCAGCATGCATTCTATCTCTGAGCTATATTCCTAGCCCTGTTTTATTTTTATTTTGAAGAAGAGTCTTACTAAGTTGCAGAGGGTCTCACTAAACTGTGGAGTCTGGCCATGAACCTGTGATCATTCCTGTCTCAGCCTCCCAAATACTGGTATTACAAGTATGTACCACCACACCCATCTTCTGGGATCTTCAAAATTCTCTTTCTAAAATATATGTGGTTATTATATAAATCTTAATGAGAATATGTTAGAATTAAGAAAAACAAATTCAGATGTTAACCTAGAATCATTCTTTTATTTATTTTATTTTACTTTATTTTGTGGTACTAGAACCCAGGGACAATCTACCTCCAGGCTATACCCCTATTCCTGTTTGTTTGTTTGTTTGTTTGTTTTTGTTTTTGTATTTATTTATTTATTTATTTATTTATTTATTTATTTATTTATTTATTTATTTGGTGGTACTGGGGTTCCTGGAAGCCCTTCTACCTCCGGGCTACACTCCCAGACCTATTTTTACATTTTTATTTGGAAACAGGGTCTCCTAAGCCAGCGCACGTGGCTGGCTTCGAACCTGTGCGATCTTCCTGTCTCTGCCTCCCAAGCACGGGGATTATAAGCGTGCTGTGGGCCACCACGCCTGGCACTGTTTGTTTGTTTGTTTTTAATTTGGTAATAGGGTCTAAATTGATAAGAACCTCACTAAGTTGCTGAAGCTGTCCTTGAACCTTTGATCCTCCCAGTACTGGGATTATAGATGTATACTACTATACCCGACCAGAATCAGTCTTTTCAAAGACATGAAAACTAAAACTTTACTAAGTTGTGTCTGTCAGGAATTTTTGGAAATTTACTTTTTAATATCTGAGTAGTAGGTTTAGCTATAAATTATCTACTGTCCAAGAAAATAAGATTTCCAAATTAAAATTAGGCCTGCCCCTTACAGAAGTATAGTGTGGACCTTTCCTTAAATATTGAATGTATTTGGCATCAGTTATTAGTTATATGGTCTTAGGTAAGTGGCTTTCAAATTTTTTTTACAACATCTCTTGAATCATGATTCAACACACACACAGGCGGGTACCACTTGATCTTTGAAATAAATTTTCTGCAACACAGAAAACAATCTGTTTTTGTTTTTGTTTTTTGTTTTTTGTTTTTGTATGTGTGTGGAACTGGTGATGGAACCCAGGGGACTTCTACCTCCGGGCTATACTCTCAGACCTATTTTCTATTTTACTTGGAAACAGGGTCTCACTAAGTTGCTGAGAGCCTCACTAAGTAGCTGAGGCTGGATTCAAACCTGTGTGATTGTGTGATCCTCCAGTCCCAGCCTCCCATGTTGTTTTCTATTCTGTTTCATTTCAAGAATGTTTGTTTCTTTCTTTCTTTCTTTTTTTTTTTTTTTTTTTTTTTTCAGTACTGGGGATGGAACCCAGAGGCACAGGGGCATTCTACCTTCAAGCTATACCTTCGCCCTACTTTTTATTCTTTATATTTTCCTCTTTTTTTTTTTTTTTTTTTTTTTTTTTTGGTGGTGGTACTGGGGTTCCTAGAAAGCCTTCTTACCTCCGGGCTACTCTCCCGAACCTTTTTTTTTTTGGAAACAGAGTCTCTTAAGCCAGCGAGGCTAGCTTTAAACCTGTGCATCCTCCTGTCTCCCACCATGCCTGACGTCTTATCCTTTATTTTGAAACAGGGTCTCACTGAGTTGCAAATGGCCTAAGTAGTAGCTGAGGCTGCCCAGGAACTGAGATCCTCCTGTCTCAGCCTCCCGAATGCTGGGATTACCATCCTACGCCACCACGCCCGGATAAAAATATTGGTTTCAATCCACTGTGCTAGTTGATCTCTGTTGTCCCTTTGAACTCTGGGAGAATATAATTAGATTTTTATAGTTGTGCCAGATGAAAGCTTGCTGTTAAGTTGAAATAAAATAATTTTTTAAATAGGGTTGCATTTGGAATTTTTACAGAAAATCAATACTTAATATCTCTTAATAGTCCTCTATCCTAATTTTCTTGTAATAATTATGTAAATAAAGAAAATGAAATATATTTTACCAAACACTATGTAGCTATTCCCCAATCCCTTCCTGTTTGTTTCAGTATGCTATACAATTTTTTTATCTTATTTATGCACATCCTGTCATGAGCACACAGCTGTGACATGAAAAGGACTGGAAAGTCTTTTCTACTAGAACTAGATGTAATGTGTTATGTGTAGAATGTCATGTTGCCATTGTTAAACCCCTCTATCTTCCTCACCAGAGTTGTCTTCCAGGGCTCTGCTTTAATGTACTTTTAAAATGTATTTTATAATCTAAAAATGCATAATGTTAAAAAGCTAAAACAACACAAAAGGATATATGACAAGAGATCTCTAACTTTATTCCCTTCAATCCTCTTCCTCAGAGGGAGTTTCAGAAAATATCTACGAATATGAGTGTGTGTGTATGTGTGTGTGTGTATGTGTGTACTTGAATAACTTTTAAAAAAGAAATCCATATAAAATGAAGATACATATCTGCTAGGTATTAGCTTCCTTTTTAAAAAAACTTTTATTGATGCATTGTAGTCATACGTCTTAATGAGGTACAAGATGGTGGAGGCATACATGCGCACATCACCCAATTAGCCCCTGCCAAGTTCCCGCCCCATTCCCTCCCCCTTCTCATGTTTGGTTTAGTGCTTGACTTTGATATGTTGTGAATGTACAGCATGTTCATTAGGGAATTTCCCACTTACTCCCCCTCCCATCTCCCTAGGTCACACTCATCTATATTATCCTCTTTGTCTAGAGTTCCTTCTGTGACCCGTTTTCTCCCTAGCTTCCACATATTAGGGAGAGCATCTGATTTCTTATTTTTGTGACGGACTAATCTCACTTAACATAATGTTCTCCAGTTCCATCCATTTCCCTGGAAAATGACATAACTGGCTGAGTAAAATTCCATTGTGTACATATCTCATAGTTTTGTAATCCATTCATCTGCTGATGGACATCTTGGAGCTTCCTTCTTTTTAAGAGAATGTATAATACTATATAGTACGTCAGTGTATGGACTGGTGTACTGTGAATTAATCACTTCTCTTTTGAAGGATGTCTGGATTATTTCCCGGTTGATTCTACTACTTCTATTACACGTACTTTCACTACCAGTCCTTCCTTCTATCAAAGCCGTAGTACAGGGATGCTAGCGCTGTGTGGAAACAGAAATCTCTCGCCCACTCTTCTTAGTTTGTTTAGGGCATCAAGGGTAGGTCCACTGTCCCCGCCGCTCCTGACTGGATGAGCACTGCCCTGGACAGGAGTCATTTCTCAGGATAATAGTTAAAGGATATTGGATTCAAAGTCAGGTAACTCGCGAGCAAGATTGTGGGATTGCGGCAGGTCATTTTTCCTATGTGGTCCTCAGTTTTACCATCTGAAATGAGAGGTTAGGATAGATGAGTTGTTAATGTTTCTTCCCACTTTAATATTTGTGTAATAGTTTGTTGGAATACTGATGTAAGATTTTTAAAAATCATATGAAATTTGTTATTTAAATTAAAAACATCTAGCCAGGCATGGTGGTGCTCACTTGTGATCCCAGCATTCGGGAGGCTGAGACCAGAGGATCACAGTTTGCAGACAGCCTCAGCTCCTTAATAAGGCCCTCTGCAACTTAGTGAGACCCTGTTTCAAAATAAAGAATAAAAAAATAGGGCAGCAGGTATAGCTTGGAGGTCAAATGTCCCTGGGTTCCATCTCCAGACCCGCAAAACAATTAATTAATTAATTAAAAACATATTTTGCATTTATTGTGTGGTGAGTAATTTTTGCTCTGCCATGCACGGCTATTTAAAAATTTAAGAATATAAAAAGAAGTTTCATGTTGTTTTTTACAGAAACTGTCTTTTTATTTAAAAATCACTTTCAAGAGCTTAAGACCCATTCCAGAAGTAAAAGTGGAAGCTTGGATCCCTGAGGAAGAAGATTGTGAATAAGGTGATGTTTGCTTTTCAAATGAATTGTTATAATTTTCATGGAGTTCAAAATTCAGAGATTACTTTAGAGCTTTGAATTTTGGCTTCAGCTTTTTAATATTGTTTTCACATCCTAGCTCTCTACCCTCTTTGTTTCATTGAGTGCTAAAGTTGAAGTTACTTGACATCACTAAAATTTGGTTCTGAGGAAGCAACAGCAGGTTTACCTGTACACTGCTACCCCAGGACAAAGTTATAACGTTACAGAACAAAGTAACAAAAACAGGATTTTTGCTGCCTCATACATAGGACTTTTAGCATTGGCTATTTCACAGTTCTAGCCAAATGACAGCCATTCTAAAAGTAAAATATATAAGAACTTTGTTTGATTTCTGTAGTTACAACTGGAAGATAAAAAGACATTTCTTGGCCTAGAGGTAGAGGAGTCTGTGTATTTGTGCGCTAGTTTTCCTAGCTTCTCGGCAGAGGCATGATATACCTTAAATTTTAAGTGTATTTTTCTAAAACATGAGATATTACTTATTATTCAAGTACTGCTATGGATATATACTACTGGTATTCCCTGTTCATTTTCATGTACATTATTTGACATATGGTCAGTCTAGCAAAATGTCTTGGAATCCTAGGATAACAGTGCTGGGTTAAATGGCGAGAGCACCTCAATGGCTGAGGCCGTCTCTCTGGAAACTCCTAAAATGACAGCAGATCCTACTTCTTCCATTGTTATAGTTTACTAATATTTGAGTGGAACTTGGCAAAGAAAGTCATTTCAATGTTAGTCTAAAGCCGGCCACGGTGGCACACGCTTGTAATCCCAGCATTTGGGAGGCTGAGACAGGAGGATCGCGGTTTGTGAACAGCCTCAGCTACTTAGACCCTGTTTCAAAGTAAAGAGTTAAAAATAGGATTAGGGCTGTCGCTCAGAGGTAGATGCCCATGGGTTCCAGCCTCAGTACCAAAAAAAAAAAAAAAAAAAAGTGAGCAAGGTGTGGTGGTGCATGCTTGTAATCCCCGCGCTTGGGAGGCAGAGACAGAAGGATTGCGCAGGTTCGAAGCCAGCTGTGCTGGCTTAAGAGACCCTGTTTCCAAAAATAAAAATAAAAATAAAAAAATCGGTCTGGGAGTGTAGCCCGGAGGTAGAAGGACTTCCAGGAACCCCAGTACCACCACCAAAAAAAAAAAAAAAAAAAAAAGTGAGTCTGTGAAGCTGGGCACAGTGATATATGCCTATAATCCCACTATTTGGCTAGGTGAGACCTCAGGTTTGAGGCCAACCCCAGCCACTTAGTGAGACCCTGTTTCAAAGTAAAAAAGAGTTGGGGATATAGCTCATAGGTAGAATGCCCCAGGTTAAATCTCCAGTAACAACAGCCTCAACAAAATGAGTCTGAAAATAGCTGAAAGTGAAGTATATTTCCAATGATAAAGGTCCATTGCTGGGCATAGTGGCACACACATATAAATAATCCCCTTACTTGAGAGGCTGAGACTGGAGAATTACAAGCTTGAGTCCAGCCTCAGCAATGTAGTGGACACCTGGTTTCAAAATAAAAAGGGCTGGGGATAGTGCTCAGAGTTAGAATGCCTCAGTACACCCCCACAAGAAAAGAAAAGAAAAAAGAGAGTGATGGGGGGACAGTGGGGATCTTAATACTTTATCAGGATAGTGTCCATGACTACAAAGGCACACGCCGTATGTAGATCTGCTAGTGATCATTTTCTACTAGTCAAATTATAGATGGAAAAAAAAAACTGCTGTGGAACCTGGACCAATTAATTGAGCCTCAGTTTTTACCTACTAAAATGTACTTGAGATATGAAATTCTATTGCAATTATTGTATTTTATATATGCTTGTATGGAACTAAGCTTGAAAATGGTCAACCTATGTTTTGATGTCACAGCCCGATAACTTCTTTATCAAATTACCCAATCCATAATGGCATTTACAACTAAGGAAATTCTCCATAGTTAGGAATATACAGGATGCTGTTGTTGTCTACAGGATATTAAACAAACTTTATCTAAAACATTTGGAGCCGTTTTAGGAAGGCAGTTCTGGATAGCAAAATCAGGCAAGTAGTTTGAGCTGAAGCAAAAAAGCCATTTTAAGAGAGCTGAGAGAGAGAGAGAGAGAGAGAGAGAGAGAGAGAGAGAGAGAGAGATCTCATCACTACTCTGGCCTGTTATGCATTCCCAGAAGGCACTTCGATTCTCCTCTGGAGCCCCATTTGGCCAGGGTCCTGTGACACACACTGGGAATTAGCTTCCTATCAGGAAATGCTGATTTTCAATGTATTATCTTGTTGAGACAACCACAGTGAACAATGGGCTATTAACATCGTAGAACAACAAGTATCATAACTAAGCCAATATTTTCTTTGTTTTGAGTATTACTCTAAAAAAAGCTTTGGCCAGGCTTCAGGATACACTGGACCATCAGCAACTGCTGGACATGAAAGTCATGGCAGTTAAAAAGAACAGAAAAGAGAAAAGTCTTGTATCTGTCTTTCATTTGACAGCTCTCATAAACTGATTTCTACTGTCAATTATCTTTTTCATGTGAACATGTTTTAGTTCTTCCTATAATCAAACTACAAAGTCATTAAAGGGCAGGGATCAGGCCTGTACCTTGTATTTCTTTATACCTTTTGCCTAATAACTGAATTAATATTTTCTGATTAGATCAGAGGGGTGTGTGTGTGTGTGTGTGTGTGTGTGTGTGTGTGTGTTGTGTGGGGCTCTGGGGATTGAACCCAGGGGCATTCTGCCTCAAAGCTACGTCCCCAGGGTCTCACTAAGTTACAGAGGGCCTCACTAAGTAGCTGAGGCTGGCCACGAACCTGCAATCCTCTTGTCTCAGCCTCCCAAGTACTGGAATTACAGGCATGCACCACCATGCCTAGCTGAGAATAATTTTTAGAAATAAGCATAGTTATAGCCAAACATCGTGGCACATGTTCAGTTATACAAATGAGTACTTAAATGATTCAGTAGAATCTTTTTATTTTTTTTTTAATGGTACTGAGGATTGAACTCAGGGGCATTCTACCCCCAACCTATTTATTTTTTTAATTTTGAAACAGGGTCTCCTAGAGGCTAGCCACGAACTTGCAATCTTTCTGTCTCAGCCTTCTAAGTACTGGGATTGGATTACAAGTGTGCACTACCACACCCAGCTGTGGTTTTGTTTATTTATAGATAACATTTTTGTAGTTTTATTTATATCTGGTCTTAGAACATGGCAAAAAGTATAGTTTTTAATTGCTCTTTTAATACTTTCACACATTTTCCTAATTACCTTTTAGTCCATTTAAAACATTTCAAATGCAGGTCAAAGTATTCATTACCTTAACCACCTTGGACGCCTGGGCAGTTTGATCAAACCATATTCATGAATAGCCCAGTTTTAAAAGCTTGCTCTAGATTCTCTGCCCTGGTTTATTCTAAGACAAGTAGAGAATCAGAGATTATGAGTCAATGGCCCTACTGAGTAACTAAGTGCACAGTAAAGAAAAGAGAAAGATGTTGACCCAGTTACTAAGAGCAAACAAACTCACAATTTAAAGGCAACACAGGCTGTGGCAAAGTGCTTTGGGAGCTGTGAAGTGGAGAGGAGAGGCTAATTCTGATGGAGGAGATTGAGGGAGTCATCCTGGAAGGAGCAGGTGTGTTGAGTAAGACCTCAAAGTGTGACAAATATTTGGATGGATAGCTCTGAGAAGGGAAAGCAGTCCCAGTGTGTAAGAAATATGGTGAGCAGCAGTCGGGAATGGCTTTTGTTTTAAAGAGCCACTTCCCTCTAAATCTAGGAGGGATTAACCTGGAACCTTTCCTACCTCCTTTCAGTGCCTGCATTTTAGAAATCCCCAGGCTGATTGATCTCTTAAGTATTTTTCTTGAGATGGGACTCCAATGCTCCCTGCCCTCCTCCACGTGGGGAAAGGGTATGGAAATGATGTTCTATAGTAAACGGCTTTGTGTTTCTCCTTTGTAACCAAGGACTCCAAGGGTTGCACCCATACTACCTTTTAGATGTTTTTAAAAAATTACTTGACAGCCTTTTACAATACTATAGAAACTTTTTCCTTGACAATAGAGATCTAGAGTAGACACAAAATATTTACGAAACTCTGGAGAGCTACTTAAGTTTCTAAGCTCCATGAAGATAGCTTTTTATTTGACAATAAAGTACTTGATGTAGGCTTTAAGTCCAGCTAAATAGGCACTATAGAACTAAGCTGTGAGTCTAGTCTTTGTGAGCCTCAGAAAAACAAGAATCCTACTTCAAGCTGGAATTTAAAATATAGCAAGCAATTTAAGTGGACCCTTCAGGCATGTGTGAGTGGGTTCAAACAACTGAGTTATAAAGTTTACTCTCTAGTAAATTACCGTGAAAGAAAAGCATTCTCATTATTTTAAAAATGCTATAAATCACTTTAAGTTCTTAAGAAGCTATCTTCCATCTGTTTTCTGTGTTATTGAATACATGTGCCTGCAAAACCCTTTATAATCAAGAAATTCGAACATGAGGCATTTTGTGACCTTTTTTTTTACAAAGAAATTAATAGTTTACTATACAGTACCTTCTGAAGTTCATTTCTTAACAAACCTTTAATTAAAGGAGATTTTTCTAATGTCGTTCATTTTTTAGATCTTTCTGACACTGATAGATCAGATAGCCTATATTTTGTGTATCATGTTCTTATTTTGGTGGTTTTGGGGTTTTGTTTTTGTTTTGAGGGAGTGTTTTTGGTACCGAGGATTGAAGCTAGGGGCTACCTCCCCACTCTTATTTTTTATTTTGAATCAGGGTCTCACTGAGTTGCAGAGGGCCCCACTAAATTGATAGGGCTGTCCTCAAACACGCAAGTCTTCTTACCTCTCTCAGCCTTCCAATACTAGGATTACAGGCATGTGCCACCACACGGGCTTTGTGTATTACATTCTAATCTAGATAGTATGAAAGGTATTGAGGGATGTAGGCAAGCTACATTCTCTTTTATGACCTGTTTTTTTCATATAAAAAATGATGGAGTGGGGTAGATTTAATAGTATTGTATATCCTTTTAAACTCTAATACCTTTAAACCCTAAGAATGTTATTCCTCTTTTGGTTCTAATTAGACAACAGTAAGGAAGATGGTATTTCTTAGAAGAAATATTTGTATTCAAAAATCAGTGTTTTGTTTCTCATTATTTTTACAAAGGTATAAAAGTTATAATCTTCATTCTTTTAAAGACTGCATTTTTGTTGTTTTTAGTAAACTTTCCTAGTTAAATGATTAGTTAGTTTTATGTTTCTCTTTTTCCTCACTTTGTGATTAAACTTTTTTGTTTTTATTTTGTGGTACTGGTGATTGAAGCATTCTACCTCTGAGCTGTACCCCAGCCCTATTTTACTTTTATTTTCAAGCAGGATCATGCTAGATTGATGAGAATCTCACTACTTGCTGAGGCTGTCCTTGAACCTGCAATCCTCCTGTCCCAGCCTCTCCAGTACTGGGATTATAGGCATGAGCACCATACCCAGCTGATATTAGACTATTTATTTATGTATTTATTTTGGTACTGGGGATTAAACCCAGGAACATCTTATTGCTGAGCTATACCCCAGCCCTAGTTTACTTTTATTCAGAAACAGGATATCACTAGATTGATAAGAGCCTTACTGTTTGCTGAGGCTGTCCTCGAACCTGTGATCATCCTGTCTCGACCTCCCAAGTACTAGGATTAAAGCTGCGTATCACTGCACCTGGTGGAAATTAGACTTTTTAGACCTTTCAAATTTTCTTACTTTAAGAGTGGAGTTCCCAGCCATGGACTGGAAACTTGGGTTGTTGTCTGTTGTCTCTTATCTGCTCGCTATCTCTTCATGTCAGAAACAAATCTCAACTCTTTTTTCTTACATGAATTATTAAGTGTCATAAAATACTAAAATGTATGCACATGTTGTTATTCATATCAAGTAGGCTCTACTTTTCAAAGCTTAATTCTATTTTTTATATTAGAACAGAATAGACCCTAGATCTCTAAAGGAATCAACAAGCATGTATGGCAAGTAATGTCTAACACACTTTCAGATGAGAGGAGGGGTTGTATGTAATCCAGATATCAGAATCCAGAGGGGCCTCCTACCTGTCTGAAGTTCAGTTATAAATGTAGTTTACAAAACTTTGTGAACAACTAAATATGGTGAAAGACCAGAGGATTTACTTATGTATTATTGAATTGATAGTCAAATGCTTCAGTGCCAAACCTTAGGCTTTATTTTTTATCTTCAGGTAAATTTTGTTTTAAAATTAATCTATGAAAATAATGTATTTTCCAAAGAAATCACATTAGAGGTGGGAACTTAGACATGAAGCTGGAGCCAGTCTGTTTTAATTTGTCTCAGTTCTACACACATTTCTCAGACAAGTACTTTCTCTGCTTGTTTTCTCATCTGTAAATTGAAATTATAATAGCACCTGCCTCTCAGGGTTATTATGAGGGCTGAGCTAAAATGTGCTACATCTTTCAAACAATGTTAAGCAATAGTAGGTGCTCAAGAAATGTGAGATATTGTACTGATCATTTCTCTTCCCACCACATAAAAATATACTTGTTCCAGTTTAGTTTAGTTTGTGAGAAAATACACAGCCAAATGTCAAGAAGGACAGTGCTTGTAATGGAGTTGAAGTGACTGACAAAGCTGTGGATCTGGGTGAGCCCTTGAGAACAGGGCAGGTTCTAGCAGCAAGCGAATGGGCAGCACGAGGGGTGATCAACCAGCAGTGGTTACGCCTGGCATGTAGGCAGAAAATAGGAACGGTGTTTTCAGCAGAGGTAGTAATTGGTGAGAGAAGTAATAACTGGGAGGTTGGCATGGCATCAGAGATCCACTACCATAAGCTAGGGGGTAAAGTATCAGGTGACCTCAGGGGACAGTGGCAAGTGCTAGAGCTAAAATGAGACCTGGGGTGGAGGGCTCAGGCACAGAACTTCAGTTGAGAAAGTATTTGGAGTTACCTGGTAGAGAAATAAGAATGGGATTTAAGCTAAGAGTGAGTGGAGGGGCACAGAGATGAACAACTCAACACTTTGGTCTATATTTTAATAATTAGAGTAAAAGTCAAACAGCAGAGTGGGAGCCGGAGCAAGACTGACTGACTTGATGCCAAGCTGCCAAGCCAGTTTCGTAGGTTTTTCTTAATCTGAGGAGCTCGTCTGAGCCTGGCTGATGCTGAACCTACTGGCGTGGGTTTCGGTGGTCCCTACTGTAGAGATCAGGGCAGACATGCAGCATGCCTGTACCATGACAAAAAAGGCATACCCTGCCGGGCGTGGTGGCGCACGCTTGTAATCCCCGCGCTTGGGAGGCGGAGACAGGAGGATCGCGCAGGTTCAAAGCCAGCCGTGCTGGCCTAGAGACCCTGTTTCCAAATATAAAAGTATAAAATAGGTCTGGGAGTGTAGCCCTAAGGTAGAAGGGCTTCCAGGAACCCCAGTACCACCAAAAAAATAAAATAAAATAAAATAAAAAAAAATATATATATATATATATATAAAATAGGTCTGGGAGTGTAGTCCGGAGGAAGAAGGGCTTCCAGGAACCCCAGTACCACCAAAAAAAAAAAAAAAAAAAAAGCATACCCTGAGCAAGTTATACTTCAGATCTGTTCAACATTTCATTAAAGTTGAATAGTTTATGATTTGATAATTGCTTTTTTTTTTTGGTATTGAGGATCAAACCTAGGATTTCAGATATACTAGGCAAGCTCAATCACTCAGCTACATCCTTA
Source organism: Muscardinus avellanarius (assembly GCF_963383645.1). Taxonomy (NCBI): domain Eukaryota; kingdom Metazoa; phylum Chordata; class Mammalia; order Rodentia; family Gliridae; genus Muscardinus; species Muscardinus avellanarius. The sequence goes on from NC_137789.1 coordinate 142,143,850, forward strand.
GCCCTTTTTATTTTTTTTTATTTTGAGACAGAGTCTAAGTGGCCCGGGCTAGCCTTGATCTTATGATCTCCCTGCCTCAGCCCCGTGAGTATCTAGGTTTACTGGTGTGCTATATACCCTGCATAATTTTATAACTGCCTTAATAATGTTTAATTTGTGGCAGAAGCAGTAGAATCCATTTTAACTCTGTGGTTGACATTCATTGTAAATCTTCAGAGTTTTACAAAGAAATGTTCAGAATCTGATATAGTTAGAACATTCATATTTCCTTGGAAACATTGATTTTGATCTAAATTATAGTTGGCAAAGGTCACACCACTGTGGAAACAAGTATGTTTCATTGTCCTTTTCTATATCAGATGTTTCACTTGGGTCATTATTTGATGATTTTTTTATTCTAGCTAAAGAATTCACTTTGTTTCTATAAAGATGCGCTATCTATCTACACTGATGATGATAAAATGTTTTCTAAAATAGATATTATTAGGATGGAAATTCCAGTGGAACAGTATAGTTTCCTAGGACTGCCATAACAAATTACCACAAATTGAGTAACTGAAAACAACAGGCATGTTTTCTCTTATAACTTTGGAGACCAGAAGTCCAAAATCAAGGCATCAGCAGGTTTGTTGCTTCTGGGGGCTGGGGAGAAACCTATGCCACACTTCTCCCCTCCTCTCTAGAGGTTGCCAGGGAACCTTGGTGCTCGTAGGCTCGCAGCTGGACCGTTCAATCTCTGCATCTGTTATCACTTGCACTTCTTCCTAATGTCCAAATACTTTTTGCTGTTTTTTTCTGGACACTAGTTCTTGGTTTTAGGACCCACCTTGGTCTAGTATGACTTTATTTTAAATTGACCTGCAAATATTCTATTTTCAAATAAGGTCATATTCTAGTGCCTGGGGACATGAATGGGGATGGAACACTATTTAACCCAGGGCAATACAGATGCTCCTCAATTTATAATAGGGATACTTCCTAAAAACACCTTCATAAATTAAAAATATCTTAAGTTGAAAACGCACTTGACATATCTAATCTACGGAGCGTCCTAGTTTAGCAGCAATACAGTACACCGTGGAGTATGGGTTGTGTTCATGATTGCCTGAGTGGCTGACTGGGAGCTGTGGCTCACTGCCCTACTTGGCATCAAAAGAAAAATATCCCACTGCGTAATGCTACCCTGGAGAAAGGTCAGAATTCAAAGTATAGTTTCTACTGAATGTGAATTGCTTTCACACCATCATCACAGTTAAAAAATTATAAGCTAAACCATCATTACTTGAGAACTATCTGAATGCTATGTAGTATCAAACTTTAGGTCTAAAGGATGATTCATTTGAAAAAGCCAGTTTCGGGGGGAAATCATTTTTGTGAAACAAATTCCCAAGGTTGATAAATATCTCTTTTTATGACCTTCTAAAAACTGTTACCAGATTTCTAAAGTGGCATTTTATACCCAAAAAGTATTTTTGAAGTAATTTTTAGGTACAATTTCCTTTGCTTAATGAGTTTACCTTTATGGGTCAGTATTAGATTTCCAAAAAGAAAACAGATGAAGTGATTATCTTGGAATTCTCTTGCCAGTCCAAATCTGAGGGCAGGAACTCCTTCAAGGCAGAGCTCTTTGCAGTAGAAATGTGTTGAGTTACCTAGAGCTTTTTCATTGACTTTCGTGGCTATGTTTCGTAAGTTATAACAGTGAAAGCCAAAAATCTTTAGCTGAATTATCTGAACTAGACCCAAGTGAACTCTTGGGGTTTAGTCATATCCTGTGTTCATTAGCTTTTTAAAATTTTTATTCCACATTTTAAAATAAGGAACTTGGTTTCATTTTTGGTGCGCCCTCACCCACACTGAGCATAATGACCACCTTGGGGATGAGACACAGAAATAGAGTCCATGGCAACAAATTCATTTTTAAGACTAGCCTTCTAGGCAAATACCTTATATATGCAAGTCATGTGTGTGTGTGTGTGTGTGTGTGTTAACTGGGGATGGAACCCAGGGCATTCTACCTCCAAGCTACTCGTACCCCAGCCCTATTTTTTTATTCTTTATTTGGAAACAGGGTCTCACTGAGTTGCTGAGAGCCTCAGTAAGTAGCCAAGGATGGCTTCGAACCTAGCAATCCTCCTGTCTCAGCTTCCTAAGTACTGGGATTACAAGTACAAGTCTTTTTTTTTTGGTGGTACTGGGGGTGGAACCAAGGGTCCTTCTACCTCCAGGCTACACTCCCAGGCCTATTTTATATTTTTTATTTGAAAACAGGGTCTCTTAAGCCAGTAGAGGCTGGCTTCAAACCTACGCGATCCTCCTGTCTCCACCTCCCAAGCGCGGGGATTACAAGCATGCGCCACCATGCCCAGCTACAAGTTATTTTTAATAATGCACTTTGTAGGGCTGTTTGCATTTAGTTTAAAAAAGTCGAATTTCAGCTTATGAAATAAATAAAAGATTGGAATTTGGGAAAGTTATTTTTTTATATTTCTTATATTCTGATATTCACTTTGAAAACAGTTTACTAAGATTCATAGAAACAATATTACTATAATAGGTAAGAGTGAATTTAGCCCTCATTGTGGCTCTCAAGAAAACATCAACGGCAAAGGCTTTAAAGTTTTGAAACTCAGTGTTGTGGAATAATTAAATAGACTTAAGTTCATGAATTATGTGAGAGTTGATATTTCTTTGAAAAAATAAAAAAGCTTTCTCCCCTTCAAGTGGACTACCAAATGGTAAGACAAAGATTTAAGATATCTCTAGAAATTGAGAGTAATGAATCTTTCCTTAAAACTCATAATCTGCAGTGATTTTTCTTCTTTAAAAACCTCTCATTAATCATAAGCTGTCAAGTTCTGGATAGTTTCCTGGACCTCAGTTTTAAGAATTTCACTGATATCAGGGGACTCAATATCAGAAAGGAAATGTCAGAGAGGCATGTTCAAGTAATCAATCCACTATTTTCTGTCAACTTTCTCTTAAGAAAAAAAAAACTCTCTCTTTTTTCTTTTTCTTTAGCCATTTTCAAAAACTCCATGCTGAAGACAAATGACAAGTGAGGGAATATATAGAGAAAGTTCATCATATTTTGTAGAAAGGAGAGTAAACCCACTGAGGCCACTTGGCTTTGGAGTCTGCAAAATACTTAAAGGATTGTCTCTATGGTTGGCTGTTTGGGGGATTAAACCCAGGGGCATTCTACCTCTGAGCTGCATCCCCAGCCCTATTTTACTTTTTATTTTTGAAACAAGGTTGCCGAGAGTCTTGTTACATTGCTGAGGCTATCCTCAAACCCTCAATCCTCTTGTCTCAGCCTCTCAAATCCTGGGATTACAGGCATGTGCCACCATGTTTGACACTATATATTTATTTACATGTGACTTGTATATACTGCAGATTCATGTTACATTCAGTTTATATCTATAGTCTATATATGTATATATACAGAGAATCAATTTTACATTTACTTTTCCCAATTTATATTGAGAAAAATTCAAGCTAATGATCAGGTTTGGACTTATAAAAAGTTATACTTCCTCTGAACTTTTTTGGTACCTGCTTTCAAGTTTTTAATGTACCCCTTGCATGACCATTGTAATTATTAACTATCACCTAATTGTAGTCAAGGTTTTACTCAAGTAGACAGTGAATATTACCAACAGTGTCTAAGCAAGTTCCTGCCTTTCTTTCTTCAAATGCAGAAGTCTGTTCGGTTTACTCTTCCTTGTAATAGGTAATACAGGTCAATAAAATACCCTTCATCAAGTATTAGTACGTTACTGAGGTAGAGGTTGAGCCGTCCCTGGCACTGTCTAACTGGGTGGGAGCCGTCCACGGCGCTGTCTAACTGGGTGGGAGCCGTCCACGGCTCTGTCTAACTGGGTGGGAGCCGTCCATGGCGCTGTCTAACTGGGTGTGCCTTTTGTCTTTGGATCATCTGCTGAATGACCGTTGACCTAGTAAGCGCCTCTGTGACGTTTTTACACTCAGTGCTCTACTTATATTTTGAACAGTGTATTTTGCAGTTATATCTAATTCTACTTTGTTCCAGTCACAGACTTGTTTTATGTTTGCTAGATTTTGGTACTAGCACTGTTATTTACAAAACAAAATTTGAAACCAAAGTATTTCTCAGCTGTGCCTGCTAGTCAACAGTTTTATCTTTCAGTGAATGCTTAGCCACCGACTTCCATTAATTACAGGGCACTTAGTAGCATGATGTGCTTTTGTTAGTGTCTCTAGTTTATTTTGTTACTATTGTGCTTCTCACACACACACACACACACACCACACACTTTAAGTTGGGTTTTTAACTAAGGATCAAACTAATGGTTGCCTTTGATACTGAACAGTTGTTTCCTAGACTTTAGGAAACAATTGAAGTTTAGAATTTAAAAGATATTCAACCAAGGTCATTTCAAAAAACATAAAGTAAGCCAAGTGTGGTGGCACACGGTGATAATCCCAGTAACTGGGAGGCTGAGACAAGAGGATTGCAGGTTCTCCGCCAGCCTCGGCAACTTAGTGAGACCCTGTTTCAAATAAAAGAATAAAAACAGATGGGGCTGGGGTATAGCTCAGAGGTAGAATGGCCCTGGGTTTCAATTCCAATACTACAAAAAAAAAAAAAAAGTAGTTCAGAAATTTAAGAATGATTTAGATCAATCTGAAGATTCTGGCAACAGGCCAGAGAGTAAAGCTTGTACATTTATGCAAGTTTCATAGTCATAAAAAACTGCAAAGTTTATTGCTGTTTTGAGAATATTTACCATTTCTACTTTGGTGGTGATTATTATGATCCTGTAATATATTTGCAGGGCCCCCAAAAGAAAGTCAGTAATCAAGGGAATAACAATTCTTTATACCTCTAGGAAATAATAGTCCTTTAACTCATTTCATACCTTTTGACTAACTCTTCCTTACCTGCTAAGCGAGATAAACTAGAGAAAGTATGATAACCTGGAATCTTGTGATTGAAAAAAAGTCAACCGATTTGTAGTTTAGGATGAGATGGATACACACATGAGTATTTTGTACATAACTTAGGCCAATTTCTTTTTTTATACTTTTATTGGTGCATTGTAGTTTTCTATCAGAGAGAGATTAAGAGTGGTACATAAATACATGCACACATCACTTGGTGTGTTTCCCTCTGAACTCCACCCCACTCCCCATAGTGTTAGTGACACCGATAATGATACCTTCGTGAATGGTTTTACCTTATTTAAACTGTTGCCTTCCGCAAGCCTCACTTTTCCCTTCCCCAGTTCCTTCCCCTAGTCCCTTTCAACTCTTCTTCTGATTTCTCTCTTCATTTAACTGAAGCCCCTTTTGTTTCCTGTTTTCATTCCAGCTTCCACATGTGAAAAAACATATGACCCTTGACATTCTGAGACTGGCTAAGCTCACTTAGCATAATGTTCTCTATTCCCATCCATTTTCCTGTGAATGACACAATTTTGTTCTTTATGGCTGAGTAAAATTCCATTGTGTGTATGTACCACGTTTTCTTTCTCCATTCATCTGTCGACAGAACCTAGGTTGGTTCCATAATTTGGCTATTGTGAATCACGCTGCCACAAATACACATGGGTGTCCACGTATCACTACAGTATTCTCACTTTAATTGTTTTGGAAAGATACCAAGTGGTATGGCTGGGTTTTATGGTCGTTCCATTCCTATTCTTTTGAGGACCCTCCATACTGATCTCCATAGTGGTTGGACTAGTTTACAATCCCATCAACAGTGTATGAGATTTCTATTTCCCCACATCCTTGTCAGCACTTATTATTGTTTGTATTCTTGATTATTGCTGTCCTTCTTGGAGTTAGATGGAATCTCAGAGTAGTTTTGATTCACATTCCCCTTATTGTTAATGATGTTGAATATTTTTCCATATATTTACTGGCCATTTGTATTTATGTTTTGAGAAGTGTCTCTTTAGTCCAGTAGCCTTTTTTAAAAATTGAGTTATTTGGCTTTTTTAGTCCTAAGTGTTTTGAGTTATTCATATATTCTAGCTGTCAGAAGAGTCGCTGGCAAAAGTGTTCTCCCATTCTGTACGTCCTCTCATCAAATACTTGACTGATCCTTTGCTTCATAGAAGCTTTCTAAAATAATAATATCTCATTTATTCTTGGTTTTATTTTCTGAGATTTAGAGGTTTTATCGAGGAAGTATCTACCAGTGTCTATAGGTTGGAGAGCTGCTCCTGTATTTTCTTCTAGTAATTGCAAAGATTTTGGTATCTTAGGCCAATTTCTATAAATACTCAAATACTTGGAGTATTGTACTTGTCTTTAACTCTTTAGGTCTCATCATAATGTTTTTCTAAGGTTTGTTTTTAAAAATACAAGCCTTGAACTCTTTCAAAATGGTGCTCAGTTAGCTTTAAAGATAAAAGTGAAACTTGAACAAAATTACTGCCCAGAGCACAATCAGTGTCATTTTGTTGGTAGCCTATAAATAATACATAGTAGTTATCTGTCAGATTAACAGTTAAAACTTCCAAAATATTGATCAGTGCCCATGTGGTCTTTTCTGATAGACTTCAGGTAATTTAAGGGCTCTTGCCCTCACATAGGTCCTTTTTGTTTGGAACTCAAAATTGCATGGAAGCCAGGCATGGTAGTACAGACCTGTAATCCCAGTACTTGCGAGGCTGAGACAAGAGGATCACAGATTTGAGGTCAACCTCAGCAATTTAGTGAGACTCTCAGTAACCTAATGAGACCATTTTAAAACAAAACAAACAAAAAGGCTGAGGGTATAGCTAGGAGGTATAATTCCCTATTAACACAGAATGCTCCATGATATTTTATGATACCATTTGTTATTCCCAGTGTTATTAAACTTCATGACCTGCCCATCTTTTAATACTAGTCCTTTTGGCACTTACTCATGTTTTGCTAAGTACCAATGGAAAAAAAAAAGAGCAAGTACGTAAGGTAGAGGATTGTAAGGGGCACTGTGGTATAGTGGAGAGGTGCCTGGACTAGGAGAACCTAGATCCGCCCTGATGGTGCTGCATGTATGATCCTGGGCACAGCTCTTAAGACCTCTTCATTAGTTATCTAACCTAGAACATAGGAAACTTGGATTAGTTGTTCTTTATGCCAAATTAGCTTTCTAAGTAATTTTTGCTTCAAAGCCCCTGTGTGTGTGTGTGTGTGTGTGTGTGTGTGTGTGTGTGTGTGTATTTGTATGTGTGTGGTACTGAGGGTGGAACCCAGGGGCTTTTCTGCCTCCCGGCTGTACTCCAGATGTATTTTATACTTTATTTGGAAACAGGATGTCACTAAGTTGCTGAGGGCCTCACATAGTAGCTGAGGCTGGCTTCGAACCTGTGTGATCCTCCTGTCTCCCAAGTGCTGGGATTACAAGCGTGCGCCACCATGCTTGGCTGCTTCAAAGCCTTTAAAGAATTCAAGTGAAAAGGCAAATCTTAATGTATTGGAAAATGTTAGTGGGTACTTATTAACCTTTACTAACCAAGTCACTTAAGAAAATGTGTCCTTTGGCATTTAGGTCAAACTATCATTGTACAACTACCTCCTTGTACTTCTATTTTGTATATTACTAGACAGATTATTAAGTCCACGCATAAGCACTAGAATTTTAATCCTTCCTTACAGCCTATTTCTCTCAGTCAGGATATTTATAAAATAAAAAGATTAACATGATGTGAGAGCCTGTTTTCTTTCTTATATTTCACTGAAGGGGCAAATTGTAATCATGGGGCAATCTGAGAATGACATGTTAGTAGTATTAAGCATCATTGTTATGATTTTATACTAATATATGATACTTCAACATTGCACCTTTACAAAAATCACTCAATACCTTTGAGTATAGTTTACTCTCATCTGTAAAATGTGATCTGTGAATCTGACATATCCCAAGAGAACTAGCATAGAATCAGTACCCATTATTGCAGTAAGAGTCCAGTGCTTAGTAGAATAATTATATCTTCCTTCATTTGGGCACTTAGCAAGTACCATCTATACTGCTCAGTGCCAAGTTGGTTTGTTTGTTCTAATTTTTCTCTGTGTATGGTTTTGTTTTCTAGATCTGTCAATTTCTATGTCAGTTGTATTTAAAATTTTTGGCTAGTAGTTTTAAGTAGCTCATGCCTTTTAGAACTTAAAATGAATACAATTTTACTGGTTCATCTGAAGATGTGGCTTGTCGTAGTTTGTGCATATATAGTCTAAGTTGTTTTCTAGAACTTTATCTTCACAGTTTTATAGTAAGTTTTATCAAGAAAAACGCTAACAATAAACTAGCATTTTTTTTGTTGTTTTTTAACCAAACATGCTGCTTTGAAGTCTCGACCTAACTTTGATTATTGTATTAAGTGTGAAATAATAGGTGTGGTACTTGAAAGTATACACATTTCTTTTCTTATTCTAGAGAAAGCTGTTAAAACTGCCAAGAATTTTGAGTTTTGAAAGACCTTTTTAAAAGTAAAAACCTTTTTTGTGTGTGTGTTCCCAGGGAAGGAACCCAGGGGCATTTTACTTTCAAGTGACACCTCCAGCCCTATTTTTTTAATTCTGTATTTTGAAACAGGGTCTCACTAAGTTGTGGAGGGCCTCACTAAAGAGCTGAGGCTGGCCACAAACCTATGATCCTCCTGTCGCAGCCTCCCAAGTACTGGGATAACAAACAATTCAGCCCCCCATTTCTGAAGCACCCTGTCATCGTGGGGACTACAAAAATGGCCTTCATCCCCAAGCTTGCAAGGCGTTCAGTAGCTTCTCAGGTGGCTTTTTATCATTAATTAATATATTTAAATATTGTAGTACTGAGGATTGAATTCAGGGTCATTCTACCTCCAAGCTACACCCCCCAGCCTAATTTTATTCTTTATTTTGAAGCAGGGGTTCAAAGTTGCAGAGGGCTCCACGAGGTTGCTGAGGCTGGCCATGAACCTGTGATTCTCCTATCTCAGTCTCCCAGGTACTAGAATTACAGGAGTGTACCACCATCCCTGGCTCAGGTGACATTTTTAAAGTAATAGCTTTATGGATATATAATTTACATATCATATAATTTGCCTACTTAAACTGTACAATTCAGTGGGTTTTGATATATTCACAGAGTTGTACAATTATCCCTACAAGCATCTTAGAACATTTTTATCACTCTAAAAATAAATCTCATTAGCAGCCAGTCCTCATCTCCCTCTAGCCCTAAGCAACCAGTAATCTATTTTCTGCCTTTACAGGTTTTTCTGTTTTGAACATTTCACATGGGTTTGTGTCCTTATCAATGGCTTCTTTCATGTATCATAATGGCTCAAGGTTCATTCATGTTGTATTACGTATCAGTACTTCATTTCTTTTTGATTTCATATAATACTTCATTTTGTAGAGGTATACATGCTACATTATATTTATCTATTTATTAGATGATAGTGTTGGAACTGTTTCTACTTTTTTTACTATTATGAAAAATAATGCCATAATAACAGCCAGAGACTGGAAATAGCACAGATGCCCTTCAGGGGGTGAGTGAGTACACATAGGGCAGTACGCCATGCCAAGGAAGACCACTAGCGATAAAAATAAATGACCTGTCGAAACACAACAGCCTTTATAAGTCTCCAGCGAATCATGCTGAGTGGAAAAGGCCAATCCCCAAATATTATATCTTGCATGTTTTTGGTTGTTTTATATTCTTTAAATAACTATATCGTAGCAATGAAGAGCAGATTAGTGGTTGCAGTTGATTAAAGCAGTGAAATGAGCCTTCCTGCTAAAGCGCAATGTTGGTCATTATGGCAACAGTCTCCTTCCTGACTGGATTGTGGTCAGTGTTCTGGTTGTGATATTGTAATACAGTGTTGCCAAGGTATCACCATTGGGGGAAATGGGACAAAGGCTATAAGGAATGTCTGTATTATTTCTTATATATAATTACATCAAAATATCTTTTAAAAATTAAATTGGCTCTTTCAGCATTCTGTCTAGAAATCTCTTTAGTCAGACCCACATTTATTGAGAATATTTTCTGGCTTTCAATTTAACACATTTGCCAACTTCTGCTGTCACTATAAAACAGCCCTTCCTCCAATCTGCAGTAGAAATTTTCCCATTGCCCTGTCAGCCTCCCTCCTACCTGGTCTCGAAACCAATGCCAATGATGAAACCCATGTTTTCAGTTTTTGCTTTTCAGCACCCCACTTCAGTGCACCAGTTTTCATTTTGATAATCTTTTTCTGTGTTAAAAAATAATCTCAAACTGGGCATGGTGGCACACACTTTAATCCCAGTCCTTGGGAGACTGAGACAGGATTTCAAGTTTGCAACTAGCCTCAGCAATTTAGTGAGGGCCTCTGTGACTTAGTGAGACTCTGTTTCAAAATAAATAATATAAAATAGGGCTGGGGTGTAGCTCAGAGGTAGAATGTCCCTGGCTTCAATCCCCAGTACCACACACACAAAAGTCTCAAAGTTCTGTGTCTAAACCAGTTTTATTATTCCTCATGACTCTGTACATTGGCTGAGTAGTACCCTAACTGTTTTTTTGCCTAGGCTCATGTTGTATTTGGTTGATGGGAGCTGGGCTTAATTGGAATGGCTGGACCTCTTTCTCTTCATGAATTTTCAGTCATGAAGAAGGCCATCAGGAAGTCTTGGAGCTCCAAGAACCTCAAAGGCCTAACCTGGGAAATTTTATAATACCTCTCTACCACAAGTAGAAGTTGAAAGGTTGAAAATAGGGTTAGGTAAAAACACCAACCGGGTTATCAGAGACCGCTGCTTTATTCGGACCAGCACCCTCTGGGGAGTCAGCCAGCTGTGGGGGAAGGGACCGACGGGCCCACGCATCTGGAGAGTTGCACATAGTCCTGATCAGCCCACTGAGTCACATGGCAGATCAGAGGCACCAATGTTTTATAGGCATGCTGATTCTCTCGCAGCAGCTGTAGTCTCATGATCTCAAGTATGTCTCGCAGCACCTATAGTCTCGAGATATCTCCACTTATGGCTTCTGGGGTTCCGCCTCCTGTTCCTGGTGCAAGATCACATAGGGGAGGGGAGGGACCTGACTTATCAGAAGTATTACAAGTAGCTCACAAAAGGTTGAACCTAGATTCAAGGGGGGTAGGAAAATAGTCTCCATTTCTTAGTGGAATAAATAGCAGTTACATTGCAGAGAAGTATAGGAGGAATTCTCATGGCTGCTTTTGAGAAGAGTCTACCAGAGAGCCGAAATCAGGAATCCAGTTTATCTAGCAGTATCTCTCAGATGCAACCACCCCATGTATAAGGGGTTCAGTCAACAAGCAAATCACTTCGAGTTATATGGTATTTATGACCTATAAAATGTTTAGAAAGAGCTTATAAAATACAGGCTTTATAAACATTAGCCTTAGGTTCACATATGTATTCCCCCCCCCCTTGAAAACATACTTCAGACTGTTTGAGCAGTCATAATCTTACTTATGGTATAATATTCTCTCTTACTACTATTTTCAAAAATGTTTATTCTTACCCTGAATCTATTTCTAAATACTGTTTGTCAGTCTGTAAAATAGGGTTAATATAATAATAAACAGCATTACAAAATACAATATAAACTCATGTCTGATGCTATTTAAATATATTAACAAAGTTATCTTACATGGAGTTTAAGAGTTTTATATTAATTTAAGTGGATTTGGAGATATAGCTTTTAACTTAATATACATGTCTAATTTTTAGTTTACTAGCTCACATACTGTTCCAGGAGCTTTCTTTTTTGTAAGTTAGTTTTGTATCCATTTTCCCTCGGAGTACCCTTTAAAAGAGAAGAGCATGATGTACTATGGAATTAAGGAATGCTGTTAGTCAGATCTCTGTCTCAGTGATAAAATACCTGAGAAGAGTCAGCTTGAAGGAGGAACGGTTTGTTTTGGCTCACACTGCCCATGTTTCTGGCCTGGTCACGTGGCTCCGTTGATTCTGGGCATGTGGTGAGACAGAACAGCATGGTGGTGAGCAGGTGCCTAGAGCAAAGGCCAGGGAGCAGAAACAGACCAAAGGGATGCAGCCTTCAGAGGCGCGCGCAAGGACCACTGCCACCAGCCAGGCCCGCCTCCTGAGTTTCCCACTTCAGTGGTCCGTTAAATTATGACCCCATCAGTACATCAATCCATCGATGCGATTACAACTCTTAGGATCCGCTCACCTTCCACAAGCAGTCACCACTGACCACAAAGCCTTCAACAGTTGAGCTTCTGGGAGATGTTTCCGATCCAAATTATAGCAAATTCCTTGAAAATTAAAATACTTTTTTTTGTGTGTGTTGAGACTGAATTTATCTTATATTGGATTAATGTTTATGCGTGTGTGTATGTGTGTGTGTGTGTGTGTTTTGTTGGGAATTTATCCTTTTTAAAAAACTATTCCCCTAGCTGGGCATTGTGGCACATGCTTGTTATCCTAGCATTCGGGAGGCTAAGACCAGAGGAACGCCGTTCGAGGACAGCCTCAGCTACTTAGTAAGGCCCTCCGCAACTCAGTGAGACCCTGCCTTGAATTAAAAAGAATAAAAAAGGTCAGGGGATGTAGCTCAGAGGTCGACTACCCCTAGGTTCTATCACCAGACAGCAAAAAAAAAAAAAAAAGAAAGAAAAAGAAGAGCTATTTCCCAATAACAAAATAGTTTTAAAAAAGAGTAAAGATTTTATCTATCCTTCACCCAGATTCCCTAAAATGATGTCTTACAAAAGCACAGTGCAGTTATCAAGATTAGGGAATTAACTAACATACTGCCATATTTACATATTTTATACAAATTTCACCAGTGGTCTTACTAATGTCCTCTCCCTGGCCCAAAATTCCGTCTAAGATTGAATATAACATTTTAGTCTCTTTCAGTCTAGAACAATCTCGGTCTTTATTTTTCATGATTTTTATATTATTAAGGAGTACTGGCCAGTTATTTTATAAAATAATCTGCATTGGAGCCAATCAGCTGATTTGAGTCAGAGAAAGAGAGCTTTCTGGTTTCATTTTCAAGTGGTTGAATATACTGAAACATTGCAAATAAAATGATTTCTTTCTGTGAATAATAATCATAGCAGTGGATGGCTGAGGAATTGGATATTGAGACATTTTCAGTATCTTGAAGCAACTCTGTGTCTTTTTTTTTTTTATGAGTGCATTATAGGTGCTTAATTTTTTTTTAAAAAAAGACCAAAATTCTTTTGCTTTCATGTATAGTTCATAGAATCATAAACAGCCCTTCATGATACCCACAGATAGCTAGAGAATGCTTTCATCTTTCTCTGAGGCCCACGTTGATGTGTGTTTTATATGGATACACATTGAAGTATCAGCAGAGCTTTCTATCTAAAGTAAGCAGATAGTTGTAAGATTTTATCTGGATTTGTCTATATAACGTTCTTTTAATGTTCGTGTTTCTCAACACAAATCATAAAATATTTTGCTTGCATACACATTTTTTGTGAGTACTTTTGGTCTCAATTTACTCATGCCTTTTATAATTACTAATTTTCTGGGCTTGCATTCTGTTTTGGAAAAAAGTTACACATCAGATTTACTACAAGAGTTCTATCTTTAAAATATTCATGTGTAAAGAAATATATAATAACCCACAATAAACATTTCTTCCCAAAAAAAGTTGAGGAATCATTTTTTTCTCTCTTGCACATATTCATTTTTATATTCTGTTTCGTATTTTCTCTTTCTTACATATACACATACATCTTCTTTCTTTCTACTTTTTACCCATAATTTGTTTTCTAGGAACAGTGATTTTGAACTGTGGGCCACAGTTTGAAAAGCAGTGGGTCATAAGCCAATTTAAACAGATTTTTTTTTTTTTACAGCTTTAACAAGTCTATTACAAAATCAGTAGGAAATAGAGAAGAAAAAGAAAAAGCAGCATGCTGGCACACACACTGGAGAGTCTGAAAGTGGGACTCTCCAGAATATTTTTAAATAAAAATAAAAATACTAGAATGTGCCATTTAGTAAAGAAAAGTATTAGTTCATTAATTTGTTTCAGTTCTGTATCTTAGAATTTATTATTATGGATTACCTTTTATTTTATTGCAGTACTGGGGATGGAACCCAGGGGCATTGTGCCTCCAAGTACACCCCCAGCCCTATTTTTTTAGTCTTTTTTCAAAACAGGTTCTCACTGAGTTGCCAAGAGCCTCCCTAAGTTGCTGAGGATGTCCAAGAACCACAATCCTCTGGTCTCAGCTGCCCAAGTGCTGAGATTACAAGGTGCACCACCACACCTGGCATGGATTACCATTTTAAAAAGTTTAAGAACAAACATTGTAAAGTATTCCACCCCTTTGTGTCTTGAACCTAATGTTCTTTAAACATACATGTTACATTGTTGCTGCATAAATATTTGGATAAGATTTTTAAAATTAGAGCTTTGTTTATTTTTGATATCTTGTTTCTAATCTGCATGGCCAGAGGCTACATCAGAGGAATCCCCAAAGTGTTGACAAGTTTTTAAAGCATGACTTTAAACTTTTACTTTCTTTAAAAAATTTGCAGCATCTTCAACACAACGCTGTTAAAATAATTTGCACTACTGGTTTGCACCGGTGATGCACTAGAAAGCATGGCTGGGTATATGTGGTAATAAAAAATTGGTTTGGTCAGCTTTAAGGAGAAGGTACCCTGGAACTGAAATGTTTCAGATTCACCTGGAAGCAGTATTTATGCTTAAAACAAGTTGTTTAGGGGCAAAAAGGGAGAATCTACCACTAAAATATCCTTCTGTGGGAGGCTGTATAGCAGACCACAGAAACAATAGAAATATGACTTTTTTCAAGCTATGACAATTGCAGTGCTTTTCCTTTCTGGTCCAGGATAAAATCTGATGTTCGTTGCTATTGAGTACTGGCACTGGCATTTGAAAAGATATCTACAATTACCTTTGAGTCTGGGTTGTGATTGAAATCCAGGGATAGAGAGTTCAACAGACCCAGATTTAAATCTCTGCCCATCACTTGCTAGCTACGTGACCTGAGATAAGTTACTTCTCAGTGACTTTATTTTCTCATCTATAAATGGAGATAACAGGATATGATGTTCACTCCTCAACCCAGAGGCTAGCACCTAAGAGCTCAGTAACTGACCTGTTTTTAAATGCTGTGATGATCTACCACTACAGTAAGGAACACCTCGTGACTGAAGAAAATCTCTAGCAGTTATAAATACTATTCCAGACCAAGGTTTCCTACTGCTTCATTATGCACTCAGAGGACGACAAAAGTGCATAGAATAAAAAACTAGGAGAACCTGAAGAAGGGTCTCTTGAAATAATCCTTTTATTTTATAACTGATTTTGACAGCTTTACAGTGTTACTGCCTTTTTACTTCATATTTTAGCTGTCCTTAAGTTGTTATATAACCACATTTTATGTTACAAAGCTCCTTTAGACAAATCACCATGAGAAACATTTTGCAGTTACCAATTAATGTTAACAGAACCCATACATTTTTATTCAGACGTAGTTTAGTTGTATTGACTGAACTGCTTTAAAATGCTTTCTGGTACTGGAAATATCTAAAGATAACCAAAGTGTTAAGTTTTACCCTGCAGCAGAGCTAATAATATCCTTATATAAAATGGAAACTAATAATTTCACTTCTAATAGAAGGGGTGTTTATTAAAATTAAGCTTTTCATTTTTAGATGATTGAAAATGCATGTACAATTGTAAGAATTAAGAGACAGACAGACAGACATCCTGTGATACCTTTATTCAGTTTCCCTCATTAGTAACATTTTGTTAAAACAATGGGACAGTATCACAACCAGAATACTGATCAAGATAGAGCTTGAATAAGATTAATATTAGTACTAACAGATTGTCCATTTCCCACCTGCTTATATTCATTTATATGCACATATTTAGTTCTGTGTAATTTTTATCATATGCGTTCACATATTCACCATCAGTCATAATACACATAATCCCATCACCACAAGGATTGCCCCCATTGCCCTTTTATAACCAACCATACCTAATACCGTCTGTCCTGAGCATATATTTCTTCTCAAACACATCTCTCCTTATTCCCTGGCAACCACTAATTGGTTCCTCACTTTTATAATTCTTTCATTTGAAGACCATTATGTAAATAAAATCATGAAATATAACCCTTGGGATTAGCTTTTTCACCCCACATAATTCACTGTATTCAAGCTGTCTTATCAGTAATTCATTCCTGTTTATTGCCAGGTAATATTCCATAGTTATATATATTACAGTTTAATCATTCACCTGCTAAAGAATATATGGGCTGTTTCCAGTCTTTGACTTTTACAAATAAGGCTACTATAAAGATTTTTATGCTGATTGTTGTGTGAAAATAATTTTTCCTTTCTCTGGGTTAAATGACCAGGAGTATAATTGCTGGGTCATACAGTAGTTGTATGTTTAGTTTTTTTAAGAAAATACCAAGCCATGAAGCTGTCATTTCCTTTTTTTCTCTCCCCTGTCTATGGCAAGTAGAGATGACAGTAAACATTTATAAACTTTCTTGAGTTTATTTTTTTACTGCCATAACATCTAAGAATACTATTTTGTATTTAATTAAAATATTGGCCCATAGTGAATTGAAAAAGGTTTTCTGGGGCAGTTTGAGAACTGAGTTAGATGACTGTCCTGCTGATCTAGCTGTAGTTGGTTAGGTGCTCGTCATCTGTAGCAAAGCCAAAATAAATATATCTCCATGGCATAAAATAACGGTTAACCTCAATATTAGTAATAATCATGATTATTCAATTAATCATGGCTCATAGCTCTTCACACAGCTTCTGAATAGCTTTATAGTTTTTGTTTTTGTTTTTGTTTTTGTTTTTTTTTTGGTGATACTGGGGTTCCTGGAAGCCCTTCTACCTCCGGGCTACACTCCCAGACCTATTTTTACATTTTTATTTGGAAATAGGGCCTCCTAAGCCAGCGCATGTGGCTGGCTTCGAACCTGTGCGATCCTCCTGTCTCCGCCTCCCAAGCGCGAGGATTACAAGCGTGCGCCACCACGCCCGGCATAGTTTTTTTTTTTTTTTTTTTTTTTTTTTTAACTTGGAATTGAAGTACCATCTGCTAAAGTTAAATCATCTGACAACACCCTTAGCAGTTCTGACATTCTCTCTGGAAAGTTGTTAAATCACTTGAAAAAGCTGTTTCTTTTATATAGTAGTCAATTATATTCACTATAGAGGGTAGTAGTGGGCATTTTGAAACTGCCTGCTTTTCTTTTCTTTTCTTTTCTTTTCTTTTCTTTTATGTACATAGGATTGAACCCAGAGCCTTGGGTATGCTAGGCAAATGCTACACTGCCAAGCCACATTCCCAAGCCTCCATGCCCCAGAAACTATTTTTAAAGAAAATCGTATATGATATTCTGGTGACAAAATAAAGTTCTGTTTGACTCATGTAAAATTTGACTTTATTAAGAAATTAATCATGAATGTCCTTTATTTATTATGTAGATAGCAAGGGGAATCCACAGACTTGAAACATGAGTTCAGATGCCAGCCAAGGTGTGATCACTACTCCTCCTCCTCCCAGCATGCCTCACAAAGAGAGATATTTTGACCGAATCAATGAAAATGACCCAGAATACATTCGGGAAAGAAATATGTCTCCTGATCTACGCCAAGACTTCAATATGATGGAGCAGAGGAAGCGAGTTACTCAGATTCTGCAGAGTCCTGTGAGTTGATGTAATTACAAGCCTTTAATTTATTTTCTTTCTCTTTGGAAACCTTGTTATAGGAAATATCTTAAGCTACCCTCAGGTTAAAAGAGGGATAGAGGAGTGACCAGTTGTTTAAAGGAGAAATGGAGACCTACACTATATTTGATTTGCAAAGCTTTAATAACAAACTTAGTAATTGTATTAGATGGCATATCTTTTCTGTGTGTGTTTTCTGAATATAATGCTTCACTAAAGAGGACAAGTGACTTTTTTTTTAATTTTTTTTTTATTGAAAGTAAATGGCATACATTTAAACTGTACTTGGTGCCCTCATCCCCCCCACCCTGTTTTCGCTCCCCCCTCCCAACAGTGAATGTCCAGGGTAACCATGCTATATTCATACCTTTACACATATTCGGAAGTAGCCCCTCATTAATCAAGTTCAGCCTTCTTCAAGAGAACAGGTGATTTTATTGAACTCAAGCACATCCATTTCAGACTGACTGACTGTGAAGAAAAAAAGGGCGTGACTCAAGCCATAGGGGCGAAGGAATAAGTTAGGTATATCTCATGCACGTGTTTTCTTCTTCCCTTCTTCTCCTTCACACTCAGCGCAGTACAGGAAGGCTTTAGGTTATTATATACCTAATATAAGCACAGTGTGTGTACATATCCCCACTTAACTATATTATAAGTGAATTTAAATTCAGCTTGAGCCTGATTATCTGCACAGCAGTATCTAGACTTTTAAATCATATTCAAGTGGTTGGTTGGGTTTCTTACAGACATTTAGTGGAATTACACAGGTTGCATATAAATAATAGAAAATAAAAAACAGCTTAATTTAAGATCCAAATGAGCTATGCATGGTGTCACTTACCTGTAATGTGGTAGTTGGAAGTCTGAGACAGGAAGATCGAGCAGGTTTGGGCCCAGCCTCAGCAATTTGGACCCTCAGCAACTTAGTGAGACTCTTGTTTCAAAATTAAAAAAAAAAAAAAATAGGATTGGGAGTCTATCTCAGAGATAGAATGGCCCTGGATTGAATCCTCAGTACCAAAAAAAAAAAAAGAATCAAAATGATTTTAAAATTTTATGCATAATGAAGATCATAGGCTCCTTGAAGCAGAGTTATGCACACATAAACACATGATGGCCAGGTTTACGGTTATGTTAGGTTTACATCCTAGGTAGTAAAATAGCCATCAGGGCATAGAGCTGGCCAGGTAAAATATTTTTTGTCCTGCCCTTATGAATTTAATCACAGAAGTTGAGTCAAAAGCTGAAGGGGAACTCCACTGTGAGTAATTCTCCCATACCAGGGACCTTGATGAAAACATTAAAGCATAAGTTATAAATGTAAGACAGGCTTTGAGGAATTTTAAAAATATAGCAGCCAGTTTGATGAAACCCTTTCTAAATAGAAGAGAGATTAACCAGAGAAGTCACCATGAGAAAGTAAAAACTGAGTTTCTGTATTTACAAATACTGGAAGGATGTATTAATTATTGAGAAAAAATTAATTTATTTCCTGCCCTTAAAAAATGCCACTTTTAAGAACTAATAGGTTAACCAAATGATTACTGTAACAAGCAGTATAAAGCAATTGAAAGGAGGAGGTGAAATTCAGATTTTGTTCAAGCTTGTTAACTATTAAAACTTCTTGAGGAAGTACCCCCGAAGAAAGCCATTCAATTCTAATTACAAAGTTTAAATGAAAAAGTACTAAACTGCATTTTTATGCTAGGCTTTCTGTTTTATATTTTCATCATTAAAAACAGCATGACTTTGAGTAGATCATTTAATTTTTAATACTTAAGTATTTCCATTTATAAATTAACTTAAAAGTATTAATTTTGTTTATGACTTGGGGAACTTAAATATTGAGAAAAGGGCTGACATATATATTGTTATTCCCTTATTTATTTAATAAGAATGTTTAATCATTTTCTACCCAAACAGGAATAAAGAAAGCTGAAATTTAAAAGCATTGTAGGTTGATCTCCTCCTTTAGATATTTGCCTAGTGAATTTAAAATATTACTAGTAAATTATGTGTAAAAGTATGAATAGAGTATGGTTAATCTGGACACTCATTAGGGGGAAAGGGCACCAAGCACAGTCTAAATATATACCATTTTCAATATGTTGCACTTATAAATAAAAGTAAAATAAATAAATAAAGTTAAAAATTTTATTTGTAAAAAACTTGGAAAAGTGTAGAAATTTTGTGTCCCCCTGCCACATTGCTCAAGACAGTTGATTTCCAAATTCCTTTCAATGCAACAGTAACTTTTCAACAAAGGAAATGATACACAATGTCTTATATTATTTTTTTAATTTTTATTGGTGCATTGTAGTCAAACATCTTAATGCAGTACAAAATGGTAGAGGCACACATGCACACATCCCTCATTTAGCCCTTCCCCAATTCCCACCCCACTCCCTCCCTCCATCCTCCTTCCCAAGTTTGGCTTGGTGATTAGCTTTGACATGCCTGTTAATGACACCATGAACATTAGGGAATTTCCTTTCTCCCCCCCCCCCCCCCGGTCAGGCCTCCTTATTTGCTCATCTATAGTTTCTCCTCCTTCGTCTAGTGCTCCTCCCATGGCTCATTTTCTCCTTTGCTTCCCCATAATAGGAAGAACATACAATTTCTTTCTTTTTGTGACTAACTAATCTCACTTAGCATAATGTTTTCCAGTTCCATACATTTCCCTGTAAATGACATAATTTTGTTCTCCTTTATGGCTGAGTAAAATTCCATTGTGTACACATCCCATAGTTTTGTAATTCACTCATCTGTTGATGGGCATCGTGGCTGGTTCTATAGTTTGGCAATGATGAACTATACTGCTATGAATATAGAGGTTCATGCATTCATTTGGCAGTTTGGTTTCATTCTTTTAGGTAGATACTCAGAAGTGGTATTGCTGGATCATATGTTAAGTTTGTCTTCATTCTTCTGAGGATCCTTCATACGGTTTTCCAAAGTGGTTGCACTATTTTGCAATCCCGCTAACAATGTAGTAGAGTTTCTACTTTTCCACATCCTATCACTTAAAATTTCTTTCTGCGTTAGAAGTCCTTCTCTTATTTTCAGCACTGATTCCCACTTAACTGTAATCTTGAAAGCCAGAAGGTGAGTAACTTTGACTAGATGATCCACTCATCCAATTTTTTAAATAGAGGTGAAGCAGTGGCAGCTTCAAGTGCTTCCTGACCAGATGGTTGCAGGACATACATGCAGGGACCCACTGGCCCTTTGCTGTGGAGTGGGCCCCCGTCCCAGCCTTGCTGTGGAGCCGGCCCTGGTCCCCGGCCTTGCTGTGGAGCAGGCCCCAGCAAAGGCTTGTATTAGTTATCTATAGCTAAATAAAATATACCCCAAAAATTAGCAGCTTAAGCAACAAGCATTTTTAATCTTATCATTTCTGTGAGTCAGTAACTTAGGCGCATCTTTGATGAATGATTCTGGCTCAAGTTCTTTCATGAAATTGAAGTTTAAGAGATCGGCCAAAGCTGCTGCCATCTGTAGGCTATATGGAACTGACTGGAACATCCATTCCTAAGATGGATTGCTCACACAGCTAGTCACAGTTCTGTGTCACTATCTTTAGGGCTGTATAAGTGCTCTCCCCCAGGGAAAGCAGACAGTAATGTTTTTATGACCTAATCTCGACATCACATCCACCATATTTTTTTTATTTTATCGGTGCACTGTATTCATACATCATAGTGGGATACAAACTTTTGTAGACATACATGCACACATCGCCCAGTCAGCCCCCACTCGATCCAACCCCATTCTCTCCCCATCCCTCCCTCCCATGCTTGGCTTAGTGGTTGATATCTAGTATTATAGCAATTTATCCAAAATTAAAAATGATAATCTCACATAACAGTTTCATTTGTCTGATACCAAGCTTTTGATGACTTAAAGATAACATTTCAATATTTCTTTTTGCTTTCTTTCTTACCAGAGAATATTTTTTTTCTATTTTTTTTCTATTTTTTTAGGTGAAACTATCATATATTTATATATTTATTTTTCAGAAAAAAAAAATCTATCCTAATATGGAATATGGTCTCTAGATACCCAAAACGATCTTGAAAAAGAACAAAGCTAGAAGATATATATTTTCTGATTTCAAACCATATAAAGCTACAATAATTGAAACAGTGTAGTACTATTCTAAAGGCAGATATATAAACCATTGGAGTTAAATAAAAGCCTAGAGCTAAATTCTTCCCTATATTGTCAAGTTATTTTTGACAAGGTTTCCACGAACATTTGGTGGTGGAAATAATAATCTTTTAACTAAATATTGTTGAAAAATAATAATAACATGGAAAAGAATAAAATTGGACCCTTACCTAATCCCATATACAAATATTAACTCAAAATAGATAAAAGACCTAAATATAAATCTTAAGACTATAAACTTTTAGAAGAAAATCTGGGTCATAAAACCTCACAACTTGGAAATTGGCAGTGATTTCTTGGATATGATTTCAATGGCACAGGCAACAGAAGAGTATACAAACTCCCTAAAAAATAAAAAAAAATATTGTATATCCAAAGATAATGTAAACAGAGTTAAAAGTTACTAATAGAATGGGATAAAATATTTTCAAATGCTATATCTGAAGGTATATTAATATTCCAACTAGAAATCCTAAAAATTAACAACAATAAAGGCAAACAATACCATTTAGAGATAGGTAAAAGACTAACATAAGTAATGAATCTCCACAGATAACCAATCTTAGTTGTCTGTTGGATGGAAAATCTTGTTTCTCTGGTTCTGGTGTGTGTTACCTATTTCTTCTTTGTAGTTAATCTCTTTGAGTATTTTCTCTAGCGCTGGTTTTGAAGACATAAATTCCTTCAGTTTCTGTTTGTCATGGAAGCTTCTTATTTCTCCATGTAATTTGATAGAAAGTTTTGCTGGGTAGGAAATTTTTGGCTGGAAGTTGTTTTCTTTCAGAGTTTGGAATATGTTACTCCAAGCCCTTCTGGCTCTCATGACTTGGTTTGGGAAGTCTGGAGTGATTCTAATTGGTTTGCCTCTGAATGTCACTTGGCCCTTTGTTTTCGTTGCCTTTAAGATTCTCTGCTTGGCTTCCACATTGGTCATTTTGACAATTATGTGGCGTGGGGATCCTCTTCTCCGATCCTGTCTAAAGGGAGTTCTATAAGTTTCCTGGACCTGTGTATCAACCTCTTGCTCTATGTCTGGAAAATTTTCTGCTATTACTTCCTTGAAGAGATTGTTGATCCCTTTGGTTTCACTTTCTTTTCCCTCCTCTATTCCAATTATTCTTAGGTTAGCTCTCTTAAAATGGGCCCATATTTCTTCAATGTCAGATTCCTGCTGTTGGATATTTTTTTCTAGATTAGAAACTATGCGTTCATTTTTGGATTGCTCATCTTCTAAGAGCGAGATTCTGTTCTCTATGTGTTCTAATCGGTTGTTTGTGCTTTGAATTGAGGCCTTTACTTCATTAATTGCATCCTTTATCTCTTTTTGGCTCTCTCTGAGTTCTTTTCGAAGCACCTGTATTATTTCTACAGTTATTTTCCTGATTTGATCTTCTATAAATCTCTGATTTTCTGTTTTATCGGGTTCTGATGTTGTGGGGTTGTGGGCATTCATTGCTCCAGTGTTATTCCTCTTTCCCATGATTTCGGATGTTTGTGCCTTCTCTGGGTTCTTCCCTAGGGTCACTATGACTTCACTTAAGGTGTTCTGGATCTCGAGTCAGTAGTATCTCAGACCCCACTACTCCTTTACTGGGTTGTATCACAGAGTCTTGACCCAGATAGTCGATAGAGGCTGCTTTAGACTGTGGGGGGTGCCAGGTTGCACGTTCTCCTATGGTGTGATATCTCTGCCACCGCCCCTTTCCCACTGGGTCAAGTCCCAGGGAGTACAGTACTGGGATTTCTCCTCTGGGGCCCGCAATTTGACTCACTGTTCTTGAGTACGCAGATGTAGCTGTACTGGACTCGGTGAATTCGCTGCTGCTGCTGCCGCCGGTGGCAATATGGCGCCGCTGCTACGCCCTCGGCCGTGAGGCTGGCGTATTTCTTCTTGGTTTTGAGTTCCACTCTGAATCCCTGCAGCGTGTGCTGAGCTCAGTCACTGGGAGCTTTAGATGATCCCTGCACCGAGAAATCCCACCTGGCTGTTCCGCAGTGGCTCACCTCGGCTTGCTGTAGCCGTCCGGTGAATTTGCCGCTGCCGCTGGCAGTATGGTGCTGCTGCCGCGTCCTCGGGCATGAGGCTGGTGTATCACCTCTGTGGCTCTGAGCTCTGTTCTCAGTCCGCTTTCTCTCTGGAGCCTGGTGATTTTTTTGTTTCTCTGGT
Source organism: Muscardinus avellanarius (assembly GCF_963383645.1). Taxonomy (NCBI): domain Eukaryota; kingdom Metazoa; phylum Chordata; class Mammalia; order Rodentia; family Gliridae; genus Muscardinus; species Muscardinus avellanarius. The sequence goes on from NC_137789.1 coordinate 142,167,922, forward strand.
GATGGTGTTTTCTGGCTATGAAAGGCACTGATTTTGTGGTAATGGAGATTGGTTGTTAGCGGGGCTCTTAAGCCCCGCTTTTCTCGGTCGCCATCTTCCCGGAAGTCCCACCATATTTTTAAGTTAGAAGCAAGTCACTAATTTCAGCCCATGATCAAAGAGAGAATAATTAATGAAGTTCCCCTTTTGAGGGGATAATTGTCTATTCTTTGATCACAATTTATTTTAAAAGAACTACGGAATGTCCTTAACCACGGTTTCTTTTTCTTTCACCCGCATAGAAAGCATACTTGTCCTCTCCCAGTATCCACTAAAAGTCTCATTCCATTATGGTATTAACTTGAATCTGGAATCTCATCTAATTTGGTCCCAGTGCCCATGATCCTCCTCAGAAAATAGTTCCAGATATACAATTCCTCAGGTATAGTTCCTCTCAATGTATTAACTGTAGAGAGATAGTTATCTGCCTCCTCTCCCCACATACATGCACCCTAGGTTGGGATACGCATAAAGTAACTACTATAGCTATTGCTATTCAAATCTGGATAGTAAAGAGTCACTGCTTCAAAGCAATTCTGAAATCTCTCTGGACAAATGTTCAAAAATTTCTTGTTGAGGAATCAGTCCTATTCCTTAACAGGAGCAAGTCTCCCTAGCTCCTACCTATGCCCTCTGGATTCTTGGTTACCTATCTGAATCATCCTTTCTTTCTCTTTTTTTTTTTCCTTTTTCCTTTTTTTTTTTTTTTTTTTTTTTTTTTTACTTCAAAAATTCAAGCCAGCTGTGGTGGTGCATGCGTTTTCTAATCCCAGCATTCAGGAGGCAGAGACTGGAGGATCGTGGTTTGTGGACAGCCTCAGCTACTTAGTGAGGCCCTTCACAACTCAGTGAGACCCTGTTTCAAAAAATTAAAAAAAAAAAAAAAAAGACTAGAGGCTGGGTGTGGTGGCGCACGCTTGTAATCCCCACGCTTGGGAGGCGGAGACAAGAGGATTGCGCAGGTTCGAAGCCAGCCACAGCGGCTTAAGAGACCCTGTTTCCAAATAAAAATATAAAAAATAGGTCTGGGAGTGTAGCCCGGAGGTGAAGGGCTTCCAAGAACCCCAGTACCACCAAAAAAAAAAAAAAAAGACTAAAAAGTAGGGTTGGGAGTGTAGCTTGGAGATAAAATGCCCCTGGGTTCCATTCCCAGTACTGCCAAAAAAAAAAAAAGTTTCATAACATTCAATAAAGATCAATTTATCTTAAAAAGTAATGTCTCCCAGTGGACAATTATTACATAATTACTACACTGGAGGAGTTCCTTATTCAAGTGATAGACTGATGAGACTAGCTAATAACCTATGAAATGAATCTTTACTATCATTAACTCAGACTAAGATTGAAATTGAATTCTTCACTTTCTTTTCTTTTTTTTTTTTTTTTTTTTTGGTGGTACTGGGGATGGAACCCATGGGCCTTCTACCTCCGGGCTACACTCCCAGACCTATTTTATATTTTTATTTGGAAACAGGGTCTCTTAAGCCCACAAGGCTGGCTTTGAACCTGCGCGATCCTCCTTTCTCTGCCTCCCAAGCGCAGGGATTACAAGCATGCGCCGCCACACCCGGCTTCACTTTCTTTCTTTATATGTAGGAAAATTTAAAAATAGTGCATACAAAATTTTTTTTTTTTTTAGTGATACTGGGGGTGGAACCCAGGGGCTTTCTACCTCTGGCTATACTCCCAAACCTATTTTTTATATTTTATTTGGAAACAGGGTCTCACTAAGTTGCTGAGAGCCTCACTAAGTAGCTGAGGCTGGCTTTGAACCTGTGCAGTTTTCCTGTCTCAACTTCCCAAGCGCGGGATTTACAAGTGTGCAGCAGCACACCTGTTTTAGTGCATACAAATTTGAATACACTGCTTAGTTTGAATCTGGGTCCAAATCTTGCCTCATCCACTACTTATTAACTGTGTGACATTAGAAAACTCACTCAACTTTTTAGTTAGAAAAATGGGGAAATTACCACACACATTGGTTGTGACAATTAAATGAAATAACATAAAACGATGTAGTGCAGTGCCTAACACCTATTAGGCAGCTATTTTTGCGGAAACTGAATACATAAATTACTAATTTAAAGCACATTATAGCCAAGTTGGTAGATACCTGCAATCCCGTTACTTGGGAAACTGAGACAGAGGATCACAGGTTCAAAGACAGCCTTAGCAATGCAGTGAGACCCTGTTTCCAAACAAAAGAAGGGCCGAGAGTGTGGTTCAGAAGTAGAATGCCCCTGTGTTCAATCCCAATACCAAAAATAAAGAAATACATAGCAGATTATGCTTTTGTGGCAGCACTTTGAAGATTATAATCATAATACCTTGAACTATATTTTGGGTTTTGAAAGTCTTAAAGATTCTATCACCTGATGGCACTCTGGCTTGTTCGTGTTATTCACGAAATATCACAGGCCCACCACTTCCTCTTCTACGCTCTTCTCTGTCTGAGAAGAAAAACATGGTTAATGCTGCAGTTTAAAAGCCCAGCAGGTGACTTTGCCATCCTGCTCATGAGTTAATCTCTCATTACGCTCTGATGAATTCCTAGCTGCATGGGAGCAGATTCTTTGCCTAGTACTCCAGAATTGCCACAGTCTGCTGTTACATAGCAATCTTGCTTGCTTTAACCATCAAATGCTGTAATCTGGCCTAAGAAGTTTACTCAACAGTGTTTTTCACCGCATGTCTACTGCCTTATTTGTTGTATTTGGTTTTAGAGATTCAGCCCAGCTCAAATAAAATTGGGAAAATTTTATTAGGAAAATCTTGTTTAATTGAGAGTTTCAAGTTTGAATCTTTTTCTACTTCTTAGCTATGCAATCTTGAGCAAGTCATTGCCTATTTCAGAACTTTGTAGGGATTCAAATGAATCAGCTACAAAGAATTATTAACATTGGGCTTTTGTAGGAATATGATTATTCTCCTAAAGATAAGTAAAATGTTTATTTTTTATAATTTTAATAAAAGTTTACTACATTTACTGATACATAACAGTAGTAATTTTTATACTTGCTATTGTCTATGACAGGTAATTATCTGAACAAATCTCAAAAAATATCTGAAACAGCCAGGCATGGTGGTACATGCTTTGTTATCCCTTGGGAGGCTGAGCCAGGAGGATCTGGGTTCATGGACAGCCTCAGCTACTTAGGCCCTTTGCAACTCAATGAGACCCTGTTTCAAAATAAAGAATAAAAAACAGGGTTAGGGTTGTAGGTCGGAGGTAGAATGCCCTGGGCTCCATCCCCAGTACCACAAAATATATATTTGAAACAAAAATGAGTCATTTGTTCATGACAAAAATTAAATCTTTCCACACTAGAGGATTTTTACCTGTTGAAGCACTGCCAACTAACAAAAAAAGGATGTAGAAATTTCATTTATATTGAAATTGTTTCCTTTACTCATATACTGCCTCAAGCTATTTACCCTCAACAGGACATAACTAATTGATTTCAGACGGCTTTTACATTCCTCTATGACACCATAGGTAGCCCATAGTTTAAGGTGGTACTTACTATATTGTGGGATATATGGAAGCGAAAACATTTTCATTAACAAGGAAAAAAAGCATTTGATCTGTGTCCTTGCCTCTGGCATTAACTTACTATGTCACCTTGAACAAGTGTTCAATCTTTCTTATGTAGCTTTGTCATCCCACCCAGCAGAAATTTCTCATCAGTTCAAAAGTGTTGTGTAAACAACTGGTTGGTCTTCATCAGAAAGCCATTCTATTTTTTTTTTATTGATGCATTGTATTCATACAACTTATTGGGGTAAAAAACTTGTGTGTACAAACATGTACTCATCGCTGATTTAACCCCTACCCAAATCCCACCCCATTCCCTCCCCGTCCCTCCCTTCCTTGCTTGGCTTAGTGATTGACTTCGATATGTTTAAGTACATTGTGTGCTTTAGAGATTTTTCTCTTCCCCCTCCTTTCTCTTCCTTTAGGTTATCTTGTTTGCTCCTCTTTTCTCCCTAACTCTCACATATTAGGGAAAGCATCTGATTTCTTATTTTTTGTGACTGACTAATCTCACTTAGCATAATGTCCTCCAGTTCCATCTATTTTCCTGGAAATGACGTAATTGAGTTTTTTTTTTGATGGCTGAGTAAAATTCCATTGTGTACATATCCCACAGTTTTGTAATCCATTCATCTGTTGATGGACATCTTGGCTGGTTCCATAGTTTGGCTATGGTGAATTGTGCAGCTATGAACATAGATACACATGCATTAGTTTGGTAGTTTGGTTTCTTTTCTTTTGGGTAGATACCCAACAGTGGTATTGCTGGATCAAATGGTAGGTGTGTTCCCATTCTTCTGAGGATTCTCCATACTGTTTTCCAAAGTGGTTGCACTAATTTGCAATCCCACCAACAATGTCTTAGAGTTCCCACTTCTCCACATCCTCGCCAGCATCTGTTGTTGTTTGTGTTTTGAATGATTGCCATTCTAGTTGGAGTTAGGTGAAATCTCAGGGTAGTTTTGATTTGCATCTCTCTGATTGCCAGTGATGTTGAGCATTTTTTCATGCATTTATTGGCCATTTGAATTTCTTCTTTTGTGAAGTGTCTATTTAGTTCATTTGCCCATTTCTAAATCAGCACACTGAGCAGATTGTTTTGAGGCATGTTGGTTCCCTGTGGGCTTTATTTATTTATTTGTAGTACTGGTTATGGAACCCAGAGTCATTCTACCACCAAGCTACACCCCCAGGCCTATTTTATTTTATTTTATTTTGAAACAAGGGTCTAAGTTGCAGAGGGCCTCACTAAGTTGTCCAGTCTGGCTTCAAACCTGTGATCCTCCTGTCTCCGCCTTCCAGGCATTTGGATTATGAGTGTACACCACCATGCCCAGCCCCTATGAGTTTAGATAAAATTCGGTTCATCTCTAGCATATGTGTATAATTTTATGGCATCAACTTAGTAATCTTAACCTTATTTCTGGCTTTGTCTAAACTTGTTAGGCTTACTTTTGTCTTTAAGTTGATTTTTCTTACATTTATTTTGGTTTTGTACCATTTTAATCCATGGAAACTGCTTAAATTCTTTCTTGGAAAGACATGGAGTCATGGACATTCCAATAAAACAGATAATGCCTACTTCCAGAGCTGTTGTAATGTATGTAATGAGTAGTATACATAGTAGATATCATTAATACTTTCTTACCAAATCAAAGAATACTGATAAGAGCTGCTTTGAACTGTGGAAAAATGTGAAGGTAAGATAAATTTCAAGGGAGTAAATTTGCCCATTGCCACATGTCCAGAAAGTTTTTATAGTTTATATAAAGATAGATGAGGATATCAAGGAATTCTCCTTTTAACCTTTACCATGGTAAATAAAATACTCACGTTACTGCTCTGTATGAAGGCATCCATCCATCTTAGATACAGCTCATAACCATTTTATGTTCACAGAGTCTTGGGTATTAGTGGAGTTTTCTGGTAAATATCTTTATGGAAGATATTTTATATTAGACATTCTACTTCTGAGCTACACCCCCAACCCTATTTTTTATTCTTTACTTTGAAACAGGGTCTAAGTTGCAGAGGACATCACCAAGTAGCTGAGACTGGCCACGAACCTGTGATCCTCCAGTCTCAGCCTCCCAAGTACTGAGATTACAAGTGTGCATCACCATGCCCAGCTTCAATTTTTATTTTTTATCAGTACATAACTGTACAGAATGTTAGGTCCCTTGGGGTATATTTGTACATGCATAAACCATCATTAGATCACTTTAAATCCCAATGCCTCTTTGTACTTTTCCCTCCCTCCCCAAAAACGTCATCCTCTATTGCACGGATCTCCCGTCAGTGTCTGTGAGGCACCCTCCCCTCGCACATCCCTTCCTCCCTCCCTCCCCCCCTCTCTAGCTTTCATATAGAAGAGAAAACATACAACCCTTGACTTTCTGAGTCTGGCTTATTTTGCTCTACAGTTCCATCTACTTTCCTGAAAATGACTTTATTTTGGTTTTTTATGGCTGAATAAAGCTCCATTTTTTTTATAGCTGAGTAAAGCTCCATTTCCTTTTATTTTTTGGTCCATTTGTTTGTTGATAGACACCTAGGCTGGTTCTATGGTTTGACCAGGCTATTATGAATTGTGCTGCTATAAAAATGTGTGTGCTTGTATCTCCATAGTACGCTGACCTTAGTTCTTTTGGATAAATACTAAGAGTGATTTTCCTCGTCTTTTGAGAGCCTCCATACTGAACTCCATAGTGGTTGTACCAATGTATATTCCCACTATCAGTGTACTAGAGTTCCTTTTCCCCTGTCAGAATTCATTGTTTCTTGTGTAATGATTGCCATTCTAATTTGAGTGAGGTGAATATCAGTGTAGTTTGCATTTGCATTTCCCTGATGACTAGAAATTTTTAGAATTTTTCATATAATTTTTGGCCATTGTACTTCTTTTGAAGTGTCTGTTTAGTTCATTTGCCCGTTTACTGAATGGATTGTTGGTTTGTTGGTGTTTTTTGGTATTGAGGTTTTTTTAGTTCTTTTTATATTCTAGATATTAAACCTCTGTGAAAAGAGTAGCTGTCAAAGATTTTTTCCCATTCTGTAGGTTCCGTCTTCGCCCTGTTGCTTCCTTTGCTGAGCAGAAGCTTTTTAGTTTGATACCATCCCACTTAGTAATTCTCAGTATTATTTCATAAGCTGTTGGAGTCCTGTTGAGGAAGTAGCTGCCTATGCCTGTGTGTTCGGTTCCCCTGTGTTCTCCTCTAACATTTGAAATTGAACAGTCTTATTCTTGGGTCTTTGATTCATTTTTACTTTTGTGCAGGGTGACAGGGATATATTTTGGTGATAATTTCAATTTGGGGTACTGGTGATTGAACTCAGTGGTGTTCTACCTCTGGGCTGGATCCTCAGTCCTATATTATTTTAAAGTTTGAAACAGGTTCTAAGTTGCTGAGGGTCCCACTTAGCTGCTAAGACTGGTCTCGAACCTCAGATCCTCCTATTTTAGCCTCTCAAGCACTGGGACTACAGGTGTGCACCACTACCCTGGCTTAGTTTCAGTCTTTTACATATGGATATCTAGTAAGTTTTGATGCCTTTGTTGAGAATCAGATAACTATAAATATGTGTCTCTTTGCTTTCTATTCTGTCCCACTGTCTATGTGTCTATGTCTGTACCAAGCTATTTTGTGTTACTATGGCTCTGTAGTATAATTTGAAGGTGGATATTGTGATGCCTTTAGTTTTACTCTTTTTGCTCAGAATGAACTAGATATGCATTTAGGTATTTTCCATTTTTTTATAATTTAACTAATGATCTACATTTAACAAGTCTTAAATTTGTAAAAGAAAATCTATATTTAATGAGTGTTGACTGCTCCACAAACTCAGACTTCAATTATGATCACAATTATTATTTTAAATTAATCACTCAGACACCCATCTGCCTTTTGTTTGTTTTGTTTTGTGTGGTACTAGGAATTGAACCCAAGAGTATTCTACCTCTGATCTTCATTCCCAGCCCTATTTTGTGTGTGTGTGTGCGTGTGTGTGTGTGTGTGTGTGTGTGTGTGTGTGTGTGTGGTTTTTTTGTTTATTTGAAACAGGTTCTCTCTAGGTATTGCTATATTGCTGATACTGTCCTCAAACCTGTGATCCTCCTATCTCAGCCTCATATGCACTACCACCTGGCTCCCATTTGCCTTTTTAGCAGAAAAAATAGCATCTCCCTTTTGGATTTTTGGATTTTCTTCTTCCCACAGAATCGTCTCAATACATTTAGTAGCTTATATAGTCCAAAGGGGTGCATTAGTGGCTTCCATATCCAAGATGTGGTGTGTGTTGTGTGTACATGTGTCTGTGTGTATATGAGAAAGATACACTAAAGTCTGTTGAGCACACCCACCATTACCACTGCACTCCCCTGCCACGTGGTGATGATGCTGAGAACTAGTTTTACACTGTCCAACAGGAGGCTACAGGTTTACTGTTGATCCAGATGCCTGTGCAGGCCACAATGGCACACCAGGGAAGGCCTTCTTATGCTAACGCTCCATTTGGATGATCCCATGGTGCCTGTAGTTGAGTTCTGTACTAATATTGCAGATGTTAGTACCCAGCTCATTCAATTCATATCACAGGTACCTCTCAACTATTATTCTAACATCAGCATAAGCATTGAGTCAGACCTGGTCCTAACATCTATCAGCTTCTATCCTTAGAACATTTTCCTTCCCATGATGGGCTACTATGATATTATTATTTTTTATTATTATTTTTTTGGGGGGGTGATGGTGATAGTACTGGGGTTCCTGGAAACCCTTCTACCTCCGGGCTACACTCCTAGACCTATTTTATATTTTTATTTGGTCTCTTAAGCCAGCAAGGCTGGCTTCAAACCAGCGCGATTCTCCTGTCTCCGCCTCCCAAGTGCGGGGATTACAAGTGTGTGCCACCACACCCGGCTGACATTATTTTTAAAGGAACTAGGCAAGGTGGTACACACCTATAATCCTAGTACTTGGGAAGCTGACACAGAAGGATCACCATTTCCAGGCCAGTCTTAGGAGCTTACTGAGATTCTTTTTCCAAACTAAAAGGGACTGGCAGTGTAGGTGACAGGTAGAATGCCCCTCAATTGAATCTTCAGCATGGATGGATAGAGAGACAGACAAACTGACCAACCATCTGTTCGTTCATCCCCTGGACCTCTAGGTTATGAACCATCCTCTAACCATGGCTACATCTAAACAAGGACCCTAAGAAATCTTATTCCCACCCTTTTAAAAATTACTTCTATCATTGACTCAAAAAAGATTCACTCTTCTAAGTGCACACCTGCACTCCCAATACTTTCCCTAAAGATGTCTCAGAAGTAGTGATTCCAAAATAAAATTTGGCCCTGAAAGGGGGAAGGATGAATTTAAATTCTGACCGGGCATCCTGCCATAGATGTAACTAATCTCAAATAGAATAGCAAGGTTTAAGTGATTTATTGCAAGAGCCTTTGCATTTAAAAATGAATGAAATAGATATGAGCTAATCTCAGATGGAAGAGTGAGGTTTGAGTGATTTATGTTTCAAGAGCCTTCATGTTGAAAATGAATGAAATAGACGTGAGCAAGAGGATAAATGACAAATTTAACAAAATAAATGTTGGTTGGGTATGATGGAAAGATAAAACCAATTTAAACAAATGTGAAGGCTTGGGAGAAGTTTTGGATGATGAATCATATTAGCAACTTGAGTAACTAGAATAGAGGTATACTCTGAATGTTCAGGATTTTTATTTATATATGTAAATACTGTTACACACACACATACACCAAAAAAACGATTCAATAGGAAAATATGGAAGCTCAAATTGGAGAAAAAAGTATAATTCCTATAGGGTAGTGTTGTAACTCTTCTTACAAATTTGCATTCAGAGAGTATGGAGTTAAGGAATTGCTATGGAAATCATAACATGACAACCATGATTTAGTATATCTTACTAAAACTTTTTTCTGGGAACCACCTCATGTTCAGAGTGATACCACATTCAAAAAGGGACTGTTCTACTTAGATGATGAGGCTGCTGAGCAAGGAATGAGTTGCATGTTAATAACAGTAGTTTTATCTGCACCTGTCCAGTGTAGATATTATACCTCATTTTCTTGGAGATTAAGAATTTTTTTGGAGATTAAGAATAAAAACACTTCTTTCAAGTGTTTTTATTATTTTGTGTCTGTGAATAGTGTAGGTGATGTTATTCAAAAGAGAGATAGAGGGAAACGATGACTGGTTATTATCAGAGCAAGTTCAGGTGATTCTGATGCCAGGAGATTGTGTGCTCAGTGGTCATTTTTGTGTGTTGCAGGCCTTTCGGGAAGACCTGGAATGCCTTATTCAAGAACAGATGAAGAAAGGCCACAACCCATCTGGATTACTGGCATTGCAACAGATTGCAGATTACATCATGACCAGTTCTTTCTCAGGCTTTTCTTCACCTCCCCTCAGTATGTCAGTTTTGAAGAGTTTTAAAAATTCTAATTGTATCTACTTGGGGACACTCTACTTCTCTAGCAGCATTTCTGCTTAGGTTCAGTCCTTCCGTTTATAACATCCAGCACGTAGCATAACATAATGTTAGAGTTTCTTTATCATCAGTCAGGAATTTACTAGACTGTGTGAGGGTTACAAAGTAGTAGAAGAAATTGTCCCTGCCCCCAGATAAATATATTGTAATTAATGCTGTAAGATAACTACAGAGGAAAACTTGCAAAACAGTTCATAAGAAATTGCCTAAAGACTTTTCATAAGTCATTGTGCTATGGTCTCAGAGTTGGAAATGATCACTGGCTGGAGTAGACTTGAGAAAAGTTTATGGGAGAAAAGAAGCGTGAACCAAACAGGCTTTAAAGTATAGAATAGAAAGGTATGAAAGAAGGGTTTGAACATTTTATTCATTCAGCAGCTCTTCGTGAGAACACCAATTTGGTGAACTTCAACACCTTCAGGATATGAAGAATCATAGGATCTGAAGGTCCAGTGCTGTGCATCTGACTGAGATCGATAAGGAAACACTGCAGTGCAAGGGCAAGTGCATTGTGCCAGGGACAACTAGCTGGGACTGCTCTGGGTCAGGCTCCAAGGATGAGGGACATTTTCCTTTTCTTTTTTTCTTTTTTTCTCTTTTTTTATTGTTGTTAGAGATTTGTAAGTAGAATTTCAAAGAAGTCAAGTAGTTTTCAAGTAGAGGGAACAGCAAGAAATGAGATGTGAAAGTGGTGACATGCAAATGAGGATGGATTGCAGAACTCCAGGTAGACCATTGTCAGACCATCGGGTTCTGGTGTAGAAGCCTAGTGAGAGGAGCTGGTTCTGACAGGGTTCTTCACCAAGGGCTGCCAGCATGGAAAGTGAAAAACCTTGTGAAGAAAAATCAACAGGTGATAACTTAAATGAGTACCAGGAAAGGGAAAGAAAGAAGTCAGAAAGAACCAGCGGTTGGAATCTCAGCCTCAGAGCTTTGGAGAGAGACTTGGCAAATGGACAAAAAATATTACTGAACACCGTGGGCATCGAACAACCATACAGAAGGCAAAGGAAGAGGAGCCCAAAGAGAAAACTCAAAAGTTCTAAGAGGAAGATAGTCAGGGAAAACAAATAATAAGAGAAGCTACCCCATGAGCGTCCTAGATTCCATGGAGTGCAGAGCTGCAGGGCTTTGGGCTAGTTGGCTGGAATGTACAAAGGAGGGCACCAGAAAGACATACCTGGTGTCAGAGGTCGGAAAGAGAAACTGGTTGCTTAGAATAGTTACGTGGTGGTGTGAAAATGGAAATTAAATTGGAAGCAGTGGGGGGTCGGAGATAGGATAGGGGCTGACTCTAAAGTTTTGTGAGAAATTATGCTATTTTGTATGGCTAACATATAATTAAAACTATTTATTTGAATTAGTTTGCAACATTTCAAAATTAGAAGATCTCATATTTGGGACATCTTTTTTAAACACTCTCACCGGTCTCCTGTTCTCAGGTTAAAAGCAGTACTTGAGAAACAGTCTGATGCTCTGTGCAGAGTGGATTTACAGAGAAGGGCTACAGGCAGGGACAAGAATGAGAGGGCTTACTGCAGGAGTCCATATGCAAGTTAAGGCCTGAACTCAAGTGTGGAAAATTTCTTCTTCATAAGAAAAGTGTGATGGAACAGGATGACAAGTTACCTGTGTTGGCCCAGGAAAGATTGGGGGTAAAGATTACTAAGGATTGAGCCTGCAGGAATTACAATGTTATCAGTATTAGAAGGGTGAAGAGGCCAGGCGTGGTGGCGCATGCTTGTAATCCCCGCGCTTGGGAGGCGGAGACAGAAGAATCGCGCAGGTTCTAAGCCAGCTGTGCTGGTTTAAGAAACCCTGTTTCCAAATAAAAATATAAAAATAGGTCTGAGAGTGTAGCCCAGAGGTAGAAGGGCTTCCAGGAACTCCAGTACCACCAAAAAAAAAAAAAAAAAAAAAAAAAAAGGGGGTGAAGGAAGAGGGAAGGTAATAAAAAGGGTAGAGAGAGAAGGTAAAGTTACTTTACACTTCTTGAACTTTTATGTTACTGTGTTTGAGCAGTTACAAATAAGTTGGAGAGCCCAGTACTTGTAATCCCAGTACTTGGGAGACTGAGACATGAGGATTGCAGGTTAGAGGACAGCCTCAGCAAGTAGTGAGACTTTCATCAACTTAGTGAGACCCCATCTCAAAAATAAAAAGTAGGTCTGGGCGTGTAGAATGCCCCTGGGCTCAATCCCCAGCCACACACATACATAAAAAGAAACAATAGCTAAAGAATGAGGAGGACCTGGTCAGAAAAGAAGTCAGGATGTCATTTACATAGAAAGAGCAGTGGGGAGGCTTGAGAATATGTCATATTTTCATGGAGAAAACTAAAATAAGAAAGGAATAGAGTGGAGGCCTGGACTTTGAGAAGAGCCAGAGTAGGAGGGAGGAAAAGAAGAGAACTTGAACTTGCTGAAGGGGAAAAGAAGTAGGTGGAAAGGCAGCCAGAGATCCAAAGTAGTATCCCACGGGCCTGGGTGAGGATTCCAGGAGGGCGGGGTGAGGGCGTGAGCGTAAGAGGTAAAGGAGAATGAGGACTGTGCAGAAGCAGAACTCTGAACTTGGTAAGAGGTGGACTTGACAACTAGCTCATTAGGGACCTTCAAGAAGCAGAAGCCAGAAATTCTTTTCTATCTTAAATGTTTTCTTTTGTGTGAATAAAAGTCAAAAGATATATTAGAAAAGTCTTCTTCTATGGGGGTCTTTTTATCATAAAATTAGTAATGACCTCAATATTTCGTAACACTTTCACGTTTGGGATCCTGTAATCATTGTTCTCAGTGATGTGAGCCTTTGATACAGTCACTCCTTATCAAGTACTAGGTAAAGCAGCTCTTACCAGGCAGTCACAGAAGATACCTCATGGATATTTTTTACTCAGTATACTTCTCTGAAAGAGAATAAGCTAAGAAATATTGATTGCCTGTATAAATTTCAGATCATTCCTTACAAGGCTAGGTAGGATACTCGCAGGCTACTTCTTGGCGTCTAATTTACAGGGAAGGGATCACGTGACTTAAGTCTCTCCACAATTTCTCCTCTTTTAGGTCTTGGCATGGTCACACCTATCAACGACCTTCCTGGTGCAGATACATCCTCATATGTGAAGGGAGAGAAACTTACTCGTTGTAAACTTGCCAGTCTGTACAGACTTGCAGATTTGTTGGGATGGGCCCACCTGGCAAATGCATATATTTCAGTAAGTTCTTTTGCTTTTGACACTTTCTTGTAAAATTCCAACCAGAAAGCAGCTGTGCTCTTCCCATCTCTACTCACAAATCCAGTTTTCAGACTTTATTCTCTGAACCCAGCATGCAACTCATAACCTGAAGCTAATTTAAACCTTATTTTCAAGAAAGAGGCCGCAGTTCCCAGCTGCCTTCCCTTACACTCTGTGTTGATGTGCCTTTGATGCAGACCAGCTGCAAAACCTTTCCAGATAGAAATCATATGGCAGATTATTCCTCTTCATACTAATTCTATCTGACCATTAGTGGCTTTAAAAAAGCATTAGGGGAAGAAAAACAGGGGGTCAAGGAAGTTTTCCCCCTAGTTTTTATTTTTTAAATAGAGTTTTCCTGTTCCCTATGAACATGTTTTCACTTTGCCACACTTGGAAGCAAGACATTATTTGGAATGAAAAAAAAAATCTTAAAATACTGTGTCATGGAAGTGGTATAGCTATATGGTACAAACTACCAACAGTCTTTCTCCTTTTACCCCTGGCCAATAATTAGTTGCCCACTTCCATCACCACAATTCCATCCTAGGTAGAGATTTTGTTCTCATTCCTGCCTGTTTTTTTAATTTCTGTATCACAAATTAAGGTCATAATGATTACAGCACTGGGTAGAGTAATATTGGCATTTGTTTTTCATAAATGTAGCTGACCCTAAGCAACCTTAGAACTCCAAAATTACACTTAATCCCAGTAAATGGAAAAATAATGTCAGAAGTTTTTAGCAAGTACTTGAAAGTTGAGGGAAACTTTTAAGGAACGTTTCGTGTTGTAGACCTGGGAAATCCCCCCCAGGTCCCTTATAAATATTTATTGAAGCTATATTTCTAGTCACATTCATACCACAAAATATGAATGCTCAGAATAAGCCCTTACTGATTTTTCTTTCTTTCAGGTAAGAATAAGTAAGGAGCAAGACCACATCATAATAATTCCCAGAGGCCTATCTTTTTCTGAAGCCACAGCCTCCAATTTGGTATAATTTTCATTCCTATGATACTTTTTCTGTACCCTTGTAGACTTTCCTGACAGTTTTTAGCTTTTAGCACAGGGTGGAACAAGAGAACAGTATGGATGAAAAGAACATCTACTAGTGAACAGTGAAGAGTTTGAAAAACTATGTTGATTTTTTTAAGGGTTCAAGAACATTAGGATGGTTGAAGAAACTAATGAGTTTGAATCATCCTTTAACCTAAGCATGTTTTAAAGGGAATCTTTTTCCACCCTTCACACGCTGTAATGTTTTTAAAAAAAACACACACAAGCATAGTGTCTATATGAATTTTGGTAGCTAGATTTAAACAGTTGAATTGGTGAAAACATAGGATGTGACCTAGTATTTCCCATGATCTCCTCGCAGCTTGAGCTACCCTGGTTCTGTGTGCTACAGTGTTAGCAGATGGAAGGTTTCCAGCCAATTTAGTAAATGCTGAACTTGTCCAAACTTCTGGTGAAGAGGTTAAGTTACTCAATTTCTTTTTTTTTTTTTTTTTTCCAGCAATACTGGGGATTGAACTCAGGGGCATTCTGTCCCCAAGCTACACACTTCAGCCCTTTTTATTTTTTTTCCTTATTCCTTATTTTGAAACAAGGTCTTACTAAGTAGTAAGGGGCATCAATAAGCTGCTGAGCCTGGTCACAAACCCTGATCCTTCTGTCTCGGCCTCCTAAGTACTGAGATGACAAACACATGCCACCAAGCCTATCTTTATTCAATTTCTTTGAAACTTTGCTTCTTGCCAGGCATTGCACTTGTATTCCCAATACCTGGAAGGCTGAGACAGGAGGATCAGGGTTCGTGGCCAGCCTCAGCTTACTTAGTGAGGCCCTTCACAACTTATTGAGACCCTGTTTCAAAATAAAGAATAAAATAAGTCTGAGTGTGTAGCCTGGAGGTAGAAGGCCCCTGGGTTCCATCCCCAGTACCACACACAAAAAAGTGCTTCTTGCTAAGTACTAAGTTTTGTTGAAGACTACCAATTTTATAAAGTTTTATGGAAATAAAGCTATAACCATTCTTTTACAAATTGTTTCTGGCTGCTTTTGTACCATAGTGGCAGAGTTGAATAGTTGCAACAGAGGCCCAGAAAGTCTAAAATATTTACTGTCTGGCCTTTTACTCGAAAGCTTGCCACTCCACGGTTAGCTTGTGGAACAGATAAACTTTGATATGTGTGTACTGAGCAAATATGTCTTTCTGATTTTTCCAGGTGAAAGTCAATATAATAGGAGAAGTTGTTGACCAGGGAAGTACAAATTTGAAAATTGACCATACAGGATTCAGTCCCCATGCTGCAATCTACTCAACACGTCCTGATGTTAAATGTGTGATACACATTCATACCCCTGCTGCGGCAGCTGTAAGTTAGTGAAAGGCCAAACCAACAAGGGCTCTGGAAAATGTATTGTTTTCATGACTCTCCCAACCTGAGGCCATACTGTCTACATTCCTTCAGATCCTGCCACTCAAAATTGTACTTGAAATATTAACCTTCTTCTCCCATTCTAGGGAGCAACTGAAGAGGAGATTTGGATTTTAAAAACAATCAGTTTAATAACTGGGTCGTTGAATTTTTTGGAGCAAAACTTATTTCATAATATTTGACACAGCATTTAAATTGAGTTGTATACCTTAAGTCCTTTTTGGTGGGGAGGGGGAAAGAAGTGAAGAACTAAAGTGAGAGGTAGGCTGCAATGGTGAGCAAGAGGAATCGTCTGGCATTTCCTGGGCTGCCTAAGAATTGAGTTCCTATGGAGATATATGTAATAGCTAAAATGTTGTCTTGGTATGGGCTCAATCTCTAGGTGTCCTCTATGAAGTGTGGAGTCCTTCCCATCTCTCAAGAGTCCCTTATCCTAGGAGATGTCGCCTATTATGACTACCAAGGGTTACTTGATGAACAGGAGGAGAGAATTCAACTGCAGAAAGTTCTGGGGCCCAGTTGTAAGGTATGTAGTAGAGTCTGTAAGGAGCTATTTTTGTTGTGGCTGCTGTTGATTAAAACAGTGTGAACTATGCTAGTTATTTACAGTGATTGCTGTGGGATTCTATTTTAGGTGCTGGTACTCAGGAATCATGGAGTGGTAGCACTTGGAGAAACAGTGGAAGAGGCTTTTCATTATATTTTTAATGTGCAGATAGCCTGTGAGATTCAGGTAGGAGATTATCCCCTCTTTTTATTACTGTTATTTTCAAATTTGGTTGGACTTGTGTTCACTTATTTACAAAGTGGTATTGATTGATGTCTTTTCTTTTTGTCTTTTAAATGGAGTTCTACTCTACTTAAGTAAAAAGTATTGTCAACTCAGTTACTTAATGAATTGGAAGTAGAATAAAAGCAAATCAAAATTCACTCTCTTACACACACACACACACACACACACACACACACACACACACACACACAGTTTTATAAACATCATTTTCCCCACAATCCTACTTTCTCTGTTTTATCTTCAAGTGATGCTGCTAATTGAGAAATAAAGGCAACCACAAATCATCAAGAACCAAATATGTCATGGACACTTTCATAGAGACTAAAACTAGGGCCAGGAGTTTTATGAACTTATGCAATTCCGTAGCCTCTTTATTATAATAGGCTGGATGTTTATTAACTAGAGAATAGTTAATAAATAGAGATTAGTTAGTAAAGTTAATAGAACATTTTTTAACCAGGGAATAGTCCCTCCTATATTTTGAATATTAACCCCTTGTCAGAATACAATATACCATTCTTAATTATAGTCACATATTGTGCAATTTATCACTTCAATTTTTTCTGTAGAGAACTGAGTGTATGTAAATGTTCCAATTTCCCTCTTAAAATCAAGCAGATTCACCTGAAGCAAATAGTGTCAATCTTAACTATTGGAAGAGCCACAAAAAAGAGGAAAACATTTTTTCTACTAACCTTAATGTATTTTAATAACCAACTTTTTTTGTTTTAATGGTCTCTCTTCCCAAAGGGGGCTACGAGAAGCTTGATTAAATTAAGACAATGAACTGATAACTTCTTTTTTTTTTTTTTTTTTTTTTTGGTGGTACTGGGATTCCTGGAAGCCCGTCTATCTCCGGACTACACTCCCAGACCTATTTTATTTTTGGAAACAGGGTCTCCTAAGCCAGCACGGCTGGCTTCGAACCTGCGCGATCCTCCTGTCTCTGCCTCCCAAGCGCGGGGATTACAAGCGTGCGCCACCACGCCCGGCAATGAACTGATAACTTCTGCATAAATACCTTTAAATTCAAATTATAGTGTCTCTATATGCCTTTAAAATTATACCTTTTAGCAAAAGTATTAACTTAATAGCTATGGGAAAATAGGAGGGAAAAAGTTTAATATTTGGCAAGAGAACTGAGTTGCTTGAAATACTATTAAAAGGTGTGGCTGCAAATGTCTTTTCCAGCAGGAGGATCAGAGTCCCTGGAAGGAATGTTTTTTGGTCAATGGAAAAGATACGGTAGCTGCTTCGTGCACAACAGCATTGCCTTGCCTTTGTTGTTGGTAGCCTGGGCAGCTGCATGGATATGCCAAGTTGGAGCTGTGCCTCGTGGAAAGTGAAGTGTTCGTTAGAGTCTTGACAGTTTTTCGCATCTGTATGTTTAACTGTTGATTCCAGGTACGCGCATTAGCAGGGGCAGGTGGAGTGGACAATCTACTTGTACTGGATCTTCAGAAGTATAAAGCTTTCACTCACACTGTAGCGGCATCTGGAGGAGGAGGCGTAAATATGGGTTCCCATCAGAAATGGAAGGTTGGCGAGGTCGAGTTTGAAGGGCTGATGAGGACTCTGGACAATTTGGTAGGTGAAAAATTGAGCCTAAACTTGAATTTTCTGTCTTCACTTTCAGAAGCAGATATTCCATCTCCCTTTGGTTTTAGGACATGCTCATTATTTTTCCAGACCAGAGTTTGACCCTAGGAAGGCATTTTGGTGTGACGTAGCCACATTTTTAAGAATCATACATATTTTGAATTTAATCCCCCTATCTAACTGAAATTTTGTATCCTTTGCTTAACTTCTCCCCTCACCCCTACTTCCCTGGCAACCACCATTCTGGTCTGCTTTAATGAGTTCAACTTTTTGAGATCCCACATGTAAGTGAGGTAATACAGTATTTGTCTTTCAATGCCTGGCTTATTTCACTTAACAAAATATCTTCCAAGTTCATCCAAACTGTTGCAAATGACAAAATTTCCTTCTTAAGGCTATATAGTGTTCCATTGAGTATTTGTACCACATTTTCTTTACTGATGGATACTTGAGTTGACTCCCTCTTTTAGCTGTTGTGACGTAATGCTGCAGTGAGTGTGCGAGTGCAGTGTCTTCACCATAGTAATTTCGGTTGCCTTAGCTAGCTGTCCAGAGGTGGGATTGACTGATCACAGACTAGTTCCATTTTGGACATTCATTGCGGCCTCCCTAATGGCCATACTGATTTATATTACCACCAGCAGTGCTCAAGGGCTCCCTTTCCCCCTCATCTTTCCAACCTATCTCTGTCTTCTTGATAATTGACAATCTAGCAGATGTAGTTTTAATTTGTGGGATTTTTGTATAATTAGTGATATTAAGTGTTTTTTCATAACCTGTTGACCATTTGAGTATCACATTTTAAGAAATGTTTATAGGGTCTTTTGGCCATTTTTAAATTGAGTTATTTCTTTTATTAATTAGTTTTTTCAGTTCCTTATATTTTTTGGCTATTAGACCCTTATCGTATGCATGGTTTGGAAAATGTCATCTCAGATGTTACTCTTCCATGAAGGGTCAGAAAGAAAACTGCCTCTAGACCCAGACTCAAATGAGCACTGACATTTGGTTTCCTAATACCATTTATAGGTAGAAAAATGTTTCTGATCAGCAGTTTAGAAATTATCTTTGTCAGGAACTGTTATATGAGTTGAAATTAAAATGCCAGCTGGAATCAGTTTTGACCAGATCTTGAAACTTGCTTAATTTTGACTCTCCTGTTACATGGCTCTTAGAATAATGTTTTCCCCTTTGTTTTTTAGTAAAGGAGTCTTTATGAATTGTTTGTATAAGCAGTCTGTATAAAGCAAATGCTCTGTTGGTACAGGTCTGATGGCTTCAAATGTGGTTTCTCTTTCCCATAGGGTTATAGAACAGGCTATGCTTATAGGCATCCTCTCATTCGGGAGAAGCCTAGGCACAAGAGTGATGTGGAAATCCCAGCAACTGTGACTGCTTTTTCCTTTGAAGATGATACAGTGCCACTCTCTCCTCAAAAATACATGGCACAGAAACAGCAGCGTGAAAAAACAAGGTGGTTGAACTCACCAAATACCTACATGAAGGTGAACGTGCCTGAGGAGTCTCGAAATGGGGAGACCAGCCCCAGGACCAAAACCACAGTATGCCACTATGTTTTGTAGTTTTCTTTTACTGTATAACTTGCCTACTCACTCATAAATTGAATATTCTACAGCTAAATTATTGGGAGCGTAAAATATAATACTAAAAATAGCCAGGCATTTGGTACACACCTGTAATCTCAGTGCTTGAGAGCCTGAGACAAGACAATCATTCCCAGTACCACAAAAAAGGAATATAAGTACATACTTCCATACATATATACATACATACATACATACATACATATGTGTGTGTATATATAATACTAAAAATAAAATCAGTGTCATATATCAGGTATTAACTTTGTTTAAGATATTGTTCTGAGCTGGGCGTGGTTGCGCACGCTTGTAATCCCAGTATTCGGGAGGCTGAGACAGGAGGATCAGGGTTCGCGGACAGCCTCAGCTTCTTAGTGTGGACATCTGCAACTCAGTGAGACCTGGTTTCAAAATGAAGAATTAAAAGTAGGGCAGGGGATGTAGCTCAGTGGTCAAATGCCCCTGGGTTTCATCCCCAGACCCGCAAAAAAAAAAAAAAAAAGATATTGTTCTAAGTGTCATACATGAAAAGTCTCATTTAGTTCTCTTAATATAATTAGATGCTCTTTTTCTCCCTACTCTTTAGATGGGAAAACCAAGGCAGAAAGGACCAACCAGTCACTGTATAGATAAAGCCAGTGAGTGAATGCCAGCAACCTGACTGGAGCCTAGTGTTACCACTACATGATATTCTTATGTAGATGATTGTACCAGTCAGTTAGAACTATAAAAAATTATCAATATCAAATTGTGCCAGAGTTGCATTAATTATTGATATAGATTCCATTAAGCAATATAATGTATGTAGAGAAATGGGTTATTTTATCTTCAGATTTGATTTGCTGTTGGAGTATTTACTACCAAATATTTTCTAGCTATTCAAAATTTGTTTATCCTATCACATAGGATAACAGGTTTTATAGATGAGGTAAAAACACTGATACTCTAAAATTTCTTGTCTTCAGTAAAAGGATATAATTGAACTCTTAAGTTTCCCAGTACTCTTTTTATAGACAGATTGATGGTCAGTCATCATAAATCTTGTTAACTAGTAGCCTTCTCTAAGGCTATAGTATGGAGCAAATGAGAATTATATAAGGTCCTTTTTTTTGTGTGTGTGGTACTGGAAATGGAACCCAGGGGCCTTCTACCTTCAGGCTAAACTCTCAGACCTATTTTTTATATTTTATTTGGAAACAGGGTCTCATTAAGTTGCTGAGAGCCTCAATAAGTAGCTGAGGCTGGCTTAGAACCTGCGCCATCCTCCTGTCTCAGCCTCCCAAGTGCTGGGATTACAAGCGTGGCCACCACGCTTAGCTATAAGGTCCTTTCTTAACCCTCTGGTTCTGTTAAATTGTGTTCCACAAGATCATCCCCATTCTAGAATGCTGACTAAGGGTTCGGCCTTTCTGTCACCCAAAAATAAAAGGCAAAGAGTGGAAAACTGTATCCTAAGAAATTCCTTGCATCTTTCTCAGTGACGTCTTGGCCATTATCATCTAATGAAATTCAGGGCAGGCAACAGAACTGAGTGTGAGTTAATATGAGACCATGTGTGTTTGAAATGGTTTCCACATCATATCTTCAGTTATCAAGAGGAAAAAGTTTAATTAGGAGTGCAATTAAGTGTTTATTTGAATAGTAATGAAATTTATTTTTCAAGTGCAGTGAATGCTTTTGTGAGTTTTTCTCTAAATAGTGTGAGGTATAGATTAATTGACCATTAATATATTACTTAGTGAAGTTCTTTAAGAGATTAATGATTATGCTCTCCTTGAAACTGGAAACAGCTATTGAATACCTACTGATATTTCCTTAACACAATGATTCATTCTAGAATTTTTTTTTATTCTTTAGTGGATGAAGGCAGAGGACTCCTCCAAAGTTAGTAGTGGAACACCTATCAAAATTGAAGATCCCAATCAGTTTGTTCCTTTAAACACAAACCCAAATGAGGTACTAGAAAAGAGAAATAAGGTAAGGCATGAACCTCTGTGGCCAGGAATCATTTTAATTCTGTTTTATGTTTAAATGTTGCTGATTGAATCTGATAACAAACTTAGAAGTTTGGATACAGAAAAAAATAATTCAGTAATTTTGGCTTATATAAAATACCCCTATCCCTGTTCTAATCATTGATGAACAAGCTACACAAGGAAGAAATACAAAGATATTTCTGCCTTAAAGAGCGCTGGTATCAGAGGGAAATTCAGTTAGCAGCATAGGACAATAGGGAATGAGAAACCACGAAGGCTAGAGGAGATCAGAGCAAGTGAGGCTGGTGAGGAGGTCTTTATGGAGATGGGCTTGGAAGAGGCTCCTGCTCAGTCGTGTCAATAAGCTTTTAGGGAAAGCGGAGGCCAGGTTCTCCTGACCAGTGTCCTAAGGACTCGTGACTGTGCTTCCATTCAGATTCGGGAACAAAACCGCTATGACTTGAAAACAGCAGGACCGCAGTCTCAGCTGCTGGCCGGGATTGTCGTGGATAAGCCTCCTTCTGTAAGTCCACCACAGTGCGATCCTTGTTTGCGTTCTGCCACATGGTATCTTTGCTTTCGAAATATGAACATTTTTTCCCCAAAGAATATAAGTACAAGTTAAAAAGTCAAGTAATCCCAAGACTTAAATGCCACCCTCAATTCCCAATTTCCAGAAGCAAAGGCTTTCTGTTCTTTTAATTGTTTGTTGCATTTACTCTCATGTTTCTAAATAACATCTTTGTTCTCCTCTCTCTTGTTTAATCTTTTACATTTCATCAGATGTCAATTATCATTACTTTATGTGTCAGTAAAAGAGAAAAACACTGCCAATTACATTGCAGGAATCTGGGCATGGTGGCCCAAGCCTGTAATCTCAGTACTTGGGAGGCTGAGATAGGAGGATCACAGACCAAGGCCATCCTCAGCAAGTTAGCAAGACCTTGTTTCATAAAAAAAAAAAAAAAAAAAAAAAGAGGGGGCAGAGTATAGCTTGGAGATAGAACTCCCCTGGGTTCCATCTCCAGTACAAAAAAATACATATATTTATAGAAAGCCATAAAATTATAAATGATTTCCAATTTCAGAGATAGGAAAATGTGGGGAAAAGTTTGTTTTAAAGATGGTCGTCAGCTAGCACAGTGGCACAGGTCTGTAATCCTAGTATGTGGGAGGCTGAGACAGAAGGGTGACAGGTTCAAGGCCAGCAGTGTGAGGTAACTTAGTTGAGACTCTGTTTCAAAACAGACATTTAAAAAGGGCTGGATGTAGCTCGGTGATAGGAAGCCTGGGTTCCATCCACAGCACCCAACATAGCTCCTCTTATGGGACTGGAGGGGCGCCCGGTTCTCCCAGCGCTTCCTTTTGCTTCCTCCACATTCTCCCAGTGAGGTAGAACAAGGGTGATCAAAGGCATTTTGGTTTTTGTTTTGTGAATCAGCTTTCAGTGTTCATATCATATGTTTACTCTCAAGCCAGGAAACATCTATGACTGCATTTTTTTTTTTCTTATACAACTTCCAGCCACTCCTTGAGTTAATAATTGCCTCCTTTATATTGGCTTAGTATTTGGGGTATGTTGCCTTCATACTTCCCAAACTTTTTAAAAGAATTACAAAGTCCTTCCTAATATTATTTTCCATAGCGTCAGAGGCCATAGGTAACGTCCCCCTCGCAGCCCCCAGTAATTCTGGTCCCGGTCTGGACTGCTGTCGTTCAGAGCAGCGGCACGGGCTCTTCCTGGGCATTCCTGCGTGTCTTCTGCTGTCTTGACTCTCTTTTACATAAAGCACCTTTCATAGTGTTCTTCTGAAAAAGGATACACAGAAGGAAACCATCTGAATATGCCTTTATTCTACCTTAAAACATGCATATGATGGGTATGGAATTCTAGTTTGGAAATAATCGCCTTCTCCCTCCCCCCCAAAAATAGGAAAAGCATTGCTGTCTTTTATTGTTGAGAAGTAGGAGGGCATGGTGATTCCTGAACCTTTATATGAGATCCTCTTTAATTTTTTTCTTTTAGATCTTATTATATCCCTGCTGTTCCAAAATTTTATGATTTTGTGTTTTGTAATAGATCTCTTTACTTGTCTTTATTCTTAATATTTATAACACTCTTACCCTGCAGTCATATCCTTTGGTTCTAGAAATATTTTTAAGCACTTATTTTTCCCTCTCCAGTTTCTTTCTTTTTCTGTCTCCTACTTTCCTCTTTTTTGTCTTTTTATCCTACTTCCTGGGAGGTTTTTCTGACTTTGTTTTCTAACTCTTATATTTGATTTTCTATTTTGGTATTAGATTTTTTAAAAAAAAGTGTTCTTATTCCTTGAATTTTTTTTTCCAGTACTGAGGATGGAACCCAGGGGCATTCTACCTCCAAGCCACGCCCCTGGCCTGGTTTTTTATTTTTTACTTTGAAACAGGGTCTCACTGAGTTGCAAAGGACCTCACTAAGTAGCTGAGGCTGGCCACAAATCCCGATCCTCCTGTCTCAGCCTCCTGAACGCTGGGATTCAGCATTCAGCATGCACCACCACGCCTAGTATTTTTTTTTAATGTGTGTGTGAGGAGGTGGTATTTTGGGTTGAACTCAGAGGTATTCTACCTCCAAGATACACCCACACAGCCTTGTTTTAGTTTTTATTTTGAAACAGGATCTCTCTAGGTTGCTGAGAGTCACTACATTGCTGAGGCTGTCCTCAAAACTGTCATCCTCCTATCTCAGCCTCCTAAATACTAGGATTACAGATATGCATCACCACATCTGGCTAAATGTTTCTTTTTTTCTTTCTTCTTTTTTTTTTTTTTAGGTATGGGGATGGAACCCAGGGGCATTTTACCTCCAAGCTACACTTTATTTTGAAACAAGGTCTCACTAAGTTACAGAGGGCCTGATTCAGTATGGAGGCTCCTGTCTTAGCCTCCCAAATCCTGGGATTACAAGTGTGGGCCAGCACAGCCCTACTCTGAATGTTTCTTTTTAAATAATTAAATAATGTCCCAGCCTTTGTTTCATGGATACAATATTTTTCCTAATCTCAGGGAATCAATTTTACATTTTGCTCAATTAGGTCTTTGTCGTCTTTGTCGCAGATTAGGTTCCTTCTCCTTGTTAACTCTGTCTCACACCCACATTACACACTTTCATCAATGTCTGTTAATCTGTTTATACTGAAGACTTAGATACCAAAAGCTGGGCACGTATACACAGATTGGGCATTGCAAAGCTTTACTCCAGGTTGATTGGACACAGGCCAGGTTGTTTCCATGGGGAGTCCACAAATGTTACTATCTGTAATTCTTTCACCTGGGCCACAGTCTTCCTCCAGTTTGCCGCCATCATTCTGGAAGCCTTTAGCTATGTTTTATGCTCCCTCTGTCTTGTGCAGTGCTCGACTGTGTGGCGGAGGGAAGGGGACCCAGAAATCCGTCTGTCCCCGCTGAGACGTTTCAAGTTTCCCTATTTTCAGCCTTCCCTCACCACATCTTTTTGGTGCCTGATGCTGCTAGTCTGAGCCTTACCAGAGTGAGCATGCGTCCCACTGAGACCGAGGCCAGTCCCCTCAGCTCCACCATCGCCCTTCACCTGCTCGCCTTCCTCCATTACTGTCCTTAGATGAGGTTTGGGTAGGAGTCAGAAATAAACACATGAGTTCATTCTGCCAGGTATGACTGAAAATTTCATTAATTCCCTTCCTAAAGAAATTATAATTTGCTGGGTGTGGTGGCGCACACTTGTAACCCCAGCATTTGGGAGGCTGAGATAGGAGGATTGCAGTTCGCAGACAACCTCAGCTATTTAGTGAGGCCCTTTACAACTCAGTGAAACCCTGTTTCAAAATAAAACATAAAAAAATAGGGCTGGGTATAGCTCGGAGGTAGAATGCCTCTTGGTTCCATCCCCAGTACCGCAAAAAATGAGAAAGAAAATATAATTTTTATAGTAATTTGTGTGTGTGTGTGATACTCAGAGTGGAACCAAGAAGCTTATTCTGCCTCTGGGCTACACCCCAAGTCTATTTTTTTTTTTTTGTTTGAAAACAGGATATTACTATGTTGATGAGTCTCACGGTTTGCTTAGGCTGTCCTTGAACCTGTGATTCTCCTGTCTCAGCCTCCCAAATTATGAGCATATACTACCATACCTGGCCTGAATTATTTTGGTATATTTTTATTTTCTTAAGGCTTATTTTTTTTTTATTTACGTGTGTGTGTGTGTGTGTGTGTGTGTGTGTGTGTGTGTGTAGGTGTAGTTCTGGGAATTGAACCCAGGGGCATTCTGAACTGCACCCCGGCCCTTTTTTTTTTTTTTTTTTTTTTTTTTTCGGAACTCAGGGCATTCTACCTCTAACCTACCCCAGTCCTATTTTTTATTCTTTATTTTGAAGCAGGGTCTCACTAAATTGCAGAAGGCCTCACTACTCACTATGTAGCTGAGGCTACCCACAAACCTCAGGGATTACAAGCGTGCACTACCACACTCAGCTCCCCAGTCTTATTTTTTATTCTTTATTTTGAAACATTCTTTATTTTGAAACAAGGTCTCACAGAGTTGCAGAGGACCTCACTAAGCAGCTGAGGTGAGCTGTGAACCTGCAATCCTGTCTCAGTCTCCCAAGTACTGAGATTCCAAGCATGCAACACCACACTCAGCTTTTCTAAGACTTTTTTTTACAAAGATTTTCAAGATGTTTTTAGTTATATGGAACGTATTTGAACTTGTCCTCATTGTATTTTTTAAAAAATTCAGCTGAGGATGAACCCCAATGGTAGACTGCTTACCAGCATGCATAGGCCCTGGATTCAATTCCCAGAAAAACACACACATGCGTGCACACACACACGCACACCCTCACACAGATTATTAAAATGTACCTTTACAGGCTTCTTGAGGAAACATTGCTAGCAATTTTAGTCCATTAGATCAGCAGTCCAAGAACACTAATCTGATACAAGCATTTTAAAACATTACTTTGTCATTTCTTATGATTGTTGTAAAGTCAGGAGTCATGCACCATGCACATCATGTATGCATTTATTTGTGTGTGTGTGTGTGTGTGTGTGTGTGTGTGTGTGTGTGTGTGTGTGTATGGTATGTGTGTGTATGTCGATAGATGATGGTGATCGATAAATAGGTGATAGAAGTAAAATTCTAGGTAATGAATCTATTTTTTCCTTTCTAAGACCATGCAATTTGAGGATGACGATCTTGGCCCACCAGCTCCTCCTAACCCATTCAGTCATCTCACAGAAGGAGAACTGGAAGAGTACAAGAAGACAATTGAACGGAAACAACAAGGCCTGGAAGGTTAGTTAATGTTTAGACCAAGCATAGGAGAGCAAGTCTAACAACAGCAGAGCCCCTGGAGTTAGATGATCAACAGCTGTCAAAGCTGGCGTGGCAGTGCACAACTGTCATCCAAGCTTTGGGGAGGCTGAAGTGTTTTAAAAAGGTCTCAGGATGTACTCAAGGGTAGAGTACTTGTCCAGCATATGCAAGGCCTGGGTTCAATCCCCACTATTGCCAAA
Source organism: Muscardinus avellanarius (assembly GCF_963383645.1). Classification (NCBI taxonomy): domain Eukaryota; kingdom Metazoa; phylum Chordata; class Mammalia; order Rodentia; family Gliridae; genus Muscardinus; species Muscardinus avellanarius. Next base: position 142,195,199 of record NC_137789.1, read on the forward strand.
AAAAAAAAGGGTTAAGCAAAGTTTTTTTTTTAATGTCCCTTTTATAGTCATTGGTTCTATTCCAAACATTCCCGTCCTTTACTGAGTGTAGGTGGGGCTGAATTGCAAAGAAATACCAAATATTTTAACATGTAGAGAAAGCTACTCTTTCTCAAAAAGCAATCTGAATGATTGCAATAAATCTATAAAATGATTGTGATAGCCGGGCGTGGTGGCGCACGCTTGTAATCCCCGCGCTTGGGAGGCAGAGACAGGAGGATCGCGCAGGTTCGAAGCCAGCCGCGCCAGCCGCGCGCGTTGGCTTAGGAGACCCTGTTTCCAAATAAAAATGTAAAAATAGGTCTGGGAGTGTAGCCCGGAGATAGAAGGGCTTCCAGGAACCCCAGTACCACAAAAAAAAAAAAAAAATGATTGTGATAAAATCTACAAAGGGAAATTGCCAGTTGAGTAAAGAATTACTACCCAAGGCAGATATAGCTGTATTATTTTGAAAGTTTTATAGTACATGGCTTTTTAAAACTTTTAGTTTGAAATCTTAGATTTATAAATATGTGACTATAATGCTTTGTAAAATATCTGTTCTTGGGTTTCTGACAGTACCAATATGGTTGATTTGTTTTGTTTGATACTGGGATTGAACCCAGGGACATTCTACCTCCAAGCCACATCCCCAGTCTATTTTTATTTTTATTTTGTTTTAAAACAGGGTCTTACCAAGTTGCAGAGAGCCTCACTAGGTTGTTGCGGTTGGCCTCTAACATGCAGTTCTCCTGTCTTGGCTTCCCAAGTACTGGGACTATAGATGTGTGCCACCAGGCCCAGCTCAATACAGTCGTTTTTAAATCAAAATTTAAAACAAACTACTACAGGTTTGATGTGACTTTCCTTAAGCACATGAGCACTCACACTAGTAAGTGAGTGCGTTTCTCTGACTTTGAAATTCTAAATAGTTTGTTAAATTATAGTTAAGAATTGGTTGTTTGGTTGGTTGGTTGGTTATACTGGGGATTGAACCTGAGGCATTTTACCTCCAATCTATACCCTCAGCCCCAGTCCTGATTTTGTGTGCACATGTATGTGTGGTACTAGGGATAGGATTCAGGGGCATTCTACCTCCAAGCTACATTCCCAGCCCTTTTTATTTTCTTGTTTTTAAACAGAGTCTCACTAGGTTACTGAGAGTCTCACTAAGTTGCTGAGGCTGGTCTCAAACTGGTACTCCTCCTGTCTCAGCCTTCCAAGTGCTGGGATTATAAATTTTTTTATTTTGAAATAAGGTCTTGTTAAATTGTTGAAGGTCTCACTAAGTTGCTGAGGCTTACCTCAAGCCAAATGTGGTATAATACACAAACCTACAATCCTCTTGTTTCAGCCTCCGACATACTGGGATTGCAGGCATGTGCCACCACACCCCTGGCTATAGTTAAGAATTGTTAATTAAGTCAGGAGTGGTTGTGTATGCCTATAATCCCAGTACTTGGAAGGCTGAGACTGGAGGATCACAGGTTCTTACGCAGTCTCAGCAACTTATTGAGGCCCTCTGCAACTTAGTGAGACTCTGTTTCAAAATAAAAAAAACAAGCCAGGTGTGGTGGCTCACACTTGTAATCCCAGCATTTGGGAGGCTGAAACTGGAGGATCGCAGTTTGCGGACAGCCTCAGCTACTTAGTGAGGCCCTCTGCAATTCAGTGAGACCCTTTTTCAAAATAAAGAATACAAAATAGGGCTGGGGGTGTAGCTCGGAGGTCAGATGCTTCTGCGTTCCATTCCCAGACCTGCATAAAAAATAAAAAATAAATTAAAAAATAGGGCTGTGGTTGTAGCTCAGAGATCAGATATACCTGGGTTCAATCCTCAGTACCACCAAAAAAAAAAAATTGTTAATACAAATATCCTTGCTAACTGAATATTAGCTCCCTTTATTTCTAGAATAAAAGACTCTTTTTAGCCACAGTTGTCCATCTTAGTTTCTGAATAAGCTTCAGACAGTTCATGATCCACTTGAAAAAATATCTGCTCAATTGTGCACAATTAACATTGAGGAAGAGGGACTGAGGGTGGGGGATGAGAAGTGTGTGACCTCCAACAAGGATAACAGCATCTACTTTAACTCATATTGCAACGTACAATGAAAATTTTGACCCAAAGCAAAACAGAAACCAATTGGTAGAAACTTTTGCCCATGTTAGATATGCAGGAAGAACTGATGACATCTGAATCATCCAAGGAACAGTTTTTATCACTGTGTTGGTGTCTTCGCCACAAAAACAAGTCTTCCTAATTCATTAGCACCCTTATACTAAATGTGTTAAATGGTCTATTGAACTTGCTAATTCTAACATAATTTTGGAAGCCATCTCTGTGGGTTTTTTTGTTGTTGTTGTTGTTGTATTTTGTAAAATTTTCCTCTTTAATCTCTTATTTGTGAAAGCTTAAAGATGCCAGGTAACAAATTATGCTCTAGAACCATCACTTTTGATATCTAACTCTGTAAATTGTTTCTCCCCCATTCATTATGACCTCCTGAATTATTAGCTCACTAGTATTGCTCTGACAGAAATCATTAATTGGATGTTGTTCAGAAATTCAGGGGCGCACTCTACCTCATTAATATAACAGCATTGGTGAGGCTTTATAACTCTTCATCTGGCTGCTCAATGTGTTTTAGTTTTCTAACACTCACAAAAGCTGAATGCATACATATAAAAGCTAAATGCATATATTTGCCTGGGCTGCCAGTAGCCGTGCTTCTTTCGTAACCTTGTATGTAAAATTACTACTAGCAACAGGCAGTTTAACATAGTTCTCTACTGTTACTGCATATTTATTGACATGTGGGATGACTGCAAGCATGCTCGGCTCAGTGCTGAAGACTTGCTCATCTCTGCATATGCAGGCGTTCGGTGTATGCACTAATCTCCCTGAAATCCTATGCTTCTTTGTTTTGTTTTGCATGGCTTTTAACTAAACTCTTATCCAACAGATGCTGAGCAGGAATTACTCTCAGATGACGCTTCATCTGTTTCACAAATTCAATCTCAAACTCAGTCACCGCAAAATGTCCCTGAAAAAGTAGAAGGTATTCAATGTAATTTCCCATCGCATTCACCGCGTGAGACAGTCTGTCCTTGTCATTTGTTTTCATGTAAGAAGTTGAACATCAGATCAGACCAAGTTTGCTGTGGATTTTGACCTATAATCTTCCAGTAATTTTATATTTTTATTAAGTGGAATGCTGCTTTTGGTCAGCATTTATATTGGTTTACTTTAACCTGGATTTTAGTAACTCGTGGTTCTTAAGAATTTGTGGAATCAAAATTGACTTGTCATGCAGCTTCCAATTAGCAGTTTGAAATCCTTTTCAATTTTAATTGCCAAATGACCCTAAAACTAAAGAAAAGTATATGTTGACTTCCTCGTTTATACTGACTTGACTTAAATGAAACTGTCATGTCCTCAAACCAGAATGACCTAGCTTTTTACTCTTTGGATGAACAACTTTGTTCTCTTCCCTTTATATCAGTAAATAAAATTAGCTTCATGCTACTAGATCCGTCATTTATTAAAATAATGATCTATCTGCATCAGAATTAAAGTAATTCCTTAGTACATTGCTAAAACCTCTTCGTTTTACAAAATAAAGCAGAAATGTTAGCTCTGTAAAATAACCAAAAAAAAAAACCTTCCCCTTTTGTAGAAAACCATGATCTGTTTTCCAAGAGCTTCATCTCCATGGAAGCGCCCGTCATGGTCGTCAATGGCAAGGACGACATGCATGATGTAGAAGACGAGCTTTCTAAGCGAGTGAGTAGATTAACTACAAGCACGACCATAGAAAACATCGAGATTACCATTAAGTCTCCAGAAAAAATCGAAGAGGTCCTCTCACCTGATGGCTCACCTTCAAAGTCACCATCCAAGAAAAAGAAGAAATTCCGCACTCCTTCTTTTCTGAAAAAGAACAAGAAAAAGGAGAAAGTTGAAGCTTAAATAAGTCTTTTTGTAATTATTACTATTACGATGTGATATTGCACATTTAAATACCACATTTAAGTTGATTATTAATATACAGTGGTAGATCAGATTTTAGGGTATGTAGCAAACTGGACTTTAAACTGGAAAGAGGTTTTACTAAAAGAAAAACATTATGAAAAACCTTTCAAATTCATCTCTCATTTATATGTCAAAAATGACTTTGAATTTTTAAAGCATTACTGGGTTCAATTAACTATGCCCTTATGAAGTATTATTATAAGTCACACAAACAGATATCTTGTCTGGATTACATCAGGCCTTATCCATATTATCTGTTGGGAAGAAATTGCCAATGAACAAGTGAGAATTTTTATTTCTCAACACCTACTTCACTTGGTAATCAGATAATAATTGTTTATCACAATTATTGACTATATCTCTTGGGTCCCCATTGTTTTAATGGGCATTAATGGAATGCTTTAAAAGTGTCTGAGATAAGAATCTATAGTATTAGTATACACTGGCACATAATTTTTTAAAAAGTTTTAAAGAGATTTGTTTGAAATTTTATTCATAGTATAAAATTTCCTCACCTGAAATAACTTTGTTTGCCAAAAAAGTCATTTTAATAAACCATAATTTTTGAAAACTTCCTTTTTTATTAGTTTAGAAAGCCCCTTATTTTTCAACAAAGGGGATTTTGTACACATAACATGGGTTATTTAGTTTAACTCTGGCAAAAACAATTTTTGTATGTTGAGATGTTTTTATACCATTCAGTATAAAAGTGTCATATGCATCTTAGCCAATCATTTAACAGTAGAGCATATTTGAGACTGCTTGGTACTGAGTACACTTAATTATAATTCAAGAATCCAGGGGCTTGGTATCAAAGGGGGATTAGAGCATATAAAGGTATATCTAGATTAGTTTTTGAACCTTATAATGTATTTTTCTCTTAGTATTGCTTATGAATGGAGAAAATCTCATAACAAAATGAAAAAGAAAGCATGAAAGGGAAAGTGAAAAGTTAAGGGAATAAAAGCTAGAGTATGAAAAGAATTCTAGTTTGATAATGACTCATATTCATGATATAGTGTCATTTATTGGAAACATGTCTCAAATTCCTAAAATCCTGCTTCTCTGCCAAAAATTGATGTCTTGGTTGATATCTGAGTTTAAAAGGGTCAAATCTTTGTAACCTGTGTAGGTAGCTTTAGAGGGCAACAGGAGAAGAAATCAGTAGGTCTAATCCCACTGGTGAGAAAACTACCACTTCTTGATTTTTGCAAACCTTTTTAAAAAAATCTTTTCAGTTAACTTTCTAATGTAAATATAAATTTAAGCCAACTTTAATATAGTCTTTTTCCCTTTTCCCAAGTGATATCACAAATCAATGTAAAATCAATGATCCAAATGGTTAATGGGTAAAAGTAATCTAAAGTGTTCTAAAGGGTGAGTTGGCATGCAAAAAACTTACACTGATATTGTGTTCTGAGCTGGTTCTGTGTGTGTGTGCATGCGTGCGTGCATGTGTGTGTGTGTGTGTGTGTGTGTGTGTGTGTGTGTGTGTGTGTGATGATGATGAGATGATGATGATGACGATGATGAAAAGTGGAAACGGAACCTGGACATGTCATTCTAGATCTCACTAACTACTGGAATCAGTGTTTTAATCTTAGTGGAAACTTTCATTTGCTTAACTGTGTATTTGAGGATTGTTTTATGTTCTACATCATTTATGTTGTATTACAACGTATGTAGAAACAGTAACCTGTGAACTATGCTTTTCCATAACTTTTTTAAAAATATATATCTAAATGAATGCAATGTGCATAAATATTTTTTAAACGCAACAGTAAACTATTGCACCTTTTGCTAATGCCTCTATTTACTTGCTTTGGCATAATGAATGAGCCAATGAACCTCTGTGTCCTGTGGAAAAATGTATAAATGTTATCTGATATTGCTCTTAGATGTTATGCTAATTAATGTTAAATCATAAATAAACAGTATTTTAAATATACAGATTTGGTATCATGGGTTTCCATTCAGTAGTACTGACTTAGCCTGTACTTTGTGGTCTATCAAGCTTTATACTCCATCCAAACTTTGAGTCTTACTTAATATTGATGCTTCTGAGTAAGGAGCATCTTGATAAATGTATTTTCAAGTTAGTTTGAAAATTTATATATCGAAAACATGGAAAAATATATGTATATACATAGATACATATATATGTCTACATAAAAAACCTTTGTTTTAGCTCATATTGGAGGCATATTCCCTACGAGACCTATTTTTTGTCTTGTAGGATATGATGGCCTTAGCATCTTTATCATCTCATGTCTATCAGTGTGGAATAGAAGATATAAAATATAGACAGTTTAGATTTTACCCACTGTCAATTTTTAGTTTATTTATTATACAAATAACTAAAATAGTTCACAATTCCACCATAGTAACACTCAAATATTTTTCATTCCATTCTGGTTCTTGTCCAACTATATGTATTTTTTTCCTATAGTTTGATAATCATGGTATGAATGTAATTTCCATTCTGGGGATCTTTTTCTACTTAGCATAAGATAACCTACCTAGAAGATTTTCAAACTGAAATCCCCTATATGCATAGTTTCTAGTGATTTTTTCCCCCACTTTGTCCTAAAAATAGAGAGCAAGAAGGAGAAATCATGTTAATTGAGGGTTCTGGTTAATTGAAGTTTTTACTATAATGACTTACTATAAAAATGAAGGGCTTGGACAGAGAAGAATAGTTTCTTAGTCTTGGGCATATTTAATTATTCCTCTGGCTTATAAACAACCCTCTGTTGAAAAATTACTGTTGTAGAATGATGCTCATTTCAAAATGGCCTTTCATACAGCAACAAAGACCATTAACCTCGGTCTCACTTGAGAGTCACTATAGATTTAAAAGTATTTGCATATGTTTTTTCTTTATTGATTAATATTTTCATGCGTCAGAAAGTAAAGAGAAATGAATGGATAAAATTGCAACAGCATTGTTTTCTCTTAACTTTTTTTTACATAGAAAATACATAAAAGCAAACTGATTAATTTTAACTCAAGGATGATACACACACACACACACACACACACACACACACACACACTCAAGTTACAATCTTGGCCAAACTGGGATTTTTTTTTCTTGCACAAGCCCATTTATTACCTTGGTGTATGGCTTTCCCACAAAAACTGACTAAGACAAGAAGCATGTACATAGTGAAAACCATGTATTTAGAATTAGCCGGCTGGACTCTGTTTAGATGATTCCAGCCTTGTTGTCAACACTCAAAGCATCGTAATCAGGAGCCAGGCGAACATACGCCTTCTCTCCATCAGGCTGACCAGGGTGCTGACCTTGGCGACATTGGGGTCCTGGGGCCTGTTTGATCCAGTGCTTGTTGGCCTTAACATCCACGATAAACACAAGTGTGTTCTCTTCCATCTTCTTCATGGCTGACTCAGTGGTCAGGGGGAACTTGATGATGGCAGAGTGGTAAGCTTGTTTCTCCTGGGGGCGCTCTTCCTAGGGTATTTGGGCTGTTTCCGGAGCCGCAGTGTCTTGGGCCGCTGGAATGTTGGTGATGTGCTTGCTGTGCGGATCTTCTCCTTGTGGCCGTGGACTTTTTAAAGAATGGTCTTTGTGGCCACTAGAGGGTGGAATACACCTAACAATCCAGTATGTTTCCAATGGAGGCACTCAACTTCCCTTACCCTACTTATTTCTGTAGACACCATGTTTGTTTTGAACTTGAAAGACATTTCCTTTGTTGCTTATTCTCCTTCCTAGACTATCTTGAACTGCTCTTTTAGCAGGTTCTGTTTCACTAGTGCAGATTTCACCTGCAGTAACTGTATACCAATGGAGAACACACTGAAAGCTTTTGAAACATGGTCTCAGAAAGCAACTGATAGGAAGTGACTCCTCAGAGGGTTCCTGCCAGCGAGTGGTAACATAATGCCTCCTTCAATAATTGGAACCTTTTTTTTTTTTTTACTGAGGAGCTTGTTAATGACACCTGTCTTTTTTTTTTTTTAATGCTTTCTATATAGCAAAGACTATGTTTAGTGGTTTTCATATAGTAACTCATTTGGCCTACCCATTATCCCAACAAAGTAAATGATATTATCCACATTTTGTAGATGATGAAACTAAGATTTGTAGGGGGGTGCTAGCATTTAACCCATAGAGTCATACTTCTAAATCACGAGTGCCCTCTGTGTGCTGGTCTCTGTGTGTGGTTCGAGTGTACATTTTTTGTTGCAGTGGTGCTGAGTTCTCTACCCAGGAGCATTCTACCCTGAGCTACACCCTCAGACCTTTTTTTTTTTTTTTTAATCACCAAGTTGCTGACAACCTCACTGAGTTGCTACGGCTGGCTTTGAACCTGTGATCCTCCTGTCTCAGCCTCCCAAGTACTGGATTATAAGCCTACACCATCATGCCAGCTACCCGTGTACATTTTTGTGGTTTTAATTTTAGGGAGAGGCAGTTTCTTAGTTTGGACTGTAAATGTAACTGTGGTGGACTCATATTTTGATATAAGTAGATTTGGGATAAAGCAGTGACTTTTGACTTGAAAGACACTTTTCCCAAGTTACCTTAGAGTGCTGAGATTGACGAGAACTGGGAATGCACTGCGGGGATAGCATCCTTTAGAAAGATAAAGAACCAGCTCTTCACTCTTCACCAGGACATCCAGGAAACAAGATAACTGTATCTTTGCCTGAGAAGCAACAAAGGCTTGAGAAGAAAACCTTTATCTTTTCTATTTATAATATTGAAAGCAGGTGAGAACCGCACAGGAAAGTATTTTAAAAACCTAAAAGTCACAGAAGTAGTTTTAAGGATCAGAAGTGATTATAACTACTTATAATTTATTTAAATGAATATTATAGAGAAGGGTCTTTCTTAGAGAAATACCTAGAATACCTGCTGGAATTCATAACAAGAATACATTCTAAGGAACTCATAATAGAAACACATACTTAGTATTCAAAGGGGTTGTATTTCCGAGATGACCATTAGGGGGCAATACTGGGTCCAAGTTTAGTTACAGTTAATTGAGGGAACTTCCTTCAAAATATAAGTTTGGGTTTAGAACTTTCTTTTCATTATGTGTTGCTGGTTGCTATCTAAAGTGAAGCAAAGCTTATATATACCAAATTAATTTGTTGGTCCCACACAGCAGTTCTCTTGTTCCATCTTGTGAAGAGGCAATTCTTCAGTACAGCTGTGATTGCCTAGCAGGCAGCTCAGAGGGGCCAAGCCAGGATTCCAGCAAGGGCTTTGAAGTCTGCACCTCCTGCCTTCCTCCTGCACCAGTCTCCCCTGAAACCCACTGGATCATAACCTAGGAATAGGTAAATACGATTTTTTGCTTTTTTGTTTGTTTGTCGTGGTGGTGGGGTTTTTGTTTTGTTTTGGTGTGTGTGTGTGTGTGTGTGTGTGTGTGTGTGTGTGTATGTTCATATGTTACTGGGGATTGAACTTGAGCATTCTACCTTCTACCTACACCCACAGCCCTATTTTTATTCTTTATTTTTGAAACAGGATCTCACTAAGTTGTAGAGAGCCCGTGTGGCTGAAGCTATCCTCAAACCTACTATCCTCCTGTCTCAGCCTCCCAAGTACTGGGATTGCAGGTATCTGCCACCACACCCAGCTTAAATATACAGTTTTATAAAGTTTGATGCAATCTAATATTTAGATCTTTGTGCTTCAAATAGTTAGAGAAGCACATTGTAAGACTGAGCCTGTATATTACTTATCATTGTTTTCCTAAAATTTAAAACTGTTAGTATCTCCACAAGAGTCTTGAATATTCTCTCTAGTTAATCAACATGCTAATTTCTTTACTGTTAGAACCTATATTTTTTAATGTGATTTTTACTTTAAATGTCAAAATGGCATATTTTGATATTTTTTTGTAACAACAACAAAAAGCACCTTTATATCTAGCAGAAAAATAGAGATGGCTAAATATCCAGTCCTTTTTTTCTGTTCTGAAAGAGGACCTCACTGAGTTGCTGAGGCCCTCACTACATTTCTGAGGCAGGCCTCAGACCTGCAATCCTCCTGTTGCAGACTCCTGAGGACTGGTATTACTGGCTTGCAGCACCATACCCTACCAGTTCACAATTATTTTTAAGGCCTATATAAATCCTAATTGGGTAAGTGAACATTGAATCTGTTGTGTTTATTAACTAAGCCAGGTTTTGTTTCTGACTTTTATTCCTACACAAACTACCTGCAGGTTTTATCATTTTCTAGGCCAGAGTTGATCTTGCCTATGACAGTAAAAATAAATTTTAAAAACCCTTTCTTTTGGTCCCAGATAACTTTTGTTATCTGAAAAAGCACTAGTTCCTTGCTAAAACTCCATGTCTTAAAAGCAATAGTAATTATTTTATGTATTGAATTTGGATGTGCACTGAGAAATATTAAATACCTAAGAAGTCATTCTAAAAACTTGTGTTTTTGAAATAAGAATATGTAACACAAATCTGTGGCATCAAATGAAAAAATTGTGAAAGTGATTTTTCTTCATATTAGGCTCTGGCCCTCAAAAAGCTAGGAAATATGGGAGAATTCTAGAAAACCTTTTTTAGAATAGTAACTAATATAATTTCTTAGACTAAACAATGTCCCTTCTGGTTTGATATTTAGATGTGACATTTTCAAGGAAAAACTTAGATTTCCCAGAACAGTATAACACACCCTGACAAACAGGAGTGGAGATGAAAAAGGGGTGTGTTATAAAAGCAGGAGTGATGAGGTAGACTCTCTGAATTTGCTTAGGTTAAGGACTCTTGACTTAAATTATCTTTTCTCAGTTAAAAAAAAGAAAAGGTGGCCGTCTCAACCTGGACCTGGCGCTGCAGTGCCACCAGACCGTCTTTGGTGATTTGCCAGCCACACTTAAAAGTGGGAGCACTTTCCTAGACAGTCAGGATCTAAACAGATTGTTTTTCCCTGAAGCAAAGTCTCTGCCATTCTCCCCGTGCAGGGGTGAGAGGTAGTGGAGGAAGCCGTTGCTGCGCCTAGAGCTTACCACGCTCCTGTTGAGTACCGCGCCAGGGGTTGGGACGCAGTGGTGACTGGTGTGATAGACTTTGACTTCAGGAGAGATGACCTTCTCGGTTTTATGAGAGGACATGTAGATATAGCCAAGTTGTTGGCAGGCACAGAAAACTCTTCCAGAGGTGTTTACTGGACTAACAAGTTAAGGTTAAACATTACTTCCTACCTGGTTTCTATTTTGGAAATGTTGGCTTCAGTTGTTTCAACTGAAATAAAGATCATTTGAGGCTAAGACATCCAAGAATGCATCCCAGTTATTACCCCCGTCCCTAGGGAGCAGGAAGGGGCTCCCATCCTCCCTGGATCTGTCTGTGTGGCAAGCCTTTTAAAATATATTATGTAAAAATGAGATGTTCTGTTTATAAAATAACTTTCAAATTAAGTTTTATATTTTAGGATTGTGGATATGAAATTTTTTGTATAGAGTTGTGGTCTTGTCTCCATTTTGACCTTTAGGTTAATATTGAGTAAGAGTATATGCACATAATTTGCCAAAGTCAAGCAGGGTATGGCTCAATTTACTGCAGAGCAGGGCAGACTAGGTGGGGCAGGCTCTGGAATTCTTCCCACTCACTGAGCGGAGTCAGGTGTTAGAGGAACAGCTTGAACTGGAGACGCCGGCAGCAAGTCCAGCCAGCAGGAGAAACGTAGAACCCAGGGGACTTGGCCATCAGCAAAAGCACAGTCTGGTGAAGGGGCCTGTGCCAGGGAAGCCCCAGTCAGCAAAGCGGGGCTGTGGAAGTCCTGTGGGATGTGTGGGAGCCCCGGCCCCAGGCTGAGCTTCAAGAGCAGAGCTTCCTCCACTTCCTGTGGGGCAATGGCCAGATCAAGACAAGGCCTCAGGCTCCAGGAGACAAAGAGATGTTAGCAGTTCTTCATGATGGGAACTCAGTTGTTTAAAAAAAAAAAAAAAAAAAAAACGGCAGATGGGGAGCCTCTTACAGAACCGAGGACCCGTCTCCAGGAAGTGCTCAGATGCTCAGAGACAAGGTTCTGATTGGCCTGATGGGAGTGAGTCCTAGAGCTGGAAGCTATAACTCCCACAGTTTCCCCGGCCTCATCAGGTCAAGCGGGGAGACCACAGCCAGGTGAGTAGGCCAAGGTGGCCCTAGCTGCCAGAAACGGAGAGCTGCAGAGACAGAGGAAGGCTGGACCTGGCTTTCACAATGGAAGCTGCTGGGGGAGAAGACCCAGCCGTTTAAGAATGCTGCGGAGCTGCAGGCGTGAGGCACTAATACTGCGCACCAAAACCCACCTAGGAGCACGAGCAAAGACTACTGAGCAAGGGCTGAGGGCTGCCAAAATTCAGCTATAAAGATGGCCCTGGATTCCTTCACTATCCAGAGGCAGTTTCCTATAGAAAAATTTAGCACTCGCGGTGGCTCTGCCCCCGCCGTCAGGAGCACTAAAACACTCCTCCAGAGCACTAATCGGATAAAAGACTCAGTGTCAATTGAGTTTCCTCCCAACCCGGGAAGAAGCGTGCCTGACTCTACTAGCAGAACAGCCCAGACTGCACGTGGCTTATCCTCCATAACTCTCTGGTTGTGGTCATAGCCTTTGGCCAGAGTCAGAGGCCTCTGGTTTGTCTTGCCACATTTGCCCGAACAATGACCGCTCAGGTCACTCCTGCACTGTGCTGCTAGGAAGAATGGCTTCCTTGGAACCTCACTGTAGCAGCTCCAATCTGTGGTCATCATCCGAGTCACCCAGAAGATGGGCCCTCAGTCCTCTGCACCCACAGATGTCCATACAGCACCCAGCCCGGGCCCCACCAGCAAGCAGGGGCCCTTTCACACCCCTCAGCCCTAACCCAGTGCCTCCCCAGCCTGCAGGAACCTTTCTATACCCATCCCCAACTAACAGGAGATGTCCCTTTTACCAAAGTGATTTCGCCCTTTACCAAGCTCTAGTAGCACTTAGGATCATACTTAGCCTGCCTTAAACTAGCATTATTGAGTATATATTTGTCTCTACAAAACTGAGCTCTCACAAAGGAAGGCCTGTACCTTGTTCACCCTTTCTCCTCTCCCATGCTTAACCAAAAAGAGGTTTTGCTGTTTTGTTGCTCATGATGGACAATATTATTTGTGTTGATGACATGCCGATATATGTGCATAGCAAAGATGCTCTCATATTTGTCTTAAATACTGTGCAAGTCAGAAAATGGCTTTGAGAAAATCCTACTTGAAGCCACTGGTCTAATCTATAAGGCAGGTGGCAATAGCTATGGTTTATCAAGTGTCTATTATGTGTAGGCATGGTACTACCTGTCTTAATTGTATTGTCTCATTTAAGCCTCAGCCCTGCACCAGAGTCATCTCCACTGAAAGGACAGTGACATTCAGAGAGAGGCTAAGGAACCTGTCTCATTCCACCACCTCGTAAGTTGCAGAGCCAGGAACTCAAACTCTGTTTCTCTCTATTTTTGCGGGGTATTCACTGAATGTAGCCTTTGTTGCCTGCTAGTAGGAAACGTGGGTATCAGGTATTAGAACTTGCAGCAGTGGCAGAGAAGCCTTCTCTAACCTCCTTTCATGGCTAACGTGGCTCTAGGTAAGAAAAAATTTGCCCAGGGCAACTAGCCTGCGCGCTCTTGTCTGGCATTCACTAATCAGGAGCGAAAGGGGCTTCCTGATCAAGTCTAAAGGTAGTTTCCATTGACTAGCCAAGGACAACTTTGGCGGTGTACAAAGGGTAGAAGACTGTTTACTAGTCTTTCCTTAGCAAACTCGCCTGCAGATAAGCTAATAAAATGAATAATGCTGTGGCTGTGATGTCCTGATCAGCCACGTGGGTACATTATTCGTGTACTGCCCATTGGGCCCTCGTAATTGTTTACTTAACTGAAGGCTGCTATCATTAGTTGAGGTTGTTGGCAGATAACTCCACGTGATAGCTAGAATTTACTGAGTATCAAAAACTTTAAATAGGTACATTAATTTGACAAATCTCCGTTGCTGTTATCTCCCATTTTCAGCATCTTAGAGGGGCTCTGGTAACAGGTTAGTCTGCAGAACCTGCAGAAAAGGCAGGTTCACATCAGTTCTGAGCTGGGGAGGACATTAAGAAAATGAATATGAGCTGGGCGTGCAGGTGCACACTTTTTTTTTTTTTTTTTGATGGCACTGGGGTTCCTGGAAGCCCTTCTACCTCCAGGCTACACTCCCAGACCTATTTTTTATATTTTTTTTTATTTGGAAACAGGGTCTCTTAAGCCAGCGAGGCTGGCTCCAAACCAGCGCGATCCTCCTGTCCCCGCCTCCCAAGCACTGGGATTACAAGCGTGCGCCACCACGCCCGGCCTCAGATGCACACTTTTAACCCCAGTATTTGGGAGGCTGAGACAAGGGGATCACAGATTCTAGGCCAGGCTTGACAACTTAGCAAGGCCCTCAGCAACTCAGGAAGAACTTGTTTCAAAATAAAAATAAAATAGGGCTGGAGGTGTAGCTCAGAGATAAATGGTCCCTTGGTACAATCCCCAGAAGTACAGAAAGAAAGAAAGAAAGAAAGAAAGAAAGAAAGAAAGAAAGAAAGAAAGAAAGAAAGAAAGAAAGAAAGAAAGAAAGAAGAGAGAGAGAGAGAGAGAGAGAGAGAGAGAGAGAGAGAGGGAGGGAGGGAGGGGGAGGGAGGGGCTTAAGAAAAACCTACATATATTCACAGTGTAATGGTATTCAGGGTGAAGTATGTGACAGTAAAAGGAAAACATAACAGAATATAAAATTTTCCCTGCAGCTTGGTGCCAGTATTGTTTTGGTTTTGTGGTGCTAGATATTAAGCCCAGAGGCATTCTACCTCTGAGCTATACTCCAAGCCCGGTTTTATTTTTTATTTTGAAACTGGGTCTCGCTAAGTGGCTGAGGCTGGCCTTGAACCTGCAATCCTCTTGTCTAAGCCTCCCAAGTACTGGGATAACACGCCTGTGCCACCATGCTCAGCTTTCACGTTCATATTTTATACATTCATACTTATATGGAGAGACAAGAAAAAGAATATACCTAAAAAGCATGTACTTAATAGTGATGATTTCTTGCTATTGAAATTACATGTGTGTTTTTTTTATTTCCTCGAGTCTTTTCTATATTTTCAAATGTTTAATAATAAAGTATTAGAGCCAGGTGTCTTGGTGCATGCCTGTAATCTCAGTACTTAGGAGGCTGAGACATGAGGACCACAGGTTCCAGGCCAAGCCCAGTGCCTAGCAAGAGCCTCGGCAACTTAGCAAGACCCTGCTTCAAAACAAAAAATAAACAGGACAGGAGGGGCAAGGCAGAGGTAGAAATTCCCCTGGATTCAATCCCGAGTACTACAAAAATAAAGTGTGAGAAACTCGAAAACCAGGGATAAGTAAGGGAAGAAGTTATTCTAGGTCCTAGCAACATTGAATAATGAAAAAGCACAGTGCACAACATTTCCTTTTTGTGTCATAAGAGGGGGAAGCAATTTACGTGACTTGCTTGTGTATGTGTGAAATATCCCTGGACTTTACAGCAGAAGCCAGCCATTCAGGGCTCTCCATGAGAACGGGACCCAGCCTGAAGGAGTAGGGCAGGGCTTTACACTAGAAGCCCGTGTTCCTTATTTGTTATCTACAGCCTGCACTGAAAGTTCACATTTTAAAAGACAGTACATTTTTTGTATTTTTCCGATCCCCTGAGTTCCTGAAAACTATGAGAAAGTGCCTCATTATTAGTGAACTGTGAGCACTGCTGGGCTTAGCCCTCCACGCGTGCCGGTCGTGCCTTCCACCTGCTGTATGATGCCGTTTATCCACAGGCCCACACATCAGATGGCTGCCCCCATTCAAACCCCACACTCACACGCCACGAACACAGGTAGAGTCTGATCTGTCTTTGCCCGGCTTCAAGGGAGTTTCAGAGCTGTGTCTCAGGAGGCTGAGACAGGAGGACTGGCTTCACCCAGGTTTCCTGGTATAGTCAGACTCCTCCCTTAACCTACGCTGCTTACCTCACTCCCAACTTTCAAATCTCCTCCTAGCCTTTCATTTTGTTACAGCTTTGCCTTTACCTACATTTTTCAATTTCAAGATCTGCAATTTCAGGGTCTTTTGGGAAGGCAGTAGGGGTATGTATGCATGATCTATTGGTGATGTAACAAATCACTGCAAAATGTAGATACTTAAAACAATGTATATTTAATATATTTCACAGTTTCTTTGGGTCAGGAAGTTTCTTGCTTGTCCTCTCCAGGAGCTGCAGTTGAAGACATCAGCCAGAGCCAGTCATCTGAAAGCTTGACTGTGCTGGCAGGTCATCTTCCATGATGGCTGGCAAGTTGGTCCTGGCAGTTGGTGGGGACCTTAAATGCCCCCACTTGGGCCTCCCCATGGTAACCTGAGTATCCTCCTGATAGGATGGTCCCAGAACAGCAATCCAAGAGAAGAACAAAGTGGAAACCATAATACCCTAGACGACTATGCCTCCAGAGTCATGCACCTGCACGTCTGCCATGTTCTAGTCACTAACTGGGTGTGGTGGCACATACCTCTAGTGCTTGCTATTCAGGAGGCTGAGGCAAGAAGGATCATCATCCCATCACCCCCTCAAAAAAAGTCACTGACTCCAGCCTGCCAGGGGAGGGACATTAGGTTCTTCCTTTTGAAGAAAGAAATGTCAGAGGATCTTTAATTATATTTTAAAACCACCATAGATGAGCTGGGCATGGTGTAGAACACCTGTAGTCTCCATAGTTGGGAGACTGAAACAGGAGGATCACAGGTTCAAAGCCAGCCTCGGCAACTCAGTGAGCCCCTCAGCAACCTAGCAAGACCCTGTTTCCAAATATGAAACTTAAAAATTCAGGCTGGGACTTCCGGGAAGATGGCGACCAAGAAAAGCGGGGCTTAAGAGCCCCGCTAACAACAAATCTCCATTACCACAAAATCAGCACCTTTCATAGCCAGAAAACACCATCACCAGTGAAACAAAAAATCACCAGGCTCCAGAGAGAAAGCGGACTGAGAACAGAGCCACAGAGGAGATAACCGGCCTCACGCCCGAGGACGTGGTAGAAGCGGCAGCAGCGCCATACTGCCAGCGGCACCGGCGAATTCACGGGCAGCTACAGCAAGCCGAGGTGAGCCACTGCGGAACAGCCAGGCAGGATTTCTCTGCGCAGAGAGCATCTAAATCTCCCAGTGGCCGAGCTCAGCACACGCTGCAGGGATTCAGAGTGGAAATCAAAACCAAGAAGAAAAACACCAGCCCCACAGCCGAGGGCATAGCAGCGGCACCATATTGCCACTGGCGGCAGCAGCACCGAATTCAGCGAGGCCAGTACAGCTACATCTTCGTACTCAAGAACAGTGAGTCAAATTGCAGGCCCCAGAGGAGAAATTCCAGTACTGTACTCCCTGGGACTTGACCCAGTGGGAGAGGGGCGGTGGCAGAGATATCACACCATAGGAGAATGTGCAACCTGGCAACCCCCATAGTCTAAAGCAGCCTCTATCGACTCTCTGGGTCGGAGACTCTGTAATAAAACCCAGTAAAGGAGTAGTGGGGTCTGAGATACTACTGACTCGAGATCCAGAGCACCTTAAGTGAAGTCATAGTGACCCTAGGAAAGAACCCAGAGAAGGCACAAACATCCGAAATCATGGGAAAGAGGAATAATACTGGAGCAATAAATGCCCACAACCCCACAACATCAGAACCCGATAAAAAAGAAAATCAGAGATTTATAGAAGATCAAATCAGGAAAATATCTGTAGAAATAATAGAGGTGCTTCAAAAAGAACTCAGAGAGAGCCAAAAAGAGATAAAGGATGCAATTAATGAAGTAAAGGCCTCAATTCAAAGCACAAACAACCGATTAGACCACATGGAGAACAGAATCTCGCTCTTAGAAGATGATCATTCCAAAAATGAACGCATAGTTTCTAATCTAGAAAAAAATATCCGACAGCAGGAATCTGACATTGAAGAAATATGGGCCCATTTTAAGAGAGCTAACCTAAGAATAATTGGAATAGAGGAGGGAAAAGAAAGTGAAACCAAAGGGATCAACAATCTCTTCAAGGAAGTAATAGCAGAAAATTTTCCAGACATAGAGCAAGAGGTCGATACACAGGTCCAGGAAACTTATAGAACTCCCTTTAGACAGGATCGGAGAAGAGGATCCCCATGCCACATAATTGTCAAAATGACCAATGTGGAAGCCAAGCAGAGAATCTTAAAGGCAACAAAAGCAAAGGGCCAAGTGACGTTCAGAGGCAAACCAATTAGAATCACTCCAGACTTCCCAAAACAAGTCATGAGAGCCAGAAGGGCTTGGAGTAACATATTCCCAACTCTGAAATTAAACAACTTCCAGCCAAAAATCTCCTACCCAGCAAAACTTCCTATCAAATTAGATGGAGAAATAAGAAGCTTCCATGACAAACAGAAACTGAAGGAATTTATGTCTTCAAAACCAGCGCTAGAGAAAATACTCAGAGATTAACTACAAAGAAGAAATAGGTAACACACTCCAGAACTAGAGAAACAAGATTTTCCATCCAACAGACAACTAAGATTGGTTATCTGTGGAGATTCATTATTTATGTTAGTCTTTTACCTATCTGTAAAGGGTATTGTTTGCCTTTATTGTTGTTAATTTTTAGGATTTCTAGTTGGAATATTAATATACCTTCAGATATAGCATTTGGAAATATTTTATCCCATTCTATTAGTAACTGTTAACTCTGTTTACATTGTCTTTGGATATACAATATGTTTTTTTTTTTTTTGGGAGTTTGTATACTCTTCTGTTGCCTGTGCCATTGAAATCATAACCAAGAAATCACTGCCAATTTCAATGTTGTGAGGTTTTATGACCCAGATTTTCTCCTAAAAGTTTATAGTCTTAAGATTTATATTTAGGTCTATTATCTATTTGAGTTAATATTTGTATATGGGATTAGGTAAGGGTCCAATTTTATTCTTTTCCATGTAATTATTATTTTTTAACAATATTTAGTTAAAAGATTAATATTTCCACCACCAAATGTTCGTGGAAACCTTGTCAAAAATAACGACAATATAGGGAAGAATTTAGCTCTAGGCTTTTATTTAACTCCAATGGTTTATATATCTGCCTTTAGAATAGTACTACACTGTTTCAATTATTGTAGCTTTATATGGTTTGAAATCAGAAAATATATATATTCTAGCTTTGTTCTTTTTCAAGATCGTTTTGGGTACCTAGACTCCATATTCCATACTAGGATAGATTTTTTTCTGAAAAATAAATATATAAATATATGATAGTTTCACCTAAAAAATAGAAAAAAAAATATTCTCTGGTAAGAAAGAAAGCAAAAAGAAATATTGAAATGTTACCTTTAAGTCATCAAAAGCTTGGTATCAGACAAATGAAACTGTTATGTGAGATTATCATTTTTAATTTTAGATAAATTGCCATAATACTAGATGTCAACTACTAAGCCAAGCATGGGAGGGAGGGATAGGGAGAGAATGGGGTGGGGATTGGGTGGGGGCTGACTGGGAAAAGTGTGCATGTATGTCTACAAAAGTATGTATCCTACTATGATGTATGAAGACAGTGCACCAATAAAAAAAAAAATTCAGGCTGGAAGTGTAGCTCAGAGGTAGAATGCCTCTGGGTTCAACCCCCAAGTACCACAATAAATAAATAAACAAACAAATAAATAAATGAAGCTACAGGTTATGATAATCAGAAATGTTCAACCAAATTAGATACCAAATTAGTCATGAGAAGGTAAAGACAGTGGATGAAGGGCAGTCAGTGAGCGCCTCCTATGCCCTACGCTGTACTTAGCATACAGTGTGTATCTGGTTTCATGAAAACATCCTCAGTTTTACAGGTGAGGGAAGTGAGGCTGGAGGAGGAGATGCGGCTGCCCCAGGCCTCAGAGCCAGCAAGTGTCCCAGGAGCGTGTCAAGCACGGTCAGCTCGAGGCCACAGTAGTGCCCTCACCCTCACCCAGGAAAGCAGAATTTCCCAGTATTCGCTACCTTGACTTATCTCTGAGCCATGGCCACTTGCCACCTGGGAGAAATGTGATTAACACTCCAAGTTGAATGAATTCTGACAGAGCTGTTTAATTTGTTTCTAAACACTGGGACCAAACGGGTGTTCACTCTCCTCCGACCACACCTCCCGTAACTTCTGGCCGGGACGCCATGCCTCCCCCATCCCTGGCTCTGAACACCGGCCAGCTCTCTCCCCCTCACTACTGGCAGCAGCCTGGAGGCTGGCGGGGTCAACGGAGCGGGGTGACACGGAGCACAGGGGTGTGTGGGGACAGGGCAGGGCCCTCCTTCTTAGGGACTGAGCCAAGTCCAGCAGGGTGGAGTAGGACGGCCCATCTGCCCTGGTGCCATGCCGGACTGCGGGCACCTGATAAGGCCTGGGAAGCACCCGCCCAACGCTGTCTCTTCCAAATGTAGATTTCTCCCCACACCGCCCCCCGATGTCGACCGCCACTTGGATGCTCTCTCTGGAGGTTGCTGGCTGCCTCTTCCCCACGGGGAGATGGAACCTGACCCAGGCAGGGCCAGCTCTCAGACGACAGGTTGAGTGGCCAAGGGCTGTGGGCAAGCGTGAGTTCCCACGTCCTTTCTAGGCACTGGCCTGTCCATCCCTTTGGGATACATGTCTATTCTGAAGGATTCTCGGTGGATACTGTCATTTTCAACGAGTGCTCATACCTTGAGAATCACCAGAATTCTGCACCACATTTTCCTGCATTTTTCCTTACAAGTCTGTGGACCCAGAGTTATTGCTGGATCCAGAACTAGAGTATAAAGCAAGTCAGCTGAGCTGTGAACCAAGGCTCCCATCTGTGAGGGCAACAGAAACCGTGCTGGGAAAGGCAGAGAAGATGACCATCAGACTGGCGCTGCTCCTGAGAAGTTTGTATGTGTGGCTGAAGAATGCACTGATGGCGTGTTTGGGGAAGGCACTGAGGCTTCGAGCATCCCTTGGTTGCCAAAGGTGGAGAGCTGGTCAACAGCCAGGCTTTTTTTTTCTGGGTGTGGCTTCTGTATTTGAAGCCCATTGCTGCTCCCACCCACCTCATTGGGCTCCCCACCCTTCTCTCGGCTCCATCTGCTCTCTGAGTCAAGGAGTAACATATCAGGAGGTTATCAGCAGGCAGGGGCACCACGGTGCTAGCTCATGTCAAAAGGCCAGGTCTTGGTCTGCTGAGTCGGAGCACTATGAGTATGGGAAGGCTGCCCTGGGCTGGGCCTCTGTGGGCATGCACCCCAGCCCCACCGACGGGTGGAGGGACCCAGCCCCTGAACTGCAGCTGCCTGGCTGGCTGCCCTCCTCAGCCGTCCCTACTGGCCTTAAGGCCATCACTAAGAGCTGAATTTCCCTTCCTGGTAGCTGGGCTTGATCCTCACTTGGACACTGATGAAGAAAACAGTCTGAGTCCACATCCTGCCTGGAGGGTGGCATGAGCCAGCGCAGGTGGAAGCAGTGGCCTACTGCCCCACCTGTCCACCGTGGTGTTCTGAGTCCCCAAGAAGGTGACCCGGGGGCCTGGAAAGGTCAGCCTGGTGGTAGGAAATGCAGGAATGGTAAGCTTCCTGGTATATATGGCGTACCTGCACATCTAAGCCAGGGCCCAGCACGCTCCTGGACCATTGTGCCCATGGGACAGCCTGGGGAGGAAGGCCTGAGACTACCTGCCCTGTGTGAGTAGCCGGCAGCTGGGGCTAGACACGGCCAATGGAATGGGTACGGGGTCCGGACCCCAAGACTGAGGAAAGTTCGCTCATGGTGCTCACAGTCCTCCTTGCAGTGTCTCTTCCCTTCCCCTGCTCCACCCGCCTCCCTCCAGTGGGACGGGCTTTTACAGAACAGATCAGGTACCCGAAATCCAGCCATAAGCGTGTCCCACAAGAAGGCAGAGCCCAGCCTGGAGAGCAGGCGCTGGGCTATGATCAGGGCTGACAGTGTAGTCCAAAGGGTGGCCAGCCACAGACTGGCTGAGAAAAAAGCAGTGAACTTTGGACCGGCTGAGTGGCTGGGACAGCTGTTTGCTTGGAGCTTGGTTTTCTCTGTGGTGTCCTGGGGACACGCGTGTAGTGGTATCCTGGTGCAGATATGAGGGGTGAGACGGTGTGGGCAGGGTGCCCGGGAGCTGGCCCACCCAGGGCACCTGATGTTGCTGAAGGGCGCCTGGGACCCACCCACGATCCCCACCCCCATCAAAAGGCTTCTCTTCCACGTTCATTCCTTCCTGCCTCTCCATGGCTGCAGGCCTCAGAGTGGCCCAGAGACTGCACTGGCTCAGGGAGGAGCCTCCAGCCACACCTATAAGCCCTCACTGGAAAGGTTAACTGAGTTGATGAGGGATGTGTGTCCCCACGCCAGCACACCCCGTGCCTCAGACCTCCCTGCCCACTCCTTATCCACAGGACCTACCTGCCTGCCACCGGCCACCCTCACCCTGCCCTCCACCCGGGAGCTCCAGCTGGGGCCTGTGTCAGGTGATGGCCAGACCACGGCCACTTCAGCCAGCAAGGAGACTGCAGGCTACCTCTCCCCCTCACCTCCTGCCCCAAAGGAAGAGACAGACGTGGGAGGGGCGAGGATTACCACGCTTGGCTGGCCGCCTTTCTGTGTGCGGGGGTATTGAGGCTGCCTAATTGACAGATAGCAAACAGGGATAAAGACTTGGGGGCAGAGAAGGGGAGTCGTCCAGCATGAGGTAGGCTGAGGCTTTGGAGGCGTGGGGGGCTGAGGGTCTTGGGAGACAACCAGATGGCTCCCTGCCATGTCCCCATCTGGGCCTCGCTGACTTCAAGCCAAGCAAGCCTGGCCTGGTGGACAAAGGCCATGGTGGTGTGGTGGGGGTGGAGATGGCATCCCTTCCCCTGCGAGGCCTGGCAGCCTAGGGATCCACTCATGCCACCCTCCGCACCTGGGGAGAAGTCCCAAGCTCCCATGTGGCCCTCGGCTCAGCTCCCTGTGAGGGCCGCAGGGCAGCTTCATACCCGCTCAAGGTTGATTTTTCCTGCAAAGGGCTGCAGATGGCAGAGCTCAGGAGAGGAGAGAAGAGAGCGGCTCCTGCCTTCAGGTGGGCCTGTGTGCAACCGTGTCCCCTGCCATGGCCCCTGGGTACACCCGCTTCTGCTTCCGAGGCTTCTCACAGCTGAGCAAGAAGAGGCTGGGACAGGCCGCCTCCTGATGGGCGAATTCTCTCCTTCCACCCCACCCTTGGGAGAGGCCTTCCCAGCCTCAGTTTGACCCACCTGAGCTTCAGCCTCCCTCCAAGCCAAGGCTGCTCACCGGGTAGAGAAGCCCCCCACCTGCTCTCCATTCCCGTCCACGGCCTCCCCAGCTCTCCAGTGCAGCAGAGTCCTTCCCAGAGACACACACGGGCCGACCTGGATTCCAGCTCCATCCTGCCGTTTACGACGTCTTCCGAGCCTCAGTTTCCTCATCCGTGACTAGAAGGCAGACGCCTCCTGGCAGAGTCCTGAGGACTGAAGGAGGTCAGGTCAGGCTGCCCTTCCTCCCTCCCTGGCAGGTGCTCAGGGAGCCTGTCAGACTACAGCCCGGAGGCCGCAGCCACCACCCCCCGTGGACACTGCCCCTGTGTCTCCCTTTCTGCTCCTTTTCTCATCCTGTCCAGCAGTCACAGCCCTAGTCCCCTCCTCAGCCCCTCATTTCCCACCTGGATTGTTGAAACACTTCCTGGACCCCTGGCTGGTCTCACATCCAGCCAGCCTCACCGGTGGAGGTGGAATTCTTTAAAATGCAAATCATGGTCCTGTCCCTCCAGCCTCTGCCAGGACTCATAAGGGAGATGACAACCCACTTTCCTCCAGGTGTGGGTGCGAGGGGGCCGTGAGAATGCAGCCCCTCTGCCTCCTGGCTGGATTCCCACGCCGCCACCCAGCCGCTGCCCTGCGCATGCTGTGTCTGTGTCTTACCCAGCTCCTCTGGGAGCCAACTCTCCTCCTCTAAGGCAGAAGGGGACTTAAGCCAGGCATTATCTCATGAGGTAGGTACTGTGATCGTGCTCACTGAACAAGTGATGAAACCCAGTCTACGTGGGTGACACAGGTCCGCCTTGCTCCTTCCTGAACCCAGGCTCTTGTAACCATCACCTCCCCGTGGCCCTCTCCCCACTCCAACCGAGTGTGGGGCTGCTTTAGGGGACAGAGTGTATGTGTGTGGATGAATTTCAGAGAAGCAAAAAGTTAGCATTTGGCGTTGGTGCGTGATCAGCCCAACGAACACGGATTCAGCAGCTCCCTGGTTCAAGGGATGGGTCTGAGTGTGCAGTGACAAGTGTTGGCATGTGTTGTACATCTCATAAAACTGTTTTCAAAAACTGGATCCCCTTCTGCTCTGGGAGGGTGAGAACTTGGCTCTCAGATGAGCTGGGTAAGGACAGCCCAAGCCAAAGCAACAGTCTAAGTGCCCAAGAGCAGGGGGTGGGCTGAGAAACCAGCAACATCATTGGCAGAGCACCTTGCAGGGATTTTCAGTGATACAGAATATTGATATGATAATGTTGTGGGGGGGGGCGCCAGAGATGGAACCCTCAGCCCTATTTTTTATTCTTTATTTTGAAACAGGGTCTCACTGAGTTGCAAAGGGCCTCACTAAGTAGCTGAGGCTGTCTGTGAACCACAAAGTGACAGGTTATTTACTACAAGGTGTGGTGGCACGTAACTATAATCTCAGCACTTCGGAGGCTGAGACAGAGGATCACAGAATCAGGACCAGCCTCAGCAACTCAGCAAGACCTTCAGCAGCTGACTTTGTTTCAAGAAAACAAACAATTTAGGGCTGGAGGTATAGCTCAGAGGTAGAATGCCCCCTGGATTCCACTCCCAGTGAGAGAGAGAGAGAGAGATTGTCTACACCTCTCCAATCCGAATCCAGCAGACAACCCACGCAGGAACATCATGAAGGGAGGTTGGAGTGTGGGAGCAGACAGGAGGGGAAGGTTAAGCCTCGTGAGGGTCTCCAGGAATGCCCCGGAGGACCTGGAGTTGAAAGTACATTTAGAGAATTTAGTTGAAATTACATTTAGAAAAGACATTTAGAGGCAGAATCAGAAAATGGAGCCAATGGCCCTCGATTTCCAGGAGACAAGTCATTCGACTGTCCAGAAAGACTCTGTGTCCAGTGACCCAGTGCTGGCTGAATAGTTCCAGATGGTGACTGTGCCCACTCCACTCCCCACCATTGAGGGGGGGCAGCAAGCCCCTTTGTCAAAGCTGGGCACAGGCCATGCATGGTCCAGGGTCTGGAGCATCCAGGCTGGTGGACCCGTGGGGTGCAGTCCCCCCCTTCCAAACAGCCCAGCGGTGAAGAGGCAGGCACGGCCCCTGCACCCTGCGGCTCTACCTCCCACCTTCTCTCTGCTTTCTTCTTTACAAGCTGGGAAGTGCCCAGAGGCCTGTGAAGCGAAGTCAGAAGCTGTGAAATGAGGCAACCGTGGAGATCACCAGGAAGCAGGGAGATAAATCACAAGCAGAATGACCTAGGGAGGGCGTGTGTGGGGCTTGGTCTTATTTTTAGTGGTCATGGTGGTGATGGTGGTGGGGAATTGAGGGCCAGAAGCAGGAAGCTGGGTTTCCCAGTCTCAGTGTTTGATGGTTTCCGGATCCCCGTGGGCTTGTGAAGACGGGACCTGTCTCTGTGATCAACCAGTCCTTAAAATTGCCTTTGAGAAAGAGAGAGGGAGAGAGAGAGTTACTGGAGTTTGGATTGAATCTAGGGGCATTCTATCTCTGAGCTGCGCCCCCAGCCCTTTCTATGTTTTTGTTTTGAAACAGGGTCTCCTTTGATTGCTTTGTTGCTGAGGCTGTCTTCAAACTTGAGATCCTCCTGTCTCAGCCTGACTCCGGGTGATTGACTAGGTTCTTGTGAAACTGCTGCTCCAGGGAGGGTTCTTCAGATCATAAATGAGGCAGAACACGTTACCCAGGGACCAAACATCACCCTAAATTTGAAGCACTGTGAATAAACTCACACACTCATCTGGATGCTCACAGCCTGGAGAGACAGCTTTCATCAGACTCCCAAAGGGACCTGCTCCCTGCAGCAAATTAAGAATCACTCACATGCTTAGAATAGTGGCGCATGCTTGTAATCTCAGTACTTGGGAGGCTGAGACAGGAGGATCACAGGTTCACAGCCAGCCTCAACTACTTAGTGAAGCCCTCACCTCACAACTCAGTGAGACTCTGTTTGAAAACAAAAGATAAAAATAAGGCTGGAGGTGTAACTTGGAGGTAGAATTCTCTGGAGTCTGAGGCCCAGGTTGGAATCCCAGCTGTACTATTCACTCTCTGAACAACCTGGGGCCGAGACTAGAGCCTCTAAGAGCCTTACGTTCTTCATATGGTTGTTGTTAAGATTAATTGAGTAAATATATTTAAAAAAAAAAACCTAGAAGAGTAGCCAGCCCATGGTAAGTGCCCAGGAAATTTAAGATACTACTGCTTTGTGCCAGGCATAATCTAGATGTATGCTGTTCAAAAGAGTAACAACCAGCACTTAAAATTTAGCTAATCTGAATTGAGACATGCAAAAAGTATAAAAAAAATGCATGCCAGATTTAAAAGGTCTTAGAATGCAAAGTAAAATAGCTCATTAATAATTTTCATAATAATTAATGTTGAAATGATAATATCTCTACGTAGGGACTAAATGAAGTATATCAGTAAAATTAATTTTACCTTTTCCATTTTTTAATGTGGCTCCTAGAAATTTTTAAATTACATAGCACACAACTAAAATTATGTCATGGAAAAGATGAAAAGCTTTTCCCCTAAGATCAGGAACAAGAGAAAGGCACCTGCTCCTGCCGCTTGTATTCAGCACTTCTTGGAGGGTCCAAGCAGGGAATTTAAGTGAGGAAAGGAAATAAAAGGCATTTGGATTGGAAAGAAAACAGCAAAAGTATTCCTACTGACAGATGATCTCTTGCATAGAAACTTCTGGAAAGTCTTCCCACAAGAGAGACTTCGAGCCATCACTCGAGTTCAGGGCTTCAGGGTACAAGATCCATATGCAGACGTCAGTTGTATGTCCACACGCTAGCAATAAAAAAGTTCAAAGTAAGACTTAGGAAGCAGTTTCACTTAAATAGTATCAAAAAGAATAAAATAAAGCCGGGTGTGGCGGTGCACGCTTGTCATCCCCACGCTTGGGAGGCGGAGACAGGAGGATCGCGCAGGTTCAAAGCCAGCTGCGCTGGCTTACGAGACCCTGTTTCCAAATAAAAAAATATAAAATAGGTCTGGGAGTGTAGCCCGGAGGTAGAAGGGCTTCCAGGAACCCCAGTACCACCAAAATAAATAAATAAATAAATAAATAAATAAATAAATAAATAAATAAATAATACAATTCCAGTTGACTTATTTGGAGAAGTTGAGGCACTGATCCTAAAATTAAACTGAAAATGCAAAGAACCCAGAATAACCATAGCAATTTCTAAGTGTTAAAACTCACATTACCCAGTTTTAAAACCTACTAGAGGCTACAGAGACTAAGACTGTGTGGTATTGGCCTAAGGATGGACGTCAAGATCAATGGAATAAAGTTGGAAAGTCACAAATAACTCATGGTTATGGCAAATCTCTCTCTCTCTGTGTGTGTGTGTGTGTGTGTGTGTGTGTGTGTGTGTGTGTGTGTGTGACTGAGGATTGAACCCAGGGGCATTCTACCTCTGAGCTACACCCTCAGCCCTATTTTATGTTTTATTTTATTTTACTTTTTGTGGTTCTGGGGTTCCTGGAAGCCCTTCTACCTCTGGGCTACACTCCCAGACCTATTTTTTTTTTTAATTTGGAAACAGGGTCTCTTAAGCCAGCGTGGCTGGCTTCGAACCTGCGCGATCCTCCTGTCTCTGCCTCCCAAGCAGGGGGATTACAAGCGTGCGCCACCACGCCTGGCAGGAATATATATTTTGTATTGGGCATTGAATCCGGAAATGTTCTACCTCTAACTACATTCCTGTCTTTTTTATTTATTTATTTTAATTTTCTTTTTACAATACTGGTGATTGGACCCTAGAGTGTTCTACCAAGGAGCTACACCCTCACCAAGCTGCTGAGGGCCTTGCTGAGATGCTGAGGCTAGCCTCAAACTTGAAATCCTCTGGTCTTAGCCTCCCAAGTACTGGGATTACAAAATGGTGCCACCATGCCCAGAAGGATAAGTCTTTACTACCTTGAATTTCTCTGTGGTTACCTATATACAACACTAAAAGCACAAGCAACAAAAGGAAAAATATATAAACTAGGCACATCAAAATTAACATTTGTTAAGTCCTTGGCATTCCCTTGTAATCCCAGTACTTGGGAGTCTGAAACAAGAGGATCACAGGTTCACAGCCAGCCTCAGCAACTTAGTGAAGCTCTTAGCAACTTAGTGAGACCCTGTTTCAAACTAAAAAATAATAAAATAGGGCCAAAGGTTGTAGCTCAGAGGTAGACTGCCCCTGAGTTAAATTCATAGTACCAAACAAAAAACAAAAGAACTTTTGTGCTTTAAAGCACGCCATCAAGAAAGTAAAGAGACAGCCAGGTGTGGTGGTGCACACTTGTAATCCCTGTACTTGGAAGGCGGAGACAGGAAGATCACAGGTTCAAAGTCAGCTCAGAAACTTATCAAGGCCCTCCGCAACCGAGTAAGACCTTGTTTCCAAATAAGAAATAAAATTGGCCTGAGGGTGTAGCTCAGATGTAGAATGCCCTGGGTTCAATCTTCAATCCCCAGCGCCGCAAAAGAAAGTGAAGAGATGACATATTAATGGAAAAAATATTACGAACCATGCATCTTACTCATCAGAGACTTCTATCTAGAATATATACAACTAAATAATAAAAGTATGAATAACCCAATTTTTTGCGGTACTGGAGATGAAACCCAGGGGCATCCTACCTCAGAGCTATACCCCCAGCCGTATTTTTTATTCTTTATTTTGAAACAGGGTCTCACTGCGTTGCAAAGGGCCTCACTATAAATAGCTGAGACTGTCTGTGAACCGCGATCCTCCTGTCTCAGCCTCCTGAATGCTGGGATTACAAGCGTGCGCCACCACACGTGGCTTTGTTTGTTTGTTTGTTTGTTTTTATTGGTTTTTGGGGGGTTTTTTGGTGGTACTGGGGATTATTCAAAGCTAGGTGTGGGGCCAGGTGTGGTGGCGCACACTTGTAATCCCCGCGCTTGGGAGGCAGAGACAGGAGGATCACGCAGGTTCGAAGCCAGCCTCTCTGGTTTAAGAGACCCTGTTTCCAAATTAAAGATATATAAAAAATAGGTGTGTCTGGGAGTGTAGCCCGGAGGTAGAAGGGTTTCCAGGAACACCAGTACCACCAAAAAATAAAAATGAATAACCCAATTTTAAAGTGGACTAAGGGCCTGAGTAGAAACCTATCCAAAGAAGAAAGAGAAATGGCCAAGAAGCCCAGAGTAGTCACCAGGGAAGCATAAAACCACAATAAAAGATCACTTCCCACTGGCTAGAATGGATCTAATCAAATTAAAAGTGAACAGACTTGAGCCGGGCGTGGTGGTGCGCAGCTGTCACCCCAGTACTTGGGAGGCTGAGATGGGAGGATCACAAACTCCGCGCAGCTTCAGGAACTGAGCGAGGCCCTTAGCAACTTAGGCCCTGTTTCAAATTTAAAAAATCAAATAGGGCTGAGGGTGTAGCTCAGCCCTGGGTTCTATCCCCAGTACCAAAACAAACAAGCTGATTTGGGGAGGATAGCTCAGTGGTAGAGCGCTTGCTTAGCATGCACGAGGCCCTGGGTTCGACCCCCAGTACACACACACACACACACACACACCCCAATATTGGGGAGGAGGTAGGAAAATTTGAACTCTCACACCTTACTGGTGAAAGCGTAAATAATGCAGCCACTTTGGAAAAGAGTGTGGAAGTCCTCCTTAAACTTGTGTCTAGTTCTGCCCAGTGGTCCAGCAGTTCCACCTCTAGCTACAGCCCATGAGAATCAAAACCGTACACCCACGCCGAAACTGCTGGCAGAGCAGCATTACTCACAGTGCTAAGAAAGCAGAAACCCACGTGTTATCAGCTGACAAATGGATAAGCAAAATGTCTGTCCGTGCAACGGGACATGTGGCGGCGAAGGAAGCACATGCCACACCCGGACGGACCTTGAGGACGCCATGCTGGCGAAAAGATCCTGGTCGCACTGGCCCGCGGGCTGCGCGGATCCATTCGGTCGGCCCCGAGTTCGCCAGTTCCATGCCTGTGGATCCAAGTGACTGCAAAAGAATTTAGGGGAAAAAAACTGCATTTCTACTGGGCATGTACAGATTTTATGTTCCCTGCACAACACGGCTTAACAAGTATATAGGCACCATTTATAACGCATTAGATATAACTGTCTAGATATGCTGTTTTTTTGTGGTGCTAGGCATCGAACCCAGGGGCACTCTGCCCCTGAGCTCCACCCCTAGTTACACTCGTTTTTATTTTAAAACAGGGTCTTTCTATGACCCAGATGATAGTCTCACTATTTGCTGAGGCTGTCTTTGAAGCCGCAATCCTCCTATTTCAGCCTCCCAAGTACTGGGTTTACAGGTGTGCACTACCATGCCCGGCTTCAATTTTTTTTTAATGGAAAAAATTAGATATATGGCTCACATTTACTGAGGTGAATTTTTAAAAAGACTATTTTCAAGAACAATTTTATATCAAAATTGAACAGAAGGTACAGAGAGTTCCCACAAAGCCCCTACCTCCCCCACTATCGACATCCCATAGCGGAGTGGTGTGTTGTTGCAATCAATGAACCTATCATCGTCCTCTAAAGTCCAAAGTTCACACTAGGCCTTGCTCTTAGTGTGGTATATTCTGTGTTTTCACAAGTGACATGTATCCAGTATGATACTCTAAAGTACAGTAGTTTCATTGCGATAAAAGTCTTCCATAAGCCGGGTGTGGTAGCGCACGCTTGTAATCCCAGCATTTGGGAGGCTGAGAGAGGAGGATCGTGGTTCGCGGACAGCCTCAGCTACTACTTAGAGGCCCTTGGCAACCCAGTGAGACCCTGTTTCAAAAAAAAAAAAAATAGGGCTGGAGGTGTTGCTCAGAAGTAGAATGCCCCTGGGTTCCATCCCCAGTACCACCAAAAAAAAAAAAAAAAAGTCTTCCGTGCTCTGCTTATTTATCCCCCTCCACCCGTAACCAAGGCAACCCCTGATCATTTCATTGGCTCTGTGGTTTTGTCTCCTCTAGAATGTCATAACGTTGGAAGCGCATAGTATGTAGCCTTCCCCAGTTGAGATCTTCCGCTTAGTAACATGCATTTAATGTCCCTCCATGCCTTCTCATGGCTCCTGGCTCGTCTCCTTTTAGTGCTGAATACTATTCCATTGTTTAGATATACCACCGTTTATTCTCCAACTCACTTTGGCAATTATGAATAAAGTTGCCATAAACACCTATATGCAGGTTTTTATGTGGTCATAAGATTTTATTTCATTTGGAAAACACCAAGGAATGTGATTGCTTGCTCCTATGGGAGGAGAATGCTTCGTTTTGCGAGAAATGTCAAACTTGTCTTCCAAAGTGGCTGTATCAGGCCCGGCGTGGTGGCACGTTTGTAATCCCAGTACTTGGGAGGCTGAGACAGGAGGATCGCAGGTGGCAGACGGCCTCTGCTACTTAGCCCTCTGCAACTTAGTGAGACCCTGTTTCCAAATCATAAGAAATCGGGCTGGGGGTGTAGCTTGGAGGTAGAATGCCCCTGAATTCAATTCCAGCACCACGAGATGGCTGTATCATATGGACTGCACTCCCACCAGCAACAAGTGGGCATTCCAATTGGTCCACATCCTCCCAGGCACACAGACAGGTGTTCTGGATTTTTTCCATTCTGACAGTGTGTTACAGTTTTTCGTTGTGGTTTTTAGTGCCTTAGACGTACTTTGAACGGTGCTGTTACGGGCACTGTGGTACAGCAGCGAGGGGATCCACAAAACCCCAGCCCACGGAGAGGACCTATTTTTGTAGAAGGCGATTGTAGAAGCAAGCTGTACACTTCAGCTGAAGTAGGGTCTCACTACACTGCTGAGGGACTCGAACCTGCAAGCCTCCTGTCTCAGCCTCCGAAGTCCTGGGATTGCAGAATTATGCCACTAAGCCCGGCAAGATAAATTTTTATAACCTTGATCATACAAATGTAAGTGATGCAACCACTTTGGAAAATAAAGCAAACCCAAAGACCCTGTACCAACCAGTCATTTCATAAATGACTATGTCTTCAGAAATAGGGACAAGACAAAGGAATAAGGACAGTTTCCTGGATCACAAAGCTGGTTTCATGACAGGACAGAACTACACCCCTCGATGCCAGTCCAGTATTAATGTGTGAAGTTGGTTGGGATTAAACATCCTACAAGAAAGAGAAGCCCCTGGTCTCCTCCTCCGACCCCAGCCTTCCAGAGCAGAGTCAGCAGGCAGCACCCCTGCGCACCTAAGGCTCTAGGCTGTGACCCAGAAACTCCCGCCACAGGCGCTCACGCATGCGCACCACAGCGCGGCACGGTCGTCACGTGTTCACGAGAAAGCGCTGGAGATGGTCGCCTTCATGCGGGGCACTAGCTAAGCACATCACGGTGCATCCAGAAAGGGCCATGATTTATACTGCAGTAGAAAAGACTACAAATAGACCAGCTTGAGCAACTTAGTGAAGCCCTGTCTCAAAGAGTTAAAGGACTGGGGGTAGCCGGGCGTGGTGACACACGCTTGCAACCCCAGTGCTTGAGAGGTTGAGACAGGAGGATCACAGGTTCGCGGACAGCCTCAGCTACTTAGTGAGGCCCTCCACAACTTGGTGAGACCCTGTTTCAAGATAAAGAATAAAAAATAGGGCAGGGGGTATAGCTTGGAGGTAGAATGCCCCTGGGTTCCATTCTCAGTATGAAAGAAAGAAAAGAAAAGGAAAGAAAGAAAGAACTCTTTGTGTATAAATAGGGAACAATTTTCAAGGTCCAATATGTGGTTAAAAAGTAAGGTGCAGCTGGGTGTGGTGTCCCACCGCTGTAACCCTGCGTTTGGCAGGCCGAGACACAAGAGCCAAGGTTTGAGCACAGCCTTAAACCTGGAGAGGCTCAGCAACCTAGTGAGATTCCCTGTTTCAAAACAAAAAATAAAAAAGACCTGGAGTGTAGTTCAGAGGTAGAATGCTTCTGAGTTCAAGCCCCAGTACCCCTGACCCCCCACTAACACACACACACACACACACACACACACACACACAGGTGCCCCCAGGTGCAGTGGTGCAGCCTGTAATTCCAGCTGCCCAAGAGGCTGAAGCAGAAGGATTGCAAGTTTGAGGCCACCCTGGATGATTTTATATCTCAAAATAAAAAAGGACCGGGGGTATAACTCAAAGGTAGAACACCTGTGGGTTCAATGCTCAGTAACACACGCACACGCACACACACACACACACACACACACACACGTGTAGACTATATGCAGACCATGTTAGTCTGTTTTTAAAGCAGGCAGGGAGCACGGGCACAGATACTAGAAACTGGAACAACAGTCTGACCCAGGGGAGGGCTGGGTGATTTGCCAACCCGGACAGGAGAGGCGGCTTTCTTGTTTGTCTCTGTGACACTTCATATCCAGAGAAATAAATTCCATATTGGAAACAATGAATAAAAAAAGACCTCTGCAGAGCCGTTTCACCAATCCCGGGACAGGTCCCCTCTGAGCCGCGTCGCTGGAGGTCAGCGGAGCTGGTGGCCCTGCTCCCTGCAGCATAGCTGTGCGTTGCACGGCCTCCTCGAGCAGGGCACCGCGGGAATGTCAAGGCCTTTCTGGCCTCCCGGAGGCCGAGGCGCTAAAGGTCCTTCAGGCTGAGTTTTGAACTCTGGGACACGCGGCACGCTGGAGTGACAGAGGGCAGCTGCGGTCACCCAGCCCACTAGGTGCAGAAGATCAGAAAGTAGATGAGCCGCGGCCCTCCGTGTCCCAGGCCTCGTTGGCTGCGGGGACAGGCGAGGATCGCAGAGGAGAGTGTGAAGCAACCGGGCCCGCCCCAGTTTCTGGGGAATGCCAGTGTGCCCAGGGGGAAGTACATGGCTTACGCCCCCAAAGGCTCCGTGGTCAAAACGCACAAAGCCTAGGACACGTTGGGTGAACAGGTCCTGGCTGCAGACCTTCTCAGAACCTCGAAGACGCCAAATGCACGGTGAGGTGTCAGGTGCCCCTCTAGCACCGGCTGCTTCTCAAACGTATTTGACCATGTAACCACTTTGGAAGAAAACACCTATATTCCCAGAATGAAAGTAACCCATGGAACACGGTTTAAGAATTGCTGGTTAGAGAAGAAGCACAAAACACGATTCCAGAGAGCTCGGAGCTGGTGACTTCAACACAACGTCCTGCCATTCAGACCTCCTGTTCGTGTGCCCGCAGTTTCCTGGGCCCTGTTCACAGTGAGAGGTGTTTTGTGGGGTTTTGTGGTGGTTGTTGCTTGGCTTATTTCTTTTTATCATTGGTACTGCGGAATGAACCCAGGTGCTGGGGAATGTACCTCTGAGCCCCCCCCCCCCATCATCCGCTCCTCTATTTAAATCTTTACAACAGGTTCTCTCACTAAGTTGCTGACGCTGTCCTCAAACCTACAATCCTTCTGTCTCAGCCTCCCAAGTACTGGGATTGCAGGCATGTGCCACCATGCCCAGCTGCTAGTTGTCTTTTAAACTGCAAATTATACGGCCAGGCATGGTGGCGCATGCTTATAATCCCAGCATTTGGGAGGCTGAGACCGGAGGATCACGGTTCGCAGACAGCCTCAGCTACTTAGTGAGGCCCTCTGCAACTCAGTGAGACCCAGTTTCAAAATAAGGAATAAAAAATAGGGCTGGGGGTGTAGCTTGGAATTCGAATGTCCCTGGGTTCCACCCCCAGACCTGAAAAAATAAATAAATAAATAAATAAACTTCAAATTATAAATGGTTAGTGGACAGTGAAAATCAATTTAATACAGCTTTAATATCAGCTTTAATACAATTTAATACAATTTAATATCAGCTTTAAGACAAAAATGCATTGGAATAGAACAGAAAATAGCAGAGTACTGTGTTTCACATGGGTGCCTATTATTTTGCAAAGTACATATCCATGCACCACTGCACTGAGTCGTGATGGACGACGTGTCTCTTGCTGTGGGTTTTGGTTTGAAAACCACAGAGGCAGAGAGGCCGGCCAGCCAGCACCGGGAAGATGCCATGCACATGTTTCCCCTCCACTGGCAGCTGCTCCTGCATGGGCGCCTGGTGAGGGTCTGGGGCCGGGGCCTCTTCTTGGCCCTCGGTTGCTGGCTAGATTTTAGGATTAGCCATGTCACCTCACTGGACCCAGAGAATGACAGAGGCCCCCTTTGTTATCCAGCGAGCTCCAGAAACCCAGCTGATCCGTGTTCCTTCCCAAACGCAGCTCCGCCTCCCTGATCAAAGGCACCTTTCCACCTGGGGAGCACTGGTCTGCGCAAGCTTCTCGGCCCCTCTGAGGCACTGGGCACTCCGACAGCTGCCACTCTAAACAGGTTTACACTTCCTCTCTGGGTGATTTCTCTTTCACTGTTGGATTTTCCTTTTTAAAATGTGCCAGGGTGTAAATCACTTCCTTGTTCCGATTCTCCTTCTCTACCGTGGAGGAGTATTACTTCAAACTCTAGGGAAAGCAGCCGTGGCAAGGCACGCTTGCCATGCCAGTCCTCCGGAAGGTGCAGCAGGAGGATTGAAGGTTCACAGCCAGCCTCAGCTACTTAGTGAGACTCTGTTTCAATATTTTTTTAAGTACTGGGGATTGAAACCGGGATATTCTACCTCTGAGTTACATTCCCCAGCCCTTTTTTATTCTTTATTTTGAAACAGGGTCTCACTAAGTTGCAGAGGGCCTCACAAGTTGCTGAGGCTGTCTGCATGGGAATGAGCAATCTTCTGTCTCATCCTTCAAGTACTGAGGTTACAAGTGTGCACCACCACGCCCAGCTCCTGTTTCACATTTCTTAAAAAATAAAAATAAAAATGGAATTAATGAGCCGGGCGTGGTGATACACGCTTGTAATTTCAGTACTTGGGAGGCTGAGACAGGAGAATCACATAGATTCAAAGCCAGCCTCAGCAACTTAGTGAGACCCTGTTTCCAAATAAAATATAAAATAGGTCTGAGAGCATAGCCTGGAGATAGAAGGCCCCTGAGTTTCATCCCCAGTACCACCAAAAAAAGAAAAAAGAAAAAGAAAAAGAAAGAAGAAAGGAGAAAGAAAGAAAGAAAGAAAGAAAGAAAGAAAGAAAGAAAGAAAGAAAGAGTGGGAGATACAGCTCAGGAGAGTGCTCTGGGTTAATCACCAGTAGTACTACCAAAAAATAAAAAATAAAAAAAAAACTGTAGGAAGTTTCACGCTGGCTGGTTGGATTGGATATTCTAGGGAACACGGTGATCCTTCCGCCAAGGCAAGCCTTGTCAAAGTCCCTGCAGGCAGCTGCCGGGTGCGGCTCTGGGCAGGGGGCCTCCTCCCTCTGAGCCTGTTTCTTCCTCTGTCCAATAGAGGCCATAAACCTGCCTCGCAGGGAAGCTACGCGGATCAAGTGAGACAGTCTTCGGGAGATCCTTGCCGCGGTGCTGGCGCACAGAGTCCAGTGATTTCCTCACTACTTCCCCCATGGCTCCTTTGCAGTCTAATGGACCTGTTTTCCTGAGACACAGGGCAATCCAGCCCAGCCCTCTGTGTCTTTTAAGGGTCCTATCAAGGTGTGTAAAAAATCAAAAGATTTTTGAGTATTCAGACGCCACCCCCGAGCCTGCCCAGACACCCCAGCTTCCTGTCCCCCTCTGCCTGGGTAGAGTGAAGTGTTGGGGCGAGCTCTTCTGCGCCTTAGAGTGCACCTAGACCTGCTGAGGGCGGCCTCCGCCTGCCGAGCCCTTCTTCACCGCTTGGCCTCCAGCTAGGAAAGCCCGCCTGTTAGTCCTCTCCCTCCAGACTCCCCTGGGTGGCCTTTCTGTCTCACTTGGAGTCGCCCCTCCGCGACCTCTGCCCTCTGCCCTCTGCCCTCCTGCCCCCGCTCGAGCTTCCCCTTCCCCCGCCTTCGCTCAGCCAGGGACTGTGGCTTCAGCTCATCATACTGGGTCCAGCCTCGTACCTGCGCAGCCCTCACTGCCCAGAGGGTCTCCGAAGGAGGCCCAGGAAAGGCCCAGTGGGCAAAAGCAGAGGGAGAGGAGGCCGCCACTGGGCACTGGGCACCTGCTCGGATTCGGGGAGGCCGCTGCCAGGAAGACACTCTGAGGCCTGTGTCTCCCTTTCCTCCTGCTCAACCCAAGGACCCAGCCGCTGCTGCCCCCGGGGTGTACACCCGCACTGGGGTCTCGAGTCTAAGAAGGATTAGCTCAGAGTCCTTTTTTTTTTTTTTTTTTTTTTTTTTTCCGGTACTGAGGATAGAACCCAGGGGCTACATCTCCAATCCTATATTTTTTTTATTCTTTATTTTGTAGCAGGGTCTTACTAAGTTGCAGAAGGCCTCACTAAGTAGCCGAGGCTGATCACAAACCTGCTATCCTCCCGTATCAGCCTCCCACGTGCTGGAATTACATGTGTGCACCACCACGCCCGGCTCAGAGTCCTCCTTTTGACTGACTACACCTGCAGCCTGGGTGTCAGCAGCACTGGTCAGTGGCTGCACTGTCAGAGACTCTTGTGACTTTTATTATATTTATTTGTTTATTGTGGTTATTGGGGATTGAACTCAGGGGTTTTTACCACCAAGTTATACCCCCAGCCCTATTTTATTTTTTAATTTGGAAACAAGGTCTCACTAAGTT
Source organism: Muscardinus avellanarius (assembly GCF_963383645.1). Classification (NCBI taxonomy): domain Eukaryota; kingdom Metazoa; phylum Chordata; class Mammalia; order Rodentia; family Gliridae; genus Muscardinus; species Muscardinus avellanarius. The sequence continues at coordinate 142,233,131 of NC_137789.1, forward strand.
GCAAGGGGGGGTCTCACTAAGTAGCTGGGGCTGGTCTTGAACCTGAGATCCTCTTGTCTCAGCCTCCCAAGTACTGCGATTAAAAGCCACACCCGGCTTGTGATCTTTATTGAAAAGCAAGAAAACCTGGGCTTCCCCTCAAGTGTACTCAATCAGAATCCTTGCTGGTGGGGCCTAGGAATCTGCTTTTAACCAAGTGATAGAACTAGAATTGTATTAGCCGGGCGTGGTGGCGCAAGCCTGTAATCCCCGCGCTTGGGAGGCAGAGACAGGAGGATCGCACAGGTTCGAAGCCAGCCATGCTGGCTTAGGAGACTGTTTCCAAATAAAAATATAAAATAGGTCTGGGAATGTATCCCTGAGATAGAAGGGCTTCCAGGAACCCCTGTACCACCAAAAAAAAAAAAAAAATGTATAAAAATAGGTCTGGGAGTGTAGCCCAGAGGTAGAAAGGCTTCCAGGAACCCCAGTACCACCAAAAAAAAAAAAAAAAAAAAAAAAAAGAACTAAAATTGTAGGAACAGCAATGCAGTGGTAAAACTTTGCCTGCCCACCTCCCAGATTCCTCCCCCAGACCCACTCCCTGGTTCAGTCTTCCTGAACAGCAAAGGCAGGCCCAGCAATTTCGGGCTAAGGGGCCAGCTGTGTGGTGGAGCTGTCCGCCAGCATGAAAATTCAGAAAGGGTAATGTGAGGTGTGGCCGGACCTGACCTCTTCCCCCACCTGGACAGACCCAGAGGCTGGAATTAGTGAGAAGACAGATGTGTCTGCAGCAGCCAAGGTCCTGCCTGGGTCTTCCTAAAAATGTCCAGCCCAATCTTTTTTTTTTTTTTTTTTTTTTATTGGTGCACTGTATTCATACATCATAGTAGGATACATACTTTTGTAGACATACATGCACACTTTTCCCAGTCAGCCCCCACCCAATCCCCACCCCATTCTCTCCCTATTCCTCCCTCCCATGCTTGGCTTAGTAGTTGACATCTAGTATTATGGCAATTTATCTAAAATTAAAAATGATAATCTCACATAACAGTTTCATTTGTTTGATACCAAGCTTTTGATGACTTAAAGATAACATTTCAATATTTCTTTTTGCTTTCTTTCTTACCAGAGAATATTTTTTTCTATTTTTTAGGTGAAACTATCATATATTTATATATTTATTTTTCAGAAAAAAATCTATCCTAGTATGGAATATGGAGTCTAGGTACCCAAAACGATCTTGAAAAAGAACAAAGCTAGAAGATATATATTTTCTGATTTCAAACCATATAAAGCTACAATAATTGAAACAGTGTAGTACTATTCTAAAGGCAAATATATAAACCATTGGAGTTAAATAAAAGCCTAGAGCTAAATTCTTCCCTATATTGTCAAGTTATTTTTGACAAGGTTTCCACGAACATTTGGTGGTGGAAATATTAATCTTTTAACTAAATATTGTTAAAAATAATAATTACATGGAAAAGAATAAAATTGGACCCTTACCTAATCCCATATACAAATATTAACTCAAAATAGATAATAGACCTAAATACAAATCTTAAGACTATAAACTTTTAGGAGAAAATCTGGGTCATAAAACCTCACAACATTGAAATTGGCAGTGATTTCTTGGTTATGATTTCAATGACACAGGCAACAGAGGAGTATACAGACTCCCTAAAAAATAAAAAAATAAAAAAATTGTATATCCAAAGACAATGTAAACAGAGTTAACAGTTACTAATAGAATGGGATAAAATATTTCCAATTGCTATATCTGAAGGTATATTAATATTCCAACTAGAAATCCTAAAAATTAACAACAATAAAGGCAAACAATACCCTTTAGAGATAGGTAAAAGACTAACATAAATAATGAATCTCCACAGATAACCAATCTTAATTGTCTGTTGGATGGAAACTCTTGTTTCTCTGGTTCTGGTATGTGTTACCTATTTCTTCTTTGTAGTTAATCTCTTTGAGTATTATCTCTAGTGCTGGTTTTGAAGACATAAATTCCTTCAGTTTCTGTTTGTCATGGAAGCTTCTTATTTCTCCATCTAATTTGATAGACAGTTTTGCTGGGTAGGAAATTTTTGGCTGGAAGTTGTTTTCTTTCAGAGTTTGGAATATGTTACTCCAAGCCCTTCTGGCTCTCATGACTTGGTTTGGGAAGTCTGGAGTGATTCTAATTGGTTTGCCTCTGAATGTCACTTGGCCCTTTGTTTTTGTTGCCTTTAAGATTCTCTGTTTGGCTTCCACACTGGTCATTTTGACAATTATGTGGCGTGGGGATCCTCTTCTCCGATCCTGTCTAAAGGGAGTTCTATAAGTTTCCTGGACCTTTGTATCGACCTCTTGCTCTATGTTTGGAAAATTTTCTGCTATTACTTCCTTGAAGAGATTGTTGATCCCTTTGGTTTCACTTTCTTTTCCCTCCTCTATTCCAATTATTCTTAGGTTAGCTCTCTTAAAATGGGCCCATATTTCTTCAATATCAGATTCCTGCTGTCGGATATTTTTTCCTAGATTAGAAACTATGAGTTCATTTTTGGATTGCTCATCTTCTAAGAGCGAGATTCTGTTCTCCATGTGTTCTAATCGGTTGTTTGTGCTTTGAATTGAGGCCTTTACTTCATTAATTGCATCCTTTATCTCTTTTTGGCTCTCTCTGAGTTCTTTTCGAAGCACCTGTATTATTTCTACAGTTATTTTCCTGATTTGATCTTCTAGAAATCTCTGATTTTCTGTTTTATCGGGTTCTGATGTTGTGGGGTTGTGGGCATTAATTGCTCCAGTATTATTCCTCTTTCCCATGATTTCGGATGTTTGTGCCTTCTCTGGGTTCTTCCCTTGGGTCACTATGACTTCACTTAAGGTGCTCTGGATCTCGAGTCAGTAGTATCTCAGACCCCACTACTCCTTTACCGGGTTGTATCACAGAGTCTCCGACCCAGAGAGTCGATAGAGGCTGCTTTAGACTGTGGGGGGTGCCAGGTTGCACGTTCTCCCATGGTGTGATATCTCTGCCACCGCCCCTCTCCCACTGGGTCAAGTCCCAGGGAGTACAGTACTGGGATTTCTCCTCTGTGGCCCGCAATTTGACTCACTTTTCTTGAGTACGCAGATGTGGCTGTACTGGCCTCGCTGAATTCGCTGCTGCTGCTGCCGGTGGCAATATGGCGCCGCTGCCACGCCCTCGGCTATGGGGCTGGCGTTTTTCTTCTTGATTTTGATTTCTACTCTGAATCCCTGCAGCGTGTGCTGAGCTCGGCCACTGGGAGCTTTAGATGCTCTCTGCGCGGAGAAATCCTGCCTGGCTGTTCCGCAGTGGCTCACCTCGGCTTGCTGTAGCCGTCCTGTGAATTCGCCGGTGCCTCCGGCAGTATGGCGCTGCTGCCGCGTCTGCCGCGTCCTCGGGCGTGAGGCCGGTGTATCTCCTCTGTGGCTCTGTTCTCAGTCCGCTTTCTCTCTGGAGCCTGGTGATTTTTTGTTTCTCTGGTGATGGTGTTTTCTGGCTATGAAAGGTGCTGATTTTGTGGTAATGGAGATTTGTTGTTAGCGGAGCTCTTAAGCCCCGCTTTTCTCGGTCGCCATCTTCCCAGAAGTGACAATCTTTTTTTTGAGTTTTTTATTTTTTTGTCTTGTCTTTCTTTCTGGTTTTTTGTTTGTTTTGATTTGGGTTGGTGTGTACGTGCGTGCGTGGGTGCTCACATACGCATGCGTGTGTATGTGTGTGCGTGTTACTGGGGATTGAACCCAGGGGCATTCTACCTCCAAGCTAAACCCCCTAGCCCTATTGTATCTTTATTTTCAAACAGGTTTTCACGAGATTAATGAGAGTCTCACTACTTGCTTGAAGCTGTCCTCGAACCTGCAATCCTCCTGTCTCAACCTCCCAAGTACTGGGATGCCGGGCATGCGCCACCACGCCCGGCTTGAGTTTTGACATTTAAAAAAAAAAAAAAATTAAACCTTGAGTGTTGCTCTCCTGGGACTGGAATTCAAAAATGGACTTGAGAGCAGCAAATCTCCTGACACGGAGCCCACACTGTGTGTGTGTGTGTGTGCACCCTGTGCTTGGCTAGAAGTTTTGGTGACTGGAGTAGGCTATAGTCTCAGACTCAGCAGGGGTGAGTGCTGGCTGTGTCATTTATAACTATGGACACAAGTTGCTCAACCTCTCCAAGGCTCTTCTCATCTATAGGCTAAGGATAATGATAACACCCTGTAGGGTTGTTGCTAGGATTAAACCCATCAGTGTACACAGAGCAACTTCAGGGTCATGTGTTCCGGGCCATGCTAAGTCTTACTGATTGTTAGCTAACAGCGGTTCTTGGCACCTCTTCAAAAGCTGGCGATCCTAGCCAGACGTGGTGGCGCACGCACGTAATCCCAGCATTTGGGAGGCTGAGACAGGAGAATCTGGGTTCGCAAAGAGCCTCAGCTACTTAGTGAGGCCCCTTGCAATTCAATGAGACCCTGTTTCAAAATAATAAAAAATAGAGCCGGGTGTGGTGGCGCACGCTTGTAATCCCCGAGCTTGGGAGGCGGAGACAGGAGGATCGCGCAGGTTCGAAGCCAGCCGCACTGGCTTAAGAGACCCTGTTTCCAAAAATAAAATAGGTCTGGGAGTGTAGCCCGGAGGTAGAAGGGCTTCCAGAAACCCCAGTACCACCAAATAACAACAACAACAATAATAATAATAATAATAATAATAATAATAATAATAATAAAAAGGATTAGGGGTATAGCTCAGAGGTAGACTGCCCCTGGGTTCCATCCCCAGTACCACAAAAAAAAAAGAAAAGAAAAAGAAAAAGAAGAAAGAAGAAAGAAAGAAAGACAGACAGAAAAAACAAACACACGAACCTGGCCGTTCGTTCTCCGGGCCTGGGAGGCGGTAGGTGGGTGATCATGTCAAACACTGGTATGGATGAGATCTGACCCCTCTGTCAGTTACTGCGGGCTGAGGACAAGGACCTGCATCTCTGGGGGCTTGTGAACTCATCTGTAAATGACAGCAGTCATAGCACTTATTTTATGAATGTTTTGTGAGGGTTGGCGGGAGACTCCATGTGGGGTGCTCGGCACAAAATCTGGCAAGCTCAGACCATCGCTGTCAGTGGGTGCTGCGCGGGTTCTAGGAGACAGGCTGGTAACGTCTCCTCCACCTGCTTCCCCCAAACACTTTCCATCCGTGGAAACCTCCGTCTGCTCGTGCGCTCTCTACTAGGGAATAACTTCTCCACGAGGGGGGTGCACATGGACAGGTGAATGTTGCCCGAGGGGTGGGAGAGTCTCTGAAGCCCCTCTGAGCAGAAAATGATGTCCCCCCGCCCCCCCCCCGCAAAGGTGGCCTCCCTCTGCTGTTACCTGGCTCCCAGGCTCCTCCCAGACCCATCCCGGTATCTCTGGGGCATCAGGGCGGCTCAGAAAACAGCTCAGGTGCCCTGGAGCCGTCAAAAGGTGCCAGAAAGTCTGACACAATGCCTTGGAAAGGATCTGCCTAAAAATAGACTCTGTAAATCAGAGGCCGTGCTGGAGTTGGGGCCATGGTAGGGCATCGGGCACGTGCCCTCTGAGCACGGGGCTCCCCAGAGCCAGGCTTCCTAGGCTCCTCCGTGCTCAGAAACAGACTCCAGGACCTTCCCTGGAGGCTGGCCTGCCCTGCACGGCTAAGGCCTGGGAAGGCGGTGTCAAGGAGCACCCCGGTGCTTCCTATGGTCAGACGCATTGCAGCATTTCTGGAAACCCTTGGGAATGGGATGCTCACCATCACCTCTCCGTGAAAGGCTGGGTGCCATGGCACACACCTGCCAGCTCAGCTGCTCAGGAAGTGAGACGGGAACCACAAGTGTAAGGCCAGCCCGGGCGGCTTAGCAGGACCCTGTCTTTTTTTTTTTTTTTTTTTTTTTTTGTACTGAGGATTGAACCCAGGGACATTCTACTTTTAAGCTACACCACCAGTCCTTTTTTTTTGAAACAGGCTCTCACTAGGTTGATGAGAATCTCACTACTTGCTGAGACTGTCCTCAAACCTGCGATCCTCCTGTCTCAGCTTCCCAAGTCCTGAGATTACAAGTGTGCACCACCATGCCTGGCTCAAGACCCTGTCTTAAAATAAAGATATTAAGAAGCTGGGTTTTGCACCAGGCATGGTGGCGCATCCTTGTAAACCCAGGACTTGTGAGGCTGAGACAGGAGGATCATAGGTTTGAGGACAGCTTCAGCCAGTCCTGAGACTCTCATCAACCTAGTGAGACCGTGTTTCAAAATAAAAAATAAAATAGGGCTGAGGGTGTAGCTCAGAGGTAGAATGCCCCCTATGTTCAATCCCCAGTAAAACACACACACACACACACACACACACGAGTGGCAGGAAGACAGGACGATGGAGGTAATAATGGTGAGGAGCCTGGACTTCGGAGCCACCTGTGGGCAGAGGCCTCTGTTCTCCCAGGGCTGGGGCAGCCGCTTCCTACCAGCTGCTGAACTCCACTGAGCTGAGTTTCTCCGGTGTGACACACGGAGAGCAGCTAATTGCAGGCATCTACTTCCCAGGTGGTCGGCAGGTTTGTGCCAGTGCAAGTCAAAAATGCCCTCAGTCCACGCTGCTAGAACAACGACAAAGTAGGCTTAACTGTCATGCCAAGCTGACATCTGCCTGTCTAGAAAATACACCCATCCACGCTCACTCTGCCTCAGCGGTTCCACTTCCCAGTCTCCCTCCCCTCCCCTCCCCTCCCCTCCCCTCCTCTCCTCTCACCTCCTCTCCTCTCCTCTCCTCTCCCCTCCCCTCCCCTCCCCTCCCCTCCTCTCCCCTCCCCCTCGTCTTCTCCCCTCCCCTCCCCTCCTCTCCCCTCCCCTCCTTTCCCCTCCCCTCATCTTCTCCCCTCCTCTCCCCTCACCTCCTCTCCTCTCCCCTCCCCTCCCCTCGTCCTCTCCCCTCCTCTCCCCTCCCCTCCCCTCCCTTCCCCTCCCCTCCTCTCCCCTCCTTTCCCCTCCCCTCGTCTTCTCCCCTCCTCTCCCCTCACCTCCTCTCCTCTCCTCTCCTTTCCCCTCGTCTTCTCCCCTCCCCTCCCCTCCCCTCCCCTCCCTTCCCCTCCCCTCCTCTCCCCTCCCCTCCCCTCCCCTCGTCTTCTCCCCTCCTCTCCCCTCACCTCCTCTCCTCTCCCCTCACCTCCCCTCCCCTCCCCTCCTCTCCCCTCCCCCTCGTCTTCTCCCCTCCCCTCCCCTCCTCTCCCCTCCCCTCCTTTCCCCTCCCCTCGTCTTCTCCCCTCCCCTCCTCTCCTCTCCTCTCCTTTCCCCTCGTCTTCTCCCCTCCCCTCCCCTCCCCTCCCCTCCCCTCCCCTCCCCTCGTCTTCTCCCCTCCTCTCCCCTCACCTCCTCTCCTCTCCCCTCCCCTCCCCTCGTCCTCTCCCCTCCTCTCCTCTTTCTTTTGCCAGCCCTGCAGGAATGTGGCAGCAGGTATGACACCTTACTTATTTTCCTCCTCAAGATGTTTTCCTCCCCTTGGCTATGAGGCTCTTCAAGGCTGGGTAGAACCTACCAGGTTGTGTGTGTGTGTGTTACTGAGAATTGAACCTGGGGGCATTTTACCTCTGAGTTACACCCCAAGCCCTATTTTATTTATCATTCTGAAACAAGGTCTCACTAAGTTGTCCAGCTGACCTCAAACCTGCCATCCTCCTGTCTCCGCCTCACAAGGACTTGGATGACAGGCAGGTGCTCCGGCATTGGGCTTTCCAAGTATAATTCCAAGAAGAGGTGAACAGTTTCCCTTCAGATCTTCCAAGGAACCATGAATTCCTAACATTTCTAGAAGGCCCCTGTAAAAGTGTTTCCAGCTCAAAGGAGGGAATGGGTGGCTTTGGGGTAGCCGACAGCCCACTGGTACAAAATAGCTGTGTTGGAGAAGGAGGGCAAGAGGCGGAGAGAAGGGGCGTGGGCCTGTGCTGCGCTCGGACCTGCCGCCTCACAGCCTCCCTGCGGCCTCCCTCCCTGCTCGACCTCACGGAACCTGTGCCCTGTGACCTCTGGAGTAACTGCTCCCTCTTTTCCCAGGAGGCAGCGGGGCCTCTTGACGACCTCTTATTGACTGGCCCTGGTGCTTGACATCTCTGAGAGGCAAGCAGGATCATCCCCCGGCGCCCTGGATGGAGGCCCAGGCCCGCGCTAAGCCAGTCTCTACCATGAGAAAAAAGAACATCTGGAAAAAAGAACACCAGTAACAGCCTTGAAGATGATAGCCCAATCCATATGGAAGTATCTAGCGGGCCCTTGCTACTGTTACTATCTCCCTGCTGGCTGGGAGACAGGAGTGGCCGTCCTGAGAGAGGAAAGCCATTCTATTCCAAGGCGTCCCCGTTACTCTGGGCTGTCCCTGACCCCCTGGCGACCCCGGCCCCCAGCCTTGGCTGCTGCCCCAGGAAGGAGATGTTGGAGTCTGTGTCCTTTTCTCTCGACTTGTGGCAGGACAGTTTGGAGGCCGGCAGGGCTGCCCCAGGGTGGTGTGTGTGGTGGGGGGTTGCAGGATAAAAGGTTTTCTGGCCACTCGGGGTTGAGGGCAAGGATCCTCTCTCTTTTTAGCAGCAGGAGCCATGGATTGAAAATTGCCCAGGGTTGATTTTCCCTCTGTTTAACTGGAAACTGCCCAGGGATGATTTTCCTTCTGTTTGCTTTGGGCCATGGGAAATCAGCCCCGATGTGTGGTCCTCTCAGAGAGGACGCCCACCTTCCTGCTTCCCTGCCCCAGTCCATTTACTGTGTAGCCACTGTGGGCTGCAGGGACACCAGTGGCCAAAAACTTTTATTTATTTATATTTTAATCTGTTGCTAACAACAACACACACACAAAAAAATACTTCTTCTATTCCACCCCAGTTTGGAGGAACTGTAAACTTTGTAACAGATCAAGAGTCACGGTATAGCTGGCCATGGTAGCATACACCTGTAATCCCAGGATATAGGAGGCTGAAGCAGGAGGGTCACAGATGCACAGCCAGCCTCAAAAATGTAGCAAGGCCCCTGCAACTTCCTAAGACCTTGTTTACAAAAATAAATAAAGAGCCGAGCGTGGTGCATGCTTATAATCCAAGCATGTGTGAGGTTGAGGCAGGATGATTGCTGTGCGGGGACAGCCTCAGCTACTCAGTGAGGCCCTCTGCAACTCAGTGAGACCCTGTTTCAAAATAAAGAATAAAAAATAGGGCTGGGGGTGTCACTTGGAGGTAGAATGCCCCTGGGTTCCATTCCCAGTACCGCAAAAAAAAAAAAAAAAAAAAAGCCATAATATGAAGCCAGGTGTGGTGGCACACACCTGTAATCCCAGTAGTTGGGAGGCTGAGACAGGAGGATCACAGGTTTGAGGCTGGGTTCAGCGATTTAGCAAAGACACTTAGTAACCTAGTGAGACTCTGCTTCAAAACAAAAAATAAAAAAGGCCGGGGGAGTGTAGCCCGGAGGTAGAATGTATCTGGGTTCAATCCCTAGTACCACACGCACCACGCAAAAAGGCACGAAACGAAACAAGAACAAAACCTCTGCCTGTTTCCCAGCAAGGTTGGCCGCAACTTGGACAAAAGGGTGGGTCTCGTCTGGACAGAGTTCCTGTTTGGAAAGCCACCTTTTCCCTCGGAGAGCGAGACAGTCCTTGTCTTTGTTCTTTTTCTTTGTTTCCCTCCGGGTACTGAGGGTTGAAATCAGGGACATCCTACCTCCAAGCTACACTCCCAGCCCTAATACATTTTTTATTTTTAAACAAGGCCTCACTAAATTTCTGAGGCTGGCCTCCAATCTGCGATCCCCCTATCTCAGCCTCCCAAGTACTGGGAGTACAGGTGCATACCAGCATTACTGGCTCCAGTTTTCTTTCTTTCAGACCCAGCAACTCCCCACCTGGGCCCTGGGCAGGTTCTGGAAGGCTCTGGAAGGCTCTGGAAGGCTCTGGAAGCTCTGAGTCCAGCAGGAGCGCAGCATCTGTAGGGAGCCCTGTAGGGAGCCCGGCCCTGCTCCCACAGAATAGGGACCTGAAGGGAAAATGACTCACCCCAAATGTCAGTGGGGTGAATAATACCTCTCCTCACCCAGGAGGGGCAAATCACAGCTCAGGTTTCAGAGCTAAAGTGACCTGCGTCCACGTCACCCCTGAGCAGCGTGGAGAGAGTCGACCCAGTTTTCCAAGATCCGTATCCATTCCTAGGCAGTAATACCTCCTCCTGCAGGCTTGTCATGAGGATCAAATTATTGCTGGACATGGTGGCCCACATCTGTAACCCAGGTATTTGGGAGGCTGACACAGGAGGATTGCACAGGTTGGAGGCCAGCCTCAGCAAACTAGCAAGATCCTGTTACAAAATAAAAATAAAAGCCGGGCGTGGTGGCGCACGCTTGTAATCCCAGTGCTTGGGAGGCTGAGACTGGAGGATCCAGGTCCGCGAACAGCCTCAGCTGCTTAGCGAGGCCCCTTGCAACTCAGTGAGACCCTGTTTCAAAATAAAGAATAAAAATAGGGCTGGGGCATAGCTCAGAAGGAGAATGTCCCTGGGTTCCCACCTCCTACTGCCAAAAAATAAAAAATAAAAATAAAAGGTAAAAGGGCTGGAGGTGTAGCTCAGAGGTAAGATGCCCCAGGGTGCTGGAAAAACGGAACAAAAACAAAAGCAAAGGTCTGTGCTCTGCCGGGACCAAATGCTCATCCTGCCGCCCGCCCTCCCTCCCCTCACAGTCACCCTTGCTTTGCCCTGGATCCTGCGATACTTGGACTACTCTCTCGGGGCATTTTTCATTACTTTGTTATAACAATTTGTCTGTCTGTCTCTCCTCTAACTGCGAGCACCTGGAAAGAGTTGTAGGATGAGAGAGAGAGAGAGAGAGAGATCCCTACAGCCCGTCCCCTCAGCCTGTAGCCTCAGTCTGTTCGAGGTGTCATGGCGCCATAGGGCCCAGTCCCTGCCTGGCGGCATCATGAAGCCAAAGTCCTCCCGCTGGGGAGGAAGCTCTCTACTCCTCCTTCGTGTCCTGAGTCCTCCTTCTCTTCCTCCTCCCTTCGTTCCCTATAAGCCGGCACAGTGGCGCACACCTGTAATCCCAGCACTTGGGAGGCTGAGATGGGAGGATCGCAGTTCGCGGACAGCCTCAGCTACTTAGTGAGGTCCTTTGCAACTCAATGAGACCCTATTTCAAAATAAAGAATAAAAAATAGGGCTGGGGGTGTCGGTTAGAGGAAGAATGCCCCTTGGCTTCACCCCCAGTAACACACACACACACACACACACGCACACACACACATGTGAAAGTGACTCACACAGCTTCAAGGGACAAGTAGGGCAATAGGGGTTACATTAGGATTTACACTTTATTTTATTTTTTGTGGCAATGAGGATGGAACCCCACGGGCTTTTTACCTCCGGGATATTCTCCCAGATCTGTTTTATATTTAATTGGAAACAGGATCCCACTAAGTTTCTGAGAGCCTCACTAAGTAGCTGAGACTGGCTTCAAACCTGCACGGTCTTCCTGCTTCAGCCTCCCAAGAACTGGGATTACAAGTGTGCGCCACTATGCCTGGCTAGGATTTACACTTTAAAATAAGTCGAGGCTGAGACCGGAGGATTGCCAGTTCGAGGCCAGTCTACAATTTAGCAAGATCTTCAGTAACTAACTTGGAGACCCTGTTAAAAAAAAAAATATGGCTGAAGGTCTATCTCAAAAGTACAACGCCTCTGGGTTCAACCCCTAATACCACGCACACAAAAATAAATAAATAAATAAAATAACGAGTTATTTTAGCTCAATGCTTCTGGAAGCATAACCCTAGCACCGCAGACGTCAGGGTTCCCCAACGGGCTGGTTGACTAACTGTTCATCCTCTGATCACAACCAGGTGGTGGGACCCAAAAATATGCATATTTATCAAGCTTCCAAAGTACGTTTCAGACTAAGATTTGAGGGTAGATGGCTTGTTTCAGAATATGCAATTTAGGGTTCTGGCTGTAGAAGCCTTTTTTTTTTTTGGTGGTACTGGGGTTCCTGGAAACCCTTCTACCCCCGGGCTACACTCCCAGACACCTATTTTTATATATTTATTTGGAAACAGGGTCTCTTAAGCCAGGGAGGCTGGCTTCACAAGTGTGTGTCACCACGCCCTGCGGTGCAGAAGGCTTTTAACAGGGTCAAATGCGCTGGTCTCCCTTTGACCCCCCCAGACACAAACTACATCGAGGTTCCTGGTGGTAGAACTTGTCTGTAAAGCAAGTTGGGTGCCTGGCTCGCCTTCCTGCTGCTCAGCTGTAGTATTCCATTATTTATAGTGTTTTCTGTTCACACACACACACACACACACACACACACACACACACACACACACGGGATTGAACCCAGAACCCCGCGTGCTATTTATATTTTTAAAAAAATTCCAGTGTGATGGTACACACCTGAAATCCTAGTACTTGGGAGGCTAAGACAGGAGGATTGCAGATTCAATGCTAGCCTCAGCAATTTAGCAAGGCCTTCAACAGCTTAGACCCTGTTTCAAATTTTAAAAATAAAATAAAACAGGACTGGGCATGTAGCTCAGAGGCAGAATGCCTCTGGGTTCCATTCCCAGTATTGCTAAAATAAATGAGTAAATAAATGAATAAATAAACCCAAGAACGTTGGAATAAGCTGGGCACGGTGGCACCTGCTTGGAACCCCAGTATAGAACCTCCTTGAATGGAGGTTCGAACCTTCAATCCTCCTGTCTCAGCCTCCCAAGTACTGGGATTCCAAGTAGATGCCACCACGCCTGACTGCTCTTTTTATTTTATAGTGTCTTCCCATAGTTATTATCACTGCACACACAAATTTTTACCAATGTAATCAAGGTTTAAAAACTATTTTTGCGCCGGGCGTGGTGGCGCACGCTTGTAATCCCCGCGCTTGGGAGGCGGAGACAGGAGGATCGCGCTGGTTCGAAGCCAGCCGCGCTGGCTTAAGAGACCCTGTTTCCAAATAAAATATAAAATAGGTCTGGGAGTGTATCCCGGAGGTAGAAGGGCTTCCAGAAACCCTAGTACGACCAAAAATAAAAAATAAAAACTATTTTTGCATTCTTCATTTGCCTGAAATTATTTCATATGTACCTTTCCATGAATCGACTTATACTTTATTATCTTTAATGGCAAAATAATATTGCATCAGTTTGATAAAGCAGAACATGTGTGAGCAGCCTTCTTTGGTTAGGTGTTAGGATTTTATCATTCTAGATCATGCATGCTGCTATTTTATTTATTTATTTATTTATTTATTTATTTATTTATTTATTTATTTATTTTGCGGGTCTGGGGATGGAACCCAGGGGCATTCGACCTCCGAGCTACACCCCCGGCCCCATATTTTTATTCTTTATTTTGAAACAGGTTCTCACTGAGTTGCAAAGGGTCTCACTAAGTAGCTGAGGCTGTCCCCGACCCTGGATCCTCCTGTCTCAGCCTCCCAAGTACTGGAATTACAAGCGTGCGCCACCACGCCCGGCCTGCTACATCTTTATAAAAAAAAAAAAAATTATTTTCGACTTGTGATCAGTTTCCCCAGAAGGGCATTTCCCAGGACCGTTTGGGATTTTTAACTCCTGAAAGGCTGAGATTGCTGCTTCCTATCCGTTCTGCCTACTCTTAGCCCCCCACCTCCCCACTCGACTCTCCTGGAGGGTTTGAACGCGGGACGGCTCTGACTTCCTGGTGGTCTTCCTAGAAGGGTCCACGCGTCGGCCATCTGTAATCCCACGACTTGGGAGGCTGAGACAGGAGAATCACCAGCTCGGGGCTAGACTCGCCAATTTAGCGAGACCCCGTTTCAAAATAAAATATAAGAAAGGCTGGAAGGGTAGCTCAGAGATGGAATGTCCCTGAGTTGAATCCCCAGTATGAAAGAAAAGAAGGAAGGGAGGGATGGAGGAAGGGCGGAGGAAGGAAGGAAGGAAGGAAGGAAGGAAGGAAGGAAGGAAGGAAGGAAGAAAGAATGGAGTTAATGATATTTATTCAGAAAATGCTGCACTCCCTGAAAGCCTGGCTCCGGGCGCGGTCCATCGGTGCCGGGAGGCAGGACCCTCGGCGTGCCGGCCGGCTGCCCCGCTGTCCAGCAGCCTGGCGCGGAGGGCGCTCCTTGGGAACTCTTGTGGGTCCTTTCACGTCCTGGCAGTGAGTGATGTAGACAAGAAGCCATTCTTCCCCAGCCAAAGCCTCCTGGACTGAAAATGTCCAGGAGCAAGGAGCCGAGCCAAGGTCAGTTCTGATGTGTGTTTCCAGAGACTGGGAACATTTCATTTTAAGCTATATGCAGTCAATAAAAGGGCAGGGGGGCTACTGTCCCGTTAACTGGGCTCCCGCTGGCCCCTCGGCACCATAACTACTGGTACCCTGGGGCAGCGCGGGGTCTTGGGGTCCCAGCCCCATCACTGACCAGCCGTGTGTGCAGGAGCAGCCCCCTTGACCTCCGTGGTAGTCTTGGAGGCCTGGCCATGGGAAGGGCACCGCGGCATCAGGGACTCCATGGAGCTACTGTGCAGTGCTAAGCAAGCGCCTTGGAATCCTGGCTTTGGTATTTCCATGACCATCGCTGGCCAGTTGGAGAAGAGTTCCTTTGAGCTCCTGAACCGGGTGGGGGTAGGCGGCATGGCCTACGTCTTCTCTTTAGAGTATCAAGTGCCCGAGCTTCACAGCTCAACCACCTCATGAAAAAACGTGATTTCAGTCGCAGCGTAGTCAAGGCTGTTTTATGTGTAAGGCACTGGGCTTCCATGGAAAGAGAAGAGAGAAGCTGCCACTGGGTGCCGGACTCGTTCCCATCCCTTACTTCATTTAATTCTTACTACTACTCATGTAATGGAACAGAAATTCCTTGCTAAAATCTCATCTTTGTGCCTACTGGAGCTGGTGTTTGAACTCTGTCTGACTCCAGGGCCTGTGTTTTTGACCTGATAACTTGCTGTCTGTTCCTGGGACTTTTAATCTAAACAGTCAATAGACCGGGCATTCTAAGTTTTTTTTGTTTTGTTTTTTTGTTTTTTGTTTTGTTTTGTTTTATACTGGAGATTGAACCTGGAGCATTCTACCTCCAAGCTACACCTCCAGCCCAATTTTTTTTCTTTATTTTGAAACAAGGCCTCACTAAGTTGCTGAGGCTGGCCACGAACCTGCGACCCTCCTATCTCAGCCTCCCAAGTACTGGGATTACAAGCGTGCGCCACTGTGCCTGGCTTAGACAAGACATCCTAAAGGAGGAAGTACAATGATATATATATATATCAGTTAGCTATTGCTGTATAACAAACCACCCCAAAGTGCCAAAGTGTAATGGCTTAAAATACTACACAGACAGTTATCTCTCCAGTCTATGGGTTGAGCTGGCGGTTCTTCAAGTCTGCAGCGGCCTCACATGTACTCCTGTGGTCAGCTGTGGGTTGATTTGTTGATCTTGGCTGGGCTTTCCCCGGGTCTAGGGCCTCAGCTGGGATGTAAAGCCTGACTCATCTCATCTCTTAGCATCCCGCAGGCTAGCCTGGGCTTGTTCTCAAGGTAGAGGCCGCGTTCCAAGAGGAAACAGACGAGGGTGAGACCTCTTGGGGACTAAGCTCAGAACTGGTCATGTCATTCCTGCTAACCAAAGAAAGAAGCAACACTTCTGCCCTCAATGCTTAAGCAACACGAAGGCTTTTAATCCTTACAACACCTCTCTGAGATGGAAAAGTAGAGGCCCCGCTCACCTTACAGATGAGGGTACTGGGTTAGAGATGCATAATGCAAATTCGCCCAAAGTAGCAGAACCATTGAGCGGCAAAGGCAAGATTAAAACCCAGAATCCACTCTTTCAACCATCTGGGCCTTACAGGGAGGTGGACTCGCAGCGCAGTGCTCCCTGGAGAGTAACAGAAATGAAGGCCGAGGAAGGAGAGGGATAGGATACAAAACCCTGAGTGCCTGGCTGTGCAGCTCTGGCAGGTGGCCGAGTTGACCATCGTAAAGGCGCTGAGGGAAGAGAGGGACAGGGCCCTGGGGGGTGGCACAGTCCCCCCCCACCCCCCCGGGCCACTGGTCCCATACGGCTGGAAATGCTTGTTTTGTTACATTTAATTTTTTAGAGAGGTCCCCTGGCTGGGACTTCCCGTGTTGCCCCCCCCCCCTCCGTGTCGCAGAGCTGTTTGTCTGGGAAGAGCTGGGAAGCCCTTCTTGGAGCCCGGCCGGCTCAGCATTGTCACAAAAATAGCCCTTCTTAGGGAAAGCAGGTACTTCCTCCACCGCGTTTCCCCTCCAGCCCCGCCTGCCTCCTCGCCAGAAAGACACTCAGAACCAACTGCACCCGGGCTTGGGACTGGCTGGCGAGAGGGCTTTACGGGGACTCGGAACAAAGGGAGGAAATGGATATGCAGTGTCAGTAATTATACTGTACGCGTCCCAATTTGTATTTCAATATGTCATTTCCATAATAAAACTGCCGTACTAAGTAACTAATGACACGCAGGCCTCACGTCAGGGAGTTAGGGAGGAGAAGAGAAGAGGGGGCACCGGGGCTTATCCCCCACCCCCCATCGCAAAAGTGCCTCCAGTGAGAAGCTCTTTGATGGCGGACGAGCTGTACAAGGCAGAGTACTCCGGGAGAAGGAGACTGGACAAGCCTCGCCCAGGCCTTTGATGGGAAGGAGTCAGGGTTGACGTTGGCGTCCAGGGTTCCAGGACTGTATGGAGTTCCGCTCCAGAGCGGGATACAGCCAGCAGGGCCCCAGACGAGATAAGAACCAACCGAGACGCACCTCGGGCTTTGCAGAGCCCCTAGGAAGAAAGTATGCACAAGTGCTGTCTGGTGAATGAGGCCGTCCTATCCAGGGTCCCTGCCACCAGGACCGGACTGGATTCCGGTCGAACCTCCAGCCGATTCCTGAGTTATTCCTCCACTTGCTTGCCCTGTCCCCTTTCTTTGTTTGTTTGAACTCAGCACTAAGGTCACCTCCCCAGGAGCCAGCCCTGATCCCCCAGAGCAGATTCCCTGCAGAGAGAGAGGGGGGTCAGCCCTGGGCTGACACCTGCCACACTAACCGCCACCAGGCACCACATGGCAGGTGTCACCTGGTCCCCCCAGGGCAGAGTGAGGTATCTCAGGAGTTAGGCCCTGCTGGGGGAGGGGGAGGAGCGAGAGGCTGCCAGAACTTTCTCTGCCCCCCCACCACCCCATGATCAAGTCGGACCCACCTAGCTTTGCCCCAAACCCCTTTCCCCACTTCTGCGTGAACTAGAGTGTAATCCTCTGCAAGAATAACAGAATCAATGTCCGGGCATGAAATAATAATGACGATGCCCCCATAACTGTATGGCGCTCTACCGGTTGCAGAGTGGGCACCGCGCGAACACTGTGTCAACTGACTCTCCTCCTCGCAACACTGTGAGTGAGGTGAGCACGCAGGAATTATAATGATTCTCCGTCCGCAAAGGAAGCAGCTAAGGCTCCAGGAACCAGTGACCTGTGCCCCAGTCTCAGAATGCGCAGGTGTGTTGGAACTGAGACTTGAACCCCGGTCTCTGGTTTCAACTCCGGCGCTGACACAAGCCAGCGTGTGAGAGCAAACTGCCCAGCAGGTCAGATGTTATCACAGCCCAGAACCAGAGGGTGCGAGTGACCTTTAGCTCAACATTTTTGAAGAAGTCCATACAAAAGAACAATGCTGGCCGGGTGTGGTGGTGCACGCTTGTAATCCCAGAATTTGGGAGGCGGAGACAGGAGGATTGAGGTTCCCAAATAAAATATAAAAAAGGTCTGGGAGTATAGCCCGGAGGTAGAAAGCCTCTGGGTTCCACCCCCAGTACCACAAAAAAAAAAAAAAAAAAAAAAAGAAAAGAAAAAAAAAGAAAAAAAGTGGACCTCAGCTACTTTGCAACTCAATTTCAGGTAGAATTTGTCTCTTCTAAAACCGGAGTTAGATAAATGATTTTTAGAAATGCCCTCTAGTAAATTTTGGGCTTAGAGCAGAAGTTTGGGTCAGAATGGAAGAAAACGAGAGAAGTCCTCTAGCTGAGATCCCCGAAGCACAAGTTTTTCAAGTTGAAGAGTTATATAATTTTGATATTATTCAATCGTGTATGTGTGTGTGTGTATGCGTGTGCGCATGTGCATGCGTGTACCCATGTAGGGTACTGGAGATGGAACCCGGGAGATCTGAGATGCACCCTTAGCCCTATTTTATCTTTTTATTTTAAAACAATCTCACTAATCCCAGCATTTGGGAGGCTGAGACCAGAGGATCGCAGTTCGCAGACAGCCTCAGCTACTTAGTGAGGCCCTCTGCAACTCAGTGAGACCCTGTTTCAAAAATAAAGAATAAAAATGGGGCAGGGGGTGTTGCTCGGGGGTCAAATGTCTCTGGGTTCCATCCCCAGACCTGCAGAAAAAAGAAAAAGAAAAGAAAAGAAAAGAAAAAAACCTCACTAAATTGCTGGGGCTTTTCTGAGTTGTTGAGGCTGGTCTTGAAACTGCAATCCTCCTGTCTCAATCTTCCAAGTACTGGGACAAACAAAGGTATGTCTCACCATACCCAGCTTGTCCAATGTGTGTGTGTGTGTGTGTGTGTGTGTGTGTGTGTGTGTGTGTGTGTGTTACTAAGTATTGAACCCAAGGGCATTCTCTCTCTGCACTACACACCCCAGCCCTATTTTATTTTTGCTTTGAAACAGGGTCTCACTAAGTTGTGGAGGGCCTAAGTTGCTGAGGTTGGCGATGGTCCAGGAGGAGAGCTCTCCCCTCCGCTCCCTTTTCTTTTCGGTTCTGCACTAGGCTTCTAGAAAGAGCGCTCACAACGCCCCCGTCCTCTATAGTCCCTTGTCTGCTCCATCTCCAAACTGCCCACTCTCTCGGGACCCGCCTGGGCTGTCATGTCAGCTTGGAGGGGTTTCTCATTGTGAGTGTCTCCGCCTCAGCCCATCCAGCCGCTGCTCCCGCACCCCAGGCCTGAATAGGTCCCCAGCACTTTGCTGCTTGGGGGGGGGCTAACAGTGGGGTCCCCGTGTGGGAGGCCAACAGTGGGGTCCCTGTGGCACTGGAGGAGGGAGGACGGGAGGTGGTGATGGGCTTTGTTTAAGTCACCAACTAAGCTGGGCGCGGTGGCGCACACTTGTAATCCCAGTACTTGGGAGGCTGAGACAGGAGGATTGCGGGTTCACAGCCAGCCTCAGCTACTTAATGAGGACCTCAGAAACTTACTGAGACCTTGTTATGAACTAAAGAATAAAAAATAGTGCTGGGTGGAGCCAGGAGGTAAAATGCCCCTGGGTTCAAGCCTCCTTACTGCAAAAAGTAAAAAATAAAATCATGAACTATATTGACAGATATGCCTGTGTGTGCATAGATTATTTCTGGAAGGATACACAGGAAACCAGGTGGGTGGGTGAGCCAGGTGTAAGAAGGAGACACCTTTTGTGTGTGTGTGTGTGTGTGTGTGTGTGTGTGTGTGTGTGTGTGGCACGGGGGTTCCTGGAAGTCCTTCTACCTCTGAGCTACACTTCTGGACCTATTTTATATTTTTTGAAACAGGGTCTCTTACGCAGTGCAGCTGGCTTCGAACCTGTGCGATCCTCCTGTCTCCACCTCCCAAGCGCGGGGATCACAAGTGTGCGCCACCACGCCCGGCTTGAAGGAGACACCTTTGACTGGGCTACTATGTCAGGTATAGACCAAAGCCCAAGGGGTATGTCCATAGACAAGATGGGTGCAGTGTACCCGGCTTCACACTGTTTGTGTTTTACCATGTGTGCATTCCCTTTTCAAAATAAAAATAACCTTTTTGTGTGTGTGGTAATAAGGATTGAACCTGGGGTCCAAGCTACACCCCCACCTCCTTTTATTTTCAAATAGGATCTTTCTAATTTGCTAAGGGTCTCAGTAAGTTACTGAGGCTGGTCTTGAACCTGAGATCCTCCTGTCTCAGCCTCCCAAGTACTGGGATAGGTATGCACCATCATGCCTAGCAAGAATAATTATTTTAATATATAAAACAGAGAGGGGGAAAAAAAACCCAAATCTGTACTATTGAACACCATGTACCTATTCAAAGGAATGGAAAAAATACAAAGATAGATAGATAGATAGATAGATATACATACACATATATGTGTGTATAATATATATATATATATATATATATATATATATATATATAGAGAGAGAGAGAGAGAGAGAGAGAGAGAGAGAGAGAGAGAGGTACTGGGGGTAGAACCCAGGGGCTTTTCTACCTCCGGGCTATACTCTCCAACCTTTTTTTTTTTAATATTATATTTGGAAACAGGGTCTCACTAAGTTGCTGAGAGCCTCACTAAGTAGCTGAGGCTGGCTTCAAACCTGTGGGGTCCTCCTGTCTTAGCTGTGCCATCATGCCCGGCTCAAAGATAGATTTTTTATGTAGAAAAAAATAAAACCCAAATGACTTTATATGTATAGTTTATTATTTATTTCTTTGTGTAAAAAATGCATACTACAAAATTCCATGTCTGTCTGCATAAATGAATGCAAACATACGAAGAAAAACCTGGACGAATTGTACTGTGTGTGTGGCAGCAGGGCTGTTACCAGGAGGATGAGAATTGAACTTTTTACATTGTTCTATATCCATGTACATCACTTCAAACACTTTTGCGGGCAGGTGGGGCCCCTGGCAGGCTGCTTCAGCCTGGGGTGTGGTGGAGCATCCCGACATCTAGTTAGTGCCTGGAAGCGCCTCTTCTGTGGACACGAAGTATGCCTGCTTTGAAAACTGAGCCTGTGTACCTGAAGATAAGCCCCAAGCCCAGGGACAGGCTGCAGTGGGTGGGAGTGCCACCCAGTCTGCGAGGAGCCACATTGTTGGGCTGTCACCTGGGCCCCTGCTCCAGGAAGCCACAATGAGAAGATATTGGCAACTTTGACATGAAGGAAATTGCTTTCTTCGGTAAGAAAGAGGAGTTCTGCTTTGAGGACGAAAAGCCACTTGCCCTGACAAAATGCTTAATTAGGAGATAAGCCGTGCAGCGGTGGGCGGGGCCTCGCCTGCCAAGGGTCCCGGCAGTGTGTGCACAGATGCGTGCTCCCCCTCCCGCAGCCAGGCTGACCAGGGCTTCCTGGGCTCTGGAGAAGCAGCGTGTGAGCTGTTAAGGTCAGGGCTCAGTAAACTCATCTATAAGGAACGACTGGAATCTCCACCTTGCCAGGGAGGGGAGGATTAGATCAGGCTGTGTTTCAAGTTCGCAGCACGGTGCCAGGCTCTCGGTCACTGCCTAGTTACCGGGGGCTGATGTCACTGTGATTATTACGTAGGCAAATTGTACAGTGGCCAAGGACCAGAGCTCTGGGGTGAGTCCCAGCCGCCCCGCTTCCTAGCTGTGGGACCGGGGCCATCTCTGTGCTTTAGTTTACTTAGTCCCCATTTTACTGATCATCTGTAACCTGTAATCCCAGTACTTGGGAGGCTGAGACAAGAGGGACATAAGTTCGAGAACAGCCTCACTAAATAGTGAGACTCATCAGCTTCGTGAGACCCTGTTTCCAATTAAAATAAAATTGGTCTGGGGGTGTCGCTTGGAGGTAGTGTCCCTGGGTTCAATCCCCAGTGCCACAAAGGGGGGGATAATGCTAGTATTGTACTTGGTTCCTATTGTTGCTAAGGTTAACCGAGCTAATACCCAGTAATAATGTGTTCCTGGCCCATAGTAGTCCGCAGCAGGTACAGAGCAGCGGCTCCTAGCAGTAACAGTGATGATAAGCACGGGATGAGCGCGTACTGAGGGCCCAAAGTTTTCTTTCTCGTCAGACTTTCTCTTTCTCTGTCCAATCCTCTTAGGTTGGAAGAACTGTGGGGCAGGATGCCCCTTCTTCCCTTTACCCAATCAGAAAGAGAGGGAAGAGGTTCCACCTTGCGTCCCAGCTAGAAAGTTGAGACTCCCAAACTCGCCTTTTCCTGGTTTCAGGACCAGTGTTAGGACCAGCCTTAGATGTACCACTGAGGCAGCCTCTCTAGATGCCCTACTAAGGCCGCCTGGTGGGACAGCCAGTAACGTGCACCGAGTGCCCACTTGCTGATAAGAGGATTGGAGGAGGATCGCAGGTTCAAGGACAGCCTCTGCAGTGTAGTGGGACTCTCAGCAACCTAGGGAGACCCTATTTCAAAACAGTAAAAAATAAATATAAATAAAAAGAGCCGGGTGTGGTGCGCACGCTTGTAATCCCAGCATTTGGGAGGCTGAGACAGGAATATCATGGTTCACTGACAGCCTCAGCTACTTAGTGAGGCCCTTTGCAACTCAGAGAATGAGACCCTGTCTTAAAATAAAGGATTAAAAAAAAATAGGGCTGGGTGTGTAGCATGGAGGTAGAATGCCCCTGGGTACTGTAATAAATAAATGAATAAATAAATAAATAGATAGATAGCTGGGGGTTTAGCTCAGAGGTAGAATGCCCCTGGGTACCATAATAAATAAATAAATAAATAAATAAATAAATAAATAAATAAATAAATAAATAGCTGGGGGATTAGCTTGGAGGTAGAATGCCACTGGGTTCAGTCCCCAATAAAACACACACACACACACACACACACACACACACACACTAATATGCACCCAAGTAGTCTGTCCTAGGAGTACATCCTAAGGAAAAAGAGTATAGGCAAAGATTTTGCTGCAGGATGTTTGTTGTAACATTGTTTATGGCAGCAAAGAATATTTGGAAACAATTTAAATATCTACCAATGGAAGACTGATTAAATAAATTATAGTGCAACTGTACAATAGAACATTGTGCACCCATTAAAATATTGTAAAAGCATACTCATTGACCTGGAAAGATGCTCATGGTTCATTATTGAGTAGAGGGGAAAAGAGCTTAGAAAATGCTCTGTATGATATCATCAAATACACACACGCGTGCGCGTATGTTCTGTACAGCTAGGGAAAGCTTTCTTTTCGGGAGAACTTTGCTAAAGGAGCTGGCAATGCAGTATCCTATGCAGCATGTTTCTGCATGACAGCAACATGGCCTTTGCACGTAGCATGCCTCTGCTTTACCCTGGAAGGATGCAGGAGTGCAAACTAAGGGCCTTAAGTAAGGGCATCATGTGTCTGTGTGTCTACCAACCAAAAATGTTACCTCAATAGCAACTGGGATTTGGATAGCTCATTTTTTAATCTCTGTATTTACATGATGAGTATTTTGAAAGTCTTTAAGTTTTGTTTTTAAGACTAATGGTAATTCAAATTGGAAGCCAGAGAGTCGACTCCAAGAGCTGGGAGGGAGAAGAGGGGAGCTGAGAGAGTGCCAAGCTCCAATTGCTTCAGAATCGCATCTGCAGTCTCTCAGGACCCAAGCCAGGACCTTTCCAGGGACTTCCTTGGCCACACGCCACCAATTAATTGCCAGGCCCTCTTTTCTGTGGTCGCATCTCCTTAGGGCGATGGTGTGGACACGGTTAGATTCTGTTTCTGGGCAGACATTGGATAACTGCCATGGGGCTACCTCATTTTTGGTAAGGCCAGAAAAGAAAAGAAAAGAAAAGAAAAAGGAAACTGAAACCACTGCTATGCAAGAGAGCTGTGGGTAGGAACCAGAGACAGTGGCTACTGGTCCCAGTATATGTGTTTATATACATGTAGACAGTCTAGTCCTTGACTAATGATGATTCAACATAAGTTTTTTTTTTTTTTTTTTACTTTTTCATGATGTGAAATGGATGCACATTTGGTAGAAATTATACTTCAAATTTTGATCTTTTCCCAGGCTAGTGATACACAGTAAAAAGCTGCTCTTATGATGCTGGGCTACAGCTGTGAACTATGGCTCCCAGTCGCGCTACCAGCAGGGTAAACAACCAATACCCTACAGTGAGCCCTGTTGTTAAGCCATGCTACAGGTTAGGTATTAAGTACATTCTTATTTGCAATATTTTCAATTTAAAATGAGTTTAGCAGAACATAATCTCATTATAAGTTGAAGAGGAACTGTATATATTTGTACAGAGAGATTGAGAGAAGTCTTAAAAAATTGAAATCAAATAGATTCATTCCTATTACTTTATTTTTCCTCTTTCAAAATTGTTTCAGCTGTATCACATACCTATAATCCCAGTATTTGGGAGGCTGACACAGGAGGATCATAGGTTCAAAACTCAGCAATTTAGCGAGGCTCTCAGCAACTTAGTGAGACCCTCTTTCTGAATAAAAAATAAAATGGGTCTAGTGATGTTGCTTGGATGTAGAATGTGCCTGGATTCAATTGCTAGCAGCACGCGCGCGCGCACACACACACACATTATTTTAGCTATTCTTAATAATTTGACTTTCAATATAAGTTTTAGAATAACAATTTTGCTTATATCTACAAAAATCTTGCTAGGATTTTGATAGAAATTAATTAAATCTAATTATCAATTTGAGGAGAATTAACATCTCTACTATGTTGAATCTTCTAATCCATGAACATGGTATGTCCCTCATTTGTTCAAATCCTTTTATTTCTTCCATCACCATGGTGTGGTATTCAACATACTATTCCTGTACATATTTTTTATGTTTACAATTAATTATTTACTTTTCTGTGGCACTGGGGATGGAACCCAGGAGTGTTCTATTTCCGAGCTACACCACCAGCCCTATTTTTTTAATTTTATTTTTTATTTTAAAACAGTGTCTCACTAAGTTGCAGAGGGCCTCACTAAGTAGCAGAGGCTGGCCGCAAACCCAGATCCTCCCATCTCAGCCTCTCAAATGCTGGGATTACAAGCATGTGCCACCATTCCCAGCTCTTTTATTTGTTTTTGAATGATTATAAATGGCATTATATTTTTTTTTATTTCAGTCTCCACATATTTGTTGCTAGTACATAGAAATATAATTGCTTTTTGTACCTTTATTGTGCATTGTGCAACATTGCTAAGCTCATTTATTAGTTCTAGGATTTTCTGGTAGGTTTCTTGAAACTTTCTATATAGATCATTATGGTATCTGCAAATAGGGTTAATTTTGTTTCTTCTTTTCCAATCGGATCCCTATTATTTCCTCTTCATGACTCATTTCACTAGCTAGAATTTTCAGCCCTCTGTTGAATAAAAATGGTGACAGCAAACATCCTTGTCTTATTCCCGAATTTAGGGGAAAACATCTAGTCTTTCACTGTTAAGTATGATGTTAGCTATATTTTTTTTTGTAAAGAATCTTTATCAAGTTGAGGAAGCTCTCCTCTATTCCTATTTGTTGTTGTTATTTTTGTCATAAAAGAGCATAGAATTTTGACAAATGCTTTTCTGAATGATTTAGTAGGATCATGTAATTTTTTTCTCTTTAGCTTATTAATATTGTGGATTGCAGTGATTGATTTTCAGGTAGTGAGCCAACCTTGCATCTCTCTCTAATAAATGCCACATGGTCATGTTGTATACCTCTTTTGATACAATGCTGAATTTTGTTTGCTAACATTTTGCTAAGAACTTGGGCATCTGTACTTGTGAAGTATATTGGTTTATGGGTTTCTTTTTATGTACTGCCTTTTTATGGTTTTGATAATAGGGCAGTATCAGTTTCACAAATAAATTGAGACGTGTCTCTTTTATTATTTTCTGGAAAAGATGGTTTAGATTGGTGTTAAATCAGTTAGGCATGATGGTATGCCTGTAATTTCAGTATGTAGGAGGCTGAGACAAGAAGAATCACCGGTTCAAAGCCTGCCTCAGCCACTTAGTGAGGCTCTCAATAATCTAGTGAGAGCCTGTTTCCAATTTTTAAAAAAAGGGCTCAGAGGTAGAATGTCCCAGCATAACACACACACACACACACACACACACACACACACACACAGAGAATTGTTGTTAATTATTCTTTAGTGTTTGGTAGGATTCTCCAGTGAAACCATTTTTCTTTCTTGAGAGTGTTTTAATTAAAGATTCAATTTACTTAATAGTTAAAAGAATGTTCATATTATCTATTCCATATTGAGTGGTTTGTGAAACTTTTTTTTTGTTTTTGGTGGTACTGGGGATGGAACCCTTCTACTTCTTGGCTACACTCCCTCCCAGACCTATTTTATATTTTTACTTGGAAACAGTAAATATATATATATATATATATATATATATATATATATATATATATATATATAGTATTTTTACTTGGAAACAGGGTCTCTTAAGCTAGAGAGGCTGGCTTCGAACCTGTGCCATCCTCCTGTCTCCACCTTCCAAGCACGGGGATTACAAGTGTGTGCCACCATGTCCGGCAAAACTTTTTGTTTTTTAAAAAATTAATTTATTTCACTTAAAGTGCATATATATATATTTGTGTGTGTGTGTGTGTGTGTGTGGCACTGGGGTGAAACCCAGGGGCTTTTCTACCTCTGGGCTATACTCCCAAACTAATTTTATATTTTATGTGGAAACAGGGTGTCACTAAGTTGCTGAGAGCCTCACTAAGTAGCTGAGGCTGGCTTTGAACCTGTGTGATCCTCCTGTCTCAGCCTCTCAAGGGCTGGGATTACAAGCGTGCGCCACCACGCCTATTTTTTGTATAGATCTTATGGTGTTCCCTTGCCTTTGTTTTATGTCTTCAGGGTCTGTAAGAATACTCCCTATTTCATTCTTGTTATTGATAATGTGTTTGCCTCTCCCATTTTTTCTTTCTCAACCTTGCTAGAGATAAGTCAGTTTTATTGATCTTTTTCAAGAAACAGCTCTCTATTTCATTGATTTTCTCTATTGTTTTTCTGTTTTTATTTTTATTGATTTTTGTCCTTTATTACTTCCTTCCTTTACCTTGTTTTGGGTTTATTTTGCTCCTCTTTTTCTAGGTTCTTGAAATGTAAGCTTAGATTATTGAGACCTCTACTCATGTATTCATTTAGAGCTATGAATTTCCTTTGATGCTGCTTTATGTTTTTCCCTCAAATTTTGATAGACTGTATTTTACTTTTAGTTCAGTTCAGCCTGATTTTTTATTTCTCTTGTGGTTTCTCTCTGATACATGGATTATGTAGAAATATGTTGTTTAATTTATAAGTGTTTAGAGATTTTTTCCACTATCTACTATTTACTCCTAGTTTAATTCTATAAGAATTAGAGAACACACTCTAGG
Organism: Muscardinus avellanarius; assembly: GCF_963383645.1. Taxonomy (NCBI): domain Eukaryota; kingdom Metazoa; phylum Chordata; class Mammalia; order Rodentia; family Gliridae; genus Muscardinus; species Muscardinus avellanarius. Next base: position 142,260,229 of record NC_137789.1, read on the forward strand.
CTTTCAATTATTTAACATAATTTGTTAAATTTCATTTTGCAGCCCAAGATATGATTTATCTTGATGTTTTCTGTAGCCACTTGAAATGAATGCCTATTCTGCATCTGGGTAGAATGTTGGATAAATGTCAAATTATGTTGGTTGGCCGGGTGTGGTGGCGCACGCTTGTAATCCCTGCGCTTGGGAGGCAGAAACAGGAGGATCGCGCAGGTTCGAAGCCAGCCCCGCGCGCTGGCTTAGAAGACCCTGTTTCCAAATAAAAATGTAAAAATAGGTCTGGGAGTGTAGCCCGGAGGTAGAAGGGCTTCCAGGAACCCCAGTACCACCAAAAAAAAAAAAAAAAAATTATGTTGGTTGTTGGTGGTGTTTATTTCTTTTACATCTTTGCTGATTTGCTGTCTAGCTATTTTGTCAGTTATTGTGGTAGTTACTGGGATTATTGAAGTCTCCAATAATAATTATTGGCTTATCTATTTTTCTTTACAGTTTTAGCTTCACATGTTTTGTCACTCTGTTGTTTGGAGCATGTATGGGTGAGATTGCTACATCTTCATGTTTTGACCCTTTTATTATTATGTTATATTCCTCTTCGTAGTTGGTAGATGTTATGCTTCTGTTGTTTCTTTGCTCTGAAGTCCACTTTATCTGTATTTACATACTCATAATCTACTTTCCTTGGATTGTTTGTACGATGTATCTCTTTTTCATTCTCTTCTCTCTCCCCCTCTCTCTTTTATCTTTTTTTTTTTTTTTTTTTTTTTTTTTGGTACTGGGGTTCCTGGAAGCCCTTCTACCTCTGGGATACACTCCCATGGGCTACACTCCCAGACCTATTTTTTAACTTTTTTATTTGGAAACAGGGTCTCTTTAGCCAGCGTGGCTGGCTCCGAACCAGCGCGATCCTCCTGTCTCTGCCTCCCAAGTGTGGGGATTACAAGCATGCGCCACCACGCCCGGCCATCTCTTTTATCTTTTTATTGTCAACTTGCCTGTATTGTTATATTCAGAGTAAACTTCCTTTTAGACAGAAAGTGTGTTCATGTTTTACAAGCCACTCTATCAATCTCTGTCTTATAGTTAATAGTTAGACCATTTATATTTAGTGTAATTATTGATAGATTGAGCTTAAATCTGCTATTTTAGAATTTTGTTTATTATCTGTCTTTTTTTTTCTTTTCTTGCCTCCCTTTGGGTTAATTATGGAATAACCCATTTTTTGAATTCTTTTTTTGACCCCTCTATAGTATTTTCAAAGATATCACTTTGTACAGTTATTTAAGGAGTTACTGTAGTATTGTATAAACATAGCTTATTTCAGTCTACTGCTATCATCCCATAATCAGTTTATATGGAACATAATACACTCAGTTCCCTTTACTTCTCTTTACCCTCCCCTATTCATAATTATTTTATTTCCTCTCCATAAATTTAGAGCTATGGTATTTGCTTTCAACATAAAACATAATTTAGAAAATTCTTCAGGAGGAGGAAAGTCTAATGTTTTACCTATACTTTTGCTTATTATGTTCTTTCTTTTTTTTTTCTTCCAGTTTTTCAAGTTTATTTAAAATGGTTTTCCCTTTCAAATTCAGAGAACTCTTTAAGCCATCCTTTAAGGGTAGTCTGCCTATGACAGATTCTCTGAGAATATTTTGATATTTCCTTTATTCCAGAAGGATATTTCCACTGAGAATAAGTTTCTCAGGTGATCATTCTTCCAGCACTTGAAGATTATGACACTTCCTCTGACCTTCATGGTTTTTATGAGGAATGTGCTGTTATTCAAATCCCCACCACCACCTCGTAGGCATGGTAGTATAGGCCTGTAATACCAGTATTTGGGAGGCTAAGACAGGAGGATAGCAATTTTTTTTTTTTTTTGGTGGTACTGGGGTTCCTGGGAGCCCTTCTACCTCCGGGCTACACTCCCAGACCTATTTTATATATTTTATTATATATTTATATATAATATATAATATATTATATATTATATATATTATAAAAAATATATATATATTTTATTTGGAAACAGGGTCTCTTAAGCCTGCGTGGCTGGCTTTGAACCTGCGGGATCCTCCTGTCTCCACCTCCCAAGTGAGGGGATTACAAGAGTGCGCCACCACGCCCAGCAGGATGGCAATTTTGAGACCATACCTCAGAAGATTAATGAGACTCTCAGCAACCTAGTAAGACACTGTTTCAAAACAATAATTAGAAAGGACTTGGGGTATAGCTTGGAGATATGATGTCTCTGGGTTCAACATAAATAAATAAACAAACAAACAAACAAATAAATAGTTTCCCCCTATAAAGTACCATTTTTCTCTGACTTCTTTTAAGATATTTACTTTCAGGTGGATGTGGTGGCACACGCTTGTAGTCCCAGTACTTGGGAGGCTGAGACAGGAGGATTGTAGGTTCATGGCCAGCCTCAGTTACTTAGTGAGGCCATCCACAACTTAGACCTTGTTTCAAAATAAAGAATAAAAAATAGGGCTGTGAGTAGCTTGGAGGTAGAATGTCCCTGGGTTCCACCCCCAGTACTACAAATAATAATAATAGTAATAATAATAATAATAATAATAATAATAATAAAGATTTTTACTTTGTTTTCAATGTTTTGAAGTTTAATTATAGTATGTTTCAGAAAAAAATTATTTACACTAGTCCTGTTTAGGGTTTACTCAGCTTCTTGAATCTATAGATTTATGTTTCTTGACAAATTGAGTAGTTTCAACCCTTAATCACTTTCTCTAGCCCTTTTTCAATTTTGTCCTCTTTCTGCTTACCTTCTAGAACTCCAACAACATGAGTGTGGGGTCATCTGTTATAGTCCCACTATGTCTGTGAAGCTCTGATATATTAGTTATTTTATTTAAGTCTACTTTATTTCAGTTTTTCAGATTGGGTAATCTCTACTGCTTTATCTTCTAGACTCTTTCTTCTATCCCCTCCATTCTGTTACTAATACCCTCCACTGACTTTTTATTTTGATTATTGTGTTTTTGAGCCTAAATTGTTCATTTTAATCTTGCTTATAGTTTTTATTTATGTGCGGGACTTTCTATTTTTTTCATGTGTCCCCAGTATGTTTGCAACTATTTAATGAAACATCTTTATTGCAGACATTTCCCTTTATCTGAGTGTCAACATGTACTTTCTGATTATTTACGTTTTTTCAAATTGACAAAAGTATCTATATTTCTGGTGTTCGTCATGTTGTGTTGAAATACGTATGCATTGTGAAATGGCTAAATAACATACGTGAAATAACATATGCACCATGTCACAAGCTTATATCTTTTATGATGAGAACACTTTACCCTTATCCATTTTCAAGTATACAATACAATATTAACTATAGTACCTGTAGAACAATACATCTCTTGAATTTATTCTTCCTGTCTAGCTGAAATGTTGATTCATTGACTAACATATTCCCCATCCTACCCTTACCCTATATTCATTTTCCATTTCATTTGAGATCTTCCTGGTTCTCGAAATGTTGAATGATTTTAGATTGAACACTTTACATTTTCGTATTATGTATCTTGTTTAAGCCTTCCATTTCATTTGCTTTTCTTGGATACCAATATGGTGGTGGCAGCTGCTTTATTATTCCAAGATAGAGACAGAGGTTCAAGTTTTCCTCCCGGCCTCCACTGGCACCTAAGGAGGGCATCTTGTTAAACATGAAGGGATGGGAGTCCCCTGTGGTGTCCACTAAGTGCAGGTGAGGGCCCTCGTTATGAGCGGGTGGGACTGAAGGCCCTGGCTCCTTGTTCTGCCTTCTCCGACGTCATGCTGGTGAATGTGTTGGGTGGATGTGTTCTTAGAGTCTGGCTAGGCCGGGCTCCTCACTGGGCCCTTTCTGGTGAGCCTGTGGGTGTGATCCACTTTTCTGTGGCGTCTGGCTGAAGTAGAGTGGTTATTATCCAAAGGATTTTTGTCGCTTTCCTAGTCCTTTGCCTAACAAGAACCGGTTTTTGTTAGGCTTTTCTTTTTGCCGCAGTTCTTGCTGGGTACGGGTTGCTAGTTTCTCCAGCAATATTTCTGAAATATGTACAGAAAATATAAAATCTATAGAATTCACTGAGTGTGGTGGCACATGCTTGTAACCCCAGTATTTGGGAGACTGAGACAGGAGGATTGTAGGTTCACGGTCAGCCTCAGCTATTTAGTGAGGCCGTCCACATCTTAGTGAGACCCTGTTTCAAAATAAAGAATAAAAAAAATAGGGCTGGGGATAAAGCTTGGAGGTAGAATGCCCCTGGGTTCAAACCCCAGCACTGCAAAAAAAAAAAAAAAAAAAAAATTAGAGAATTCACCACTATATTGTTCTTAGGTGCTGAACTCCCTAGCCGGTCTGCCCTTCTCTCTCTTCCTTTCTATGCCTTGTTTGACTTTTATGTAATGTCCAAGGACTTCATTGTGCTTAGAAGAAACATAAAAGTTCTTCTATTCTCTCTTCCTGAAAGTAGAAGTTCTCTCCTCCTTGTTTTTATTTATACTTTTTAGCCAAAACAAAACCCCACTAGATAGTGTCATTCCAGTCTTTTGCATAACTTACCAACATTGTTAGGCACTCAGAATCCTTTGGCAAAAGTAATGTCTCCATGGGATATTTTGGGTCCATCTTTCCAGAAAGATAATCAGACCTGAACACTTCAGGGACGCTGTCCTAGTCAGCTTTTCGTCCTTGAGATAGGAGCAGCTACAGGAGAAGTCTGTCTGGGCTCCTGGTTTCAGAGGCTCCGTCCCTGGTCGGCTGGCCCCAAGGCAGGAGTGTCATGGTGTCAGGGCAGCGGAGGGTTCCAGAAGGAAGCTGTTCAACTCATAGTGGCCAGAGCTGAGAGAACAAGAGGACTGGGCTAGGGATGGATATGGTCCCTCAGCCCCTACCCCCAGGAACCCACCTCCACCTGGAACCTTCCTGCGTCGGGGACCAGGCTTCTAACACATGAGTTTTTATGGTGACATTCTAAACTTAAACCGTGACAGATCCTTTGTGGGTGACTCTGTTATCATAGTAAAATTAACCCCATCAGAGGGTATTAAACTTGATAGTTCAAGGAGAAAGATAGTGGTGTACTTTAGAATGGCTGTCCTGGAAACACCGACAAGACCAGCTGTTGTGTCTTGTTTCATCATGCTAAAACTCTAACTGATGTCCCCCAAATTAATTCCGAAATCCCTTCCTCTTTCTGGTTTCGATCTCCTAGAGACACAACCTAAATTCCCGTCGTGTTTCTTTTAGCAAGGCAAGTTACTGAAACCAAATCAGAAACAAATCTCAGGCTATTATCAATAAAGGAGGGGTTTCCGTTGCCCCAGAGTCTTTTTAACTCTGTTTCCCGGAGATTTCCTGTGTAGCTTCAAAAGGAGTTCACGACCGACCATGTTGACTAGCCTTTATCTCACACCCCGATGGATCTGGGTGGTTGTTCAGAAAACCCATCCGCATGAATGTTAGCTAGTTAGGTCTCCTTGCTAAGAAAGCCACGCAACCCCTCGTTGGGACGCATCCTAATAAAACCACTTGCTTCACCGGAGGCGAGAGGCAGCTGTTTTCTTCAGCATTGAACCCCAGTGGCAGAAAAACTTCTGGCCACTCAATGGACACTTTTTCTGTTTGTCCCACCCTGTCATTGAACAAGCGCGGACAGAATGCTGCCTCTTGGCGCCACACGAAACGTGGTCTTTTATGGTGCCTTTACTTCTGTCGTTTGGGGATTTGGAGAAAGAGGGCTGAGGGGGGGTGGGGAGTGGCTAATGGAGACAGATGGCCAACACAATTATCACTTGAAGAACAGGTTTGTCCTTCAAAAATGACAACAGCAGTGGACTCTCAATGGCAGGTGAAATTTGAAAGAGGATTAGGAAAGGATTACTTAAGAGGAAAAGAACAGGTGCAGTCCAGGGCGCTGCAGCGAGGAGGGAGGGGTTCCAGCCTTTGAGCGACACCCTCAAAAATGGCCCCGTGCTATCTCAGGCCCATCTGCACCACGGACTCTGACAGCGGTCACTGTTGGTGCGTTGGGGTCCTAGTGAAGAAATGGGGGCAAAAGGCTGAACGGGCACCGAAGTGGGCCTTCACACTTTGAAGGGGAAGCATGGCTTAAAAACGATAGGGTGTAAGTCTTCGCAAAGCAGATGAACATAAGCACCCGAAGAGCAAGCAGGACACCCACAACTCTCGAAGCGCCACCCCGTGCGAGCCTTGATGTTCTACCTCAGAATCCTGGGAGTGGGTAGAAAAGAATTTTAATTCTTTGGTGAGGATGGCTGTGGAGTCAAGGCCAGAATTTCTACAAGTCAACTGGTCACAGAATTATGAATAGATCATCTGGCTTACACCCCCTTTTTTTGCGGTACTGGGGATGGAACCCAGGGGCATTCTACCTCTGGGCGACACCCTCAGCCCTATTTTTTATTCTTTTATTTTGAAACAAGGTCTCACTGGGTTGCAAAGGGCCTCACTAAGTGGTAGCTGAGGCTGTCTGCAAACTTGGATCCTCCTCTCTCAGCCTCCCGAATGCTGGGATTACAAGCGTGCACCGCCACGCCCGGCTCCTCCATCCCTTTTTATAGATGAAGAAACCGAGCCCGTGGGGCAGTGACTTGCCTAACGTTATGCCCAGCCTAGCAAGCCCACAGTTGGAATTCAAAGAGTTAGACCCATTTTGCATGTCTCAGCCCTTTCCATATGCTACTTGTAATATTATTATTTGTGTGTGTATGTGGTCTTAGGGATTGAACCCAGGGGCATTTTACCTCTGAGCCCCCAGCCCAATTTTATTCTTTATTTTGAAACAGAATCTCACTAAGTTGTGGAGGGCCTCGCTAAGTAGCTGGGGCTGGCCGAGAACCTGTAATCCCCCTGTCTCAACCCCCCCAAATACTGGGATTACAAGTGTGTGCCACCAGGCCCGGCTTTATGAGTCATATTATTTTAATGGGTGTGGCCAACGGTTTGAATTTTCCATCAAAGCCCCAAAGGTAGAAACATGACGGGCAAGTCTATGTTCTGTCAAGCAGGGGGCTAACAAATGGGGAAGCCCAGTGTGTATATTACTGCAGCCCCTCCCATGTGGACCAAAGATCCCTGCTTTACCTTTGCCCCAAGCCTTGGGGGAAGAGGGTCTACAGAGGGCTTCAGGAAAAGGTAGGCATGAAATAATAACAGTGTGAACTGAATTACTGAATGTATCGGCTGTGGCAGGCTCCATGCTAAGCATTTTACAGACATAATGTCATTTGACATATCTGGGTCAAGGAACTCATCTTTTCCTCCTTCTCTATTTCTTCATCTGTAAAATGGGGGGGATGATAATAGCTCACGGAGCATCGATAATAATTGATGACAATAGCTCATGGAGCATGAAATAAAATTGCACATGGGGAGTAGGGTCTGGAATATTTTAAGCGCTCCATGAATACCAGCTCTTCCAACCACAGTGTTTACTGGGGGGAATTCTTGACTGCCAAGAGCACCCTCAGCCCCATTGACAGTACCTTTAAGATAATATGAGACTACAATACATGTATTTGTAATGCACTTGAAAGTGTTCATGTACAAAGGATGTAAGACTAAAACTTACATGACAAGAAGATGTTTTTCTTAACATCAGTCCCGTCTAAGATTTGATAGAGCTCAGTTCTTCCAAGACTTTGGAAGCGGAACCAGGAAACAGAGAATTTCCCAGTCCTGTCCTCGGTGTTTGGGGTTTTCTGCTCAAATCTGCTCTAACAATGATACAATTAAGTACCAAAAGTCTGGGGCAGATCCTTGCAACTGAATGCCAACATGTCATTCCCATGTGCCTGCCTGTCTGGGATGGGCGTTTTTAGGGTGTAGTTATATGGAAACAGCCTCTGATTATGTTTCTGACTTTTCCAGGTAGGTTATAATTTCCGACAGTTGTTTTGACGTGACTCTTTGGCAAGGCACACATATCTGTGAGATCTTCGAACCTCTGTGAATTAAAATGACATATGAATTTAAAAAAATTAACTAGCCGGGTGTGGTGGTGTTCACCTGTAATCCTAGCACTTGGGAGGTTGAGATGGGAAAACCTCAGGTTCAAGGCCAGCCTCAGCAACTTAGCAAGATCCTATTTCAAAGCAAGAAATTAAAAAAAAAAAAAAAAAAGGCTGGGAGTATAGCTCAGAGGTAGAATCTCCCAGGCTTAATCCTGTGTACTAAAAATAATAAATTTTTGTGGCACTGAGGATTGAACCTGGGGGCATCCTACCTCCACGCTATACTACACCCCCGGCCCAATTTAATTTTATTTGGAAACAGGGTCTCTCTAGGTTGATGAGAGTTTCACTACTTGTTGAGACTGTCCTCAAACCTGTGAGCCTCCTGTCTCAGCCTCCCAAATACTGGGATTACCGGCATTTGCCACAATGCCTGGCAATTCTTTTTTCAACTATTCTGAGGGCCGAGTGGATGGTTCTGTAGAAGGGATCTTGCCTAGCATGCATGCAGCCATGGGTTTGATTGCCCAGTATAAGCAAATAAATAGATAGACAAACAAATAGGTAGATAGATAGAAAAATTAACTAATACATAATGTAGTATGCCTTCCTACTGTTGAAACATGCAAAGGGTCAGTTGTATGCAAACAAGATATAATAGATATAATTTCCAATATAAGCAAGAAGAGAGGGAGGGAACCATGATAACAAATCCTTCCCCGTTCTCTTTCATGACTGTCCTATGGTGAATGAGCACACAGGCCCTTCTGGACCAGCCCAACTCGGGCCCTAACTCGGAGTTTACCTTTCATTGGCATACATGTGCCTGGGACAGAAATTAGTCCCATGCAGGTGGGAGGGTTGAGCCATTTGCCGTGTCCCTCTACCAGAAAGAGCCTGGCACATGAAGACTCTCCCATCTTCTGATGGAAGAAATTCATGTGCAGCTGAGTACACACTCATGAATCTCTTCTCCCAAATAAATATACTCCCTTCCAAGCACAACAACTCTATCACTCAGGGTCAAGGAAGGGAGAGGGACAACCTGTAGGCCTAGGCAGAAGACATGGAAGAAAAAAGAGTGCAAAGAGACGTCAGAGGGTGGGAGGGCTGTGGGAGCTGTGGGATTGTCTGCCCCCAGGATAGGAGGCCATCTTGCAGCAGGCTCGGCCCAGTGGTTCAGAATCTCCTTGAAGACAGGAATGGGGGCCTCCAAGCTTTTGGGTTTTGTGTGTGTGTGTGTGTGTGTGTGTGTGTGTGTGTGTGTGTGTTTTGGTGGTACTGGGGTTCCTGGAAGCCCTTCTACCTCCGGGCTACACTCCCAGACCTATTTTATATATTTTTTATTTGAAAACAGGGTCTCTTAAGCCAGCGCGGCTGGGATCCTCCTGTCTCCGCCTCCCAAGCGCAGGGATTACAAGCGTGCACCACAACTCCTGGCTTGTATTTTGTTTTTTAAAAGAGAATCAATGAGCCAAGCGTGGTGGCTTCCCGTGCTTGGGAAGGTTCGTGCAGGTTTTGAAGCCAGCCCTGCTGGCTTAAGAGACCCTGTTTCCAAAAATTAAAAAAAAAAGCATAAAAAAGGTCTGGGAGTGTAGCCTGGAGGTGGAAGGGCTTCCAGGAACCCCAGTACCACCAAAAAAGAAAAGAGAGAGAGAGAGAGATAATCAATGAGAAGCAGTCTTTTCCCAGTTTTAAGGCATATCGGGTGATTCAAAATGCAAGTTTCTTTGCTTTTGCATAGGATTTTATCAGCACTGTTTGGTCACACTGGCCTTCTCATACTGATCCAAAGCCCCGATGGGCAGAGACATCCCAGTCTGTGAATAAGAGTAGGAAGATGAATTAACAAAGGTTTTTGGAATGGTGGGGTGAGGTTGTCTTTGAGCTAACATAGGTAAGGACTCTGGGGACCCAGATGGCAATGTTATTCAAAATCACACAGCTGCACAGTGGAACATCTTCTAACTTCCTCTGTCCGATATTTTGTTGTCTTTTGTTTTCCCTGAAAGCTTTCAGGACTCTCCTACCCTTCAGGACCCTCCCCTGACATGTGCCCGACCCCTTAGAGTCTGTAAAGTTTCCTCATCTAGCCGGGTGTGGTGGCGCATGCTTGTAATCCCCGCGCTTGGGAGGCTGAGACAGGAGGATCGCACAGGTTCGAAGCCAGCCTCAGCAATTTAGTGAGACCCTGTTTCCAAATAAAATATAAAACAGGTCTGGGAGTATAGCCCGGAGGTAGAAAGCCCCTGGGTTCCACCCCCAGTACCACAAAAAAAAATAAAAATAAAAATAAAAAATTAAAGTTTCCTCATCTATACGTCTTTAGCAAGGCAAACATTGCTCTCCCCACTTTGTGAACACTGAGGCTCCAGAAGTTTTATGATTTATACAAGTTCAGAAAACCATGACCAGAGCTGGGCATAGTGGTGCACACCTATAATCCCAGTACTTGGGAGACTGAAACAGGAGGATCCCAGGTTCAGGACAGCCTCAACAACCCAGTGAGATGCTGTTTAAAACAAAACAAAGTAGGCGGGCGTGGTGGCGCATGCTTGTAAGCCCAGCATTCCAGAAGGATCGTGGTTCAAGGACAGCCGTGGCTACTTAGTGAGGCCCTTTGCAACTCAGTGAGACCCTGTTTCAAAATAAAAAATAAACAATAGGGCTGGGGGTGTAGCTCAGAGTAGAATGCCCCTGAGTTCTACCCCCAGTACCAAAATTAAAATTAAAACAAAACAAAAACCTAAAAAATAAAAAAGAAGTAGAAATAACCCTGAGTTCAATTCCCAGTGCAAACGAAAGAAAGGAAGGAAGGAAGGAAGGAAGGAAGGAAGGAAGAAAGCAAGCTTCCCCTTCCTTCTCTTATGCCTCGTCTTCACCATTAGAACTCTGTTCCTTTAGCGTCAGGCATCATTTTTAATTGTGTGTGTGTGTGTGTGTGTGTGTGTGTGTGTGTGTGTGTGTGTGTGGTATTGGGAATGAAACCCAGGGGCCTTCTGCCTCCGAGCTGCACCCCCAGCCCTATTTTTTATTCTTTTATTTTGAAACAGGGTCTCACTAAGTTCAGAGGGCCTCACTAAGCTGCAGAGGCTGTCTGTGAACCTGCAATCCTCCTGTCTCAGCCTCCCAAGTACTGGATTACAAGTGTGCGCCACCGCTCTGCTGCCATCTTTAATTTCACAGGCCTCTAGGAAGATTCATACTTATGTCAGTCACTGTTACCTCAATGTACAATAATGTTGAAGATCTTACTGGATTCAATTTTTATTTTATTTCTGGTACTGGGGATTGAACCCAGGGGCATTTTACCTCTAAGTTACAACCCCAGCCCTTTTTAGTTTTTTTTTAATTTTTTTTTTTAAAATACAGTCTCGTTAAGTTGCTAGGGGCCTGAGGCTGGCCTTGAACCTGTGATCCTGGTGCCTAGGCCTCCCAATTACTGGGATTTCAGGTGTGTGCCACCACACCCAGCTTCATTTTTTTTTTAAACAAATACAGAGATGTTAAGGTAGAAAATGTGTGTATATATATAATATATATATATACACACATATATATACATACATACATGTATACATACACACATACACACACACACACACACACACACACATATATATATATATATATATATATATATATATATATATATATAGTGAGAGAGAGAGAGAGAGAGAGAGGTTAAGAAACTGAGAGCTTGAAGAACAAAGAAGAGCCTCTAGGATGTGGCATGTGGAGCTAGCTCTACATGGTTTCCATTTGGTTTCAGGCTGCTGTCCTTATTGCTTGGTGATTTTAAAATTTTTCTTATCAGAAGCATCTTATTACAGAGGAACCCCATCTTGTCACCAGAGCTATTCCCAACAGCGAGGCTAGGAGGCAGAATAGCCCTGCCTCTGTTGTTTTTGGTAGGGGAATCTCAAGCCATCTGGCTCACTGGGTTTCTGGCTTCTCCACAGACACAGCATTTAAGTGTTTAAACTTTAATGTGAATGACGCAGGAATAGTTTTGCAGACTGTCAAGTAAATGTCTCTTGTTGCCGCACTAGAGCCAGGAAGGGCCAGCACCGAGACGTGGGCCAGGCAGGAGAGGGCGGCTCTGCCTTTCTCCTCCTGACCCCAGCTCCTGGCCTGTGCCCCTGTGTGGTGTGTGCCGTGCTGAAGGCCAGGGCTGGGGATGTGGAGGGAGTGGGCTGTGCTCCTGCCCTGATGCGCTTGTAGTCTAACGGCCCATGTAAGTTCTAGGTGCCACACAGGAGAAGTCCAGACTTGGCCTTCATCTGCCAGACTGAGATCCAGGAGAATGGAGGGCAGGATCTAGAAGAGCAGAGATAACACCCCAGTTACACCCAGTTATCGGTGGAGGGCGGAGGCTGATTATCCTCTGCCCACTTACCCTCTGGTGAGTGTGTGGGTGGGTGGGGATACGGGGCGTGGCTGAAGGAGGCCAGCCAGAGTTATTAAGCCAATGGGAGACTCAGTCTCATGATTCTCCTTGGTCCTGTTCTGCTTGTGTCTTCCAGTCCCTCGCCTTCTATTCCTGGGCATTTCACAGGGCCTTCCTAGTGGGCGAATGCAAGATTAAGGGCCCCCAAGAGAAGGCACTGTGAGCCCATTTCTCAGCTCACTGACAGATGATCCCTTCCCAAAAGGAAAGGTGCCCAGGAAGAATGTGGCTAGGGCATCCCCCTGGGGAGTAGGACTCAGGTGACAACCAAGGGGCTAGGGGATCTCTTGATGGTAGTTACCAAGTTCCAGTGCAAAGAAAACAGAACAGAAAGTGAAGACATTTTGACAAGCTCCAAGGAAGGGTAGAAGTTGGAGTGATGGGCGGAGACAGAAACCACTAGTGAGGATGGGCGAGGGAGGAAGAGCAGGCCTAAGGAGCCCAGGAGGGCCCAAGTGGTCCATGGCAGAAAGAAGAGCATCCCATCCCCAAGCAAGATGGGGAAGTCTCAGAGGCAACTCTTCTATCGCCTTCTCAGTAATTAACCAGCCTCTGTGTACATAAAAGACATAATTATAGGCAAAACAGCTCCTTTGATGTAAGAGTATAGAATGTCTGGGGGGGGACGAAGGGTAAATAAAAGAGAGAACAATCTTGTTTTAATATGCAAACAAAGCTGATGGAAAAATATTACCAAACAAACAAATAAGCCAACAAACAAACAGAAGGTTGGGAAAACAAGAGCGGGAGGAGCAGACTCCCCAGATACCCCGAGCCAAGGCCAGTGTGACCTCACTGGGCATTTTCTCTTTTCAGTGTTCACACACCTTATCAGAGTGGCTACGTTCCCATCCTCTACCTGTTCTCTGCAGATATTCTCAGCAAGTTTCCAGAGAGGACTGTTTGCTTCTGGAATCAAAGCCCCTGAGAAAGGGGGGTCACAAAGGGTTTGAATGGTTTCTCCTGGGAAGCAAAGCTAATCGGGAATGGGGCTGAGCTTGTAACCCAGCATCCTGGATGACTGTCCTGTGATATAACTCTCGAAATGCCACTCTTGCTGCTGGGGCCAAACTTTATTAGAGAAATCTGTTAATTGAGGGGTGGAAGGGGCAAGGGAGGGAGGGAGGGAGCAATGCAATGCTAATATGATTTAATACTTGATGAGCTCTGAAAAAAATAAGGAAGGGGCTCCAGGCTTTAGCTTGGCGCATTCATCGTCCCCCGTACATACTACCAAAGTAAACTAGACACAAGTAAACTGTATGCAAGACCCTGGGGGCACAATAGCAAAGACTCTGAAACAAAAAGGCATTTCTCCTGCCTCCACTGTGTCTCTTGTGGTGCCATTGTCTGATGCTAAGAACTCACATAATGACAAAAAGCAATGCCTGCGATAGGGGGAAAACTTGATTTGGCACCAGCGGTGGTGTTTTCCATGGGAATGATGTTGGGGGCTGTGGTCGACCGTGGAAATAGTGCAAATCAGCACTTTTTTGCAGATTTTCTTCAAGCCATTGTTTATTTTGGCTTTGGTCAGATCTGTGGCCCAGCTTGAAGATTCCCACTGGGCTTTCTGATACTCACAGACCTATGGGAGATGGAACAGGCACAAATAAATAATTACAAAACACCCTTCCCCGTCCCAGCACTCATGTGTGGGGTGTGTCTTTCTCTGTGGGTGTGCGCATACGCATACCCACATGTGGTTGCAGCACTGTGTTGGTGACCCATCCCACCGTGGGGAATTAAAGAGAAACCGAGGTTTTCTCTGGGCTGGCTGACCCACAGTCTCACTATCACCTCACCGTGGGGCAGGGGAGATCAGAGCTGTTTCACACAAGAGTATCAGGTTTTGCAAAGTGGCATTGGTAAAGCTGGCTTGTGCATACACGAGGCCTTCCTAAAGCCCTTAGATATTTGTGGACATTTAAACACGAGTGGCTCACGTTGTGGTTCTGATGGAAGAAAAAGTCAGTAATCGTGCTAATAATAGAGCACAAAGTTTTATCTTGCAGCTCTTAGAAGCTTCCACTTTGCCCAAGTCAAAGGTTGCAAAGATCAACCATGCAAAACCTGTCACAAGATGAAATATAACCAAAGACTTGGTATAGAATGATTACCGTCCAAAATGTGAATGTATTGGTTTTAAAATGCCAGTTTCGGATTGTTCCTTCATATCAGCAGCAGGTTATTATATTTTTAAAAGTCCACAAAGGCTAGCCAGGCGTGGTGGTGCAAGCCTTTAATCCCAGTACCTGGGGAGCTGATATAGGAGGATTGCAGCTTCGAAGACAGCTTCATCAAGTAGGAAGACTTTCACCAACCTAGCAAAACTCTATTTCAAAATAAAAATAAAATACGGCTGGGGGTGTAGCGCAGAGGTAGAATGCCCCTGGGTTCGATCCCCAATAGCACCAAAAAAAAAAAAAAAAAAAGGCACAGAGACTTTCGTGCTGGACCTATGAGGGTATATGTGTGTGTACATACTCTAAGTTTTAAAGAATATTATTTACAAAGAAACACAATTTATTTTCTTTTTCCAAAGGGTCTCCATTTCCAGTGAGAGTCTTTGGGACAATTGTGCATGAAACTGTCTCTGAGCCAGATGGATGCATGGCACACCTCCAGGGGGCAGCGTTCTCTGAGTCCTCCATCTAAGTGGCCCCCCAGCAGGGAAGCTCAAGGGACCCTGCAAGTTGACAGCATTTGGACTGAGCTTTCTATGGAAAGGTTTTCCAGTGAAGGGCTGAAGAGTCTTGCTTATTTCATTCTCCCCTTAGATTCAAGTAACATCAGAGTCAAGGCCCCAGCCTCTGGCTGAAAATGATCTTCCCCAGAACCAGAGTATGTTAAGTGCATCATATCAAGGATTTCAAGGGTGTGGAAACTTGGGCCAAGAGAGGCTAGGATGCCCAAATTCGGGCAGTGTGCATGCAGCCAACCTGGGATTCTGACTCTTTTTAAAATTATTATTGTTGTTGTTGTTCTGGTACTGGAAATTTATCCCAGGGCATTCTATCTCTGAGCTATGCCCCCAGCCCTCCCCTCACTCCCCAGGTACTGGAGATAGAAACCAGAAGCATTCTACCTCGGAGCTACACCCCCAGCCCTATTTTTCAGTCTTTATTTTGAAACAGGGCCTCACTAAGTAGTAGCTGAGGCTGTCCATGAACCCCAGATCCTCCTGTTTCAGCCTCCCAAATGCTGGGATTACAAGCGTGCACCACCACACCAGGCTCTTTTTGTTTTTTTCAGACAAGGTCTCACTAGGTTACTGAGGCTGTCCTCGAACCTGCGTTTCTCCTGTCTCAGCCTACCAAGTACTGGGATTTCAGGCGTGGGCCACCACTTGTCTATGGTACTCCAGAGCCGCCCTCAACCACCCCGGAGTCTTCCACCACACCTCTCAGGCCTGGGAAGCATCTGGCAATATTGAAACCTTGTCAAGTGGGTTAGGGGGTCTTCAGATCCAAAAGATGGGATTCAGCGCCAGGGGGCGGTTCCCGGGCATCCACTCCTGCCTTTGTGGCCTTCTGTCAAATAAAAGGGAGCCAGTGTGAAGGCGCCCTGATGTGAGCTTTGCACAGCTGGGCCCAGGCTGGGCAGAGGAGTGTGGAGACTTGCTTATAACTCCTCCCCTTCCTGCAAAATAACTTTGCATTTGAAGGGTTGCAAAGGAGTGAGTAAATTTGTAACCTGGACTAGGGCTGCCTAAGGATTTCATTTGGCTGTGCGAAGGCACACACAGGTGTGTGCGTGTGTGTGTGTGTGTGTGTGTGTGTGTAAAAATGTTTGTGCGGGAGGAAGGCGCTTCAGGTTACATGTGTTGGTTTAATTCTTCCCCCTCCGAATGTGGCCTTTTAAAGTTATTTTTTTAAAGTCATAGCAGTCACTATTATCGGAGACCTACTAAGTGCTGGGTATTTTTCAAGATACTATTTTTCAGTGGAAAAAAAAAACCATAGTTGTTTTTATGCAGATGCACCCAGATGTTTCGAATATATTTTTTTTTCCATTCTGGTCAAAATACAGGGCTCTAAACGTTGCCAAGATTTGGGAAGAGGCGGGGAAGGGTGCGGGAGGGCGGGGGTGGGGGCGGTCCCTGCCTCGCCAGTCTCCACCTTTTATTTTGACCGGTCGGACGGCGACAGGCTAGCACTAGGACCCAGGCGCCGGAGCGCCTCCGTCTGTCCTGTAGGTTCATTCAATCTCCCATACACACACAGACCCACAGCGCGAGACAGACACACACTCACACACACAACCGCACGCGCGGGGCTCGGGAAGTCAGGCCGGCCGCTCGCCCGCCGCCTCCGCCCGCAGCCCGGCTGTGCCCGGGCCCGAGCCCGCCGCCCGCCGCCCGCAGGAGACCAGCTCGGGACCCGCTCCCCCATGGGCAAACGCGGGCGGCCGCGCAAGGAGGCGCGCGGCGAGGGCGCGGGGCTGGACCCCGCCGCGCCCCCGGCCGCGCCCCCGGCCCCGGCCCAGCCCGACGAGCCGGCGGGGGCCAAGCCCAGGTGCCCCTTCTCGGACATCTTCAACACCAGCGAGAACTCGATGGAGACGCATATCAACACTTTTCTGCAGAACGTGCAGATTCTGCTCGACGCCGCCAGCTACCTGGAGCAGATCGAGAAAGAAAACAAAAGTAAGTTTGGGGTCCCCCCCCCCCGGCTCCTCCCGCGCGCCCCGCTCTTTCTTCCTCGCCCACTCGGGCGACCCCTGTCGCCGGCCGGGCCTGCGCCCCTCCTCCCAGCACACCCAGCCGCCGTCGGCAGCGAAGCCGAGGGTACCGGAGAAAGGACACGCACGCACGCACGCAGCTGCTAAGGATGTAACAAAGACCGGCGGGGGAGCGGGCGTCCGGGCCGGGGGCGGCCGGCGGCCCCGAGTGGTGTTTGCTGACCACTGAGCCCGGAGCTCGGCGCTGCGGGGCCGCCTTTCTTCCTTTTTTTTTTTTTTTTTTAACATCCCCCCCTCCCCCCCAGCCTTCTCGGGCAGACAAGTGTTGTTTTTCTGTCGCTCGTTCCTGCCTGGGTAGGGTGGGGATTCGAAGCCGAAAGTTGGAGACCGTAGCAAAGCCCAGGGGTTCCAGAAAGAAAACACACAGGCGCACACTACAACAATAACAACCGCCGGGCGGAGCAGCTCGCTCCCCACGCCGGCTCGGCTCGCAGCCTCCCTCCGTCTCCTGGTTTTCCCTGAATCCCCTGTCGCCCAGGACCGGGTTCAGGCCACCGCGTCCACCGACGCAGCCCCCCTGCGCCTCGGGCGCCCCGGGGTGCCACGGCCCCCAGCCCCCAAAGAAACAGGCCGAGGGGCCGGAGCCGCGCCAACCGCCCGCCCGGGACCCGCCGCCCTGCGCCGGGGAAACTTGGCCGAGGGGGACGTGACGAGAAGGAAACTTTGGGATCTCGCAGAAACAATAGTTGGGGAAGGAGGTGTGGGCTGTTGTGTGCGGTTTCTTTATTTTCCGGGAGACAGCTCCCTAGCGAGCGCTCCGGGCGAGCAAAGCAAACGCCTTCCTGGGTCGATTTCCACGGTCCCCCTGCGCCCCCGGGTTCAGGTGGAGAGCGGTGCGTTTGGGGAGGGGGTGCTGAGAACCCCACCCCGGCCTGGCTTCCTTTCTGTTTTTGTTTGTTTCATTTTTATCCCTGCCAGTCGGGTTCCCAGCCCTCCCCGAGCAGTCGACTCAGCGCCCTAACGGGGGCACGCGTGTGCTGGTCTCCAGCACGGACCTCAGAATAATAGCTGGGAGAAGGGAGACGGGGCCGCCGAGGCAGCCAGACCGACAGACCCGAGGAAACCGGGATGTTTAATCTGTCCGAACAAGTAGGGAGATCAATGTGGAGAGAGACATAGAGATCCCATTGCAACGTGTCAGATCTTGCAACCCCCCCACCATCAACACAACAACAACCCTTACATACAAAAACACCGTCGCCGGCCGAAACCCCAGGCCTTCGGGGTGACGGTAACCGTGTGCTGGCAGCGCAATTGGGCAGACGCTGAAAACCCCAAACAAGGCTTTGGGCCGGGAGGACGGTGGTGCGTTCTTTTCTTTTCTCTTCTGGCCTGTTTTCTCCGAGTGCTTGGGTTGCGAGAGAGGCTATTGCAGGCTGTTGTAGCCGAGTCGCTGAGAGATTATTAATTGTGTGTGTGTGTGTGTGGGGGGTGCATTCGTCTAGAGAATAGTTTCTGAAAAGCCAGCGCTGGAGCGGAGCTGGATGAGGACGTGGTTTTGTTTGATGTGTTTGCTTTTGTTGCAGGGGGTGGGGCGCGATCCTTTAGCTGCCCCCCCACCCCGGGTCTGGAGTCTGTCCCGAGGTCCTGGCCCTGACTCGGGGTGCACCCAAAGAGGGCACCTTGGCAGTTTGTGGCGAACCTGGCTTGCCCCCCAGCCCCCGCGAGGTGCACGGAGGCGGCCTGGGCTTCCTCTGAGTCCCGCGGCCCCCCCCCCTTTTCGCAACCGCAGACAATCGGAGACCTCCCCCGGCCCCCCCTCGGCGCCCTGGCCGCCGCCACCTCCTTGTTTACCCGGTGCCGGGGCTCCGGCGTGGCCGCCAGTCACGTAAGCAGGAGCCGGGCCGGCTGCCCCGTGCGGGGCGGGCCCGCGGCGGCCGAGCGGGGTCCCGGCCGGGGAGCCGAGGGGCTTCCTCCCGGTCCCGCCGCCCGGGCATCGGCGTTGCAAACCCGCCAGCCCCCACCCGAGGGGCTCGGGAGCCTCAGCGCCCCAGTCAAAGTCAACTTCGCGTGCGTAATCAGCCCCTCGGCCGCAGCCCCCCTCTCCGCCCGCTCCCCGCGGGAGTATTTTTAGCTCCCTCGCCTCTTTTCGCCGCTGCTGTTTGGCTGTAAATGACGTGATGCCAGCGGCCCCCAGATTTCCCCGAGAGCGCGGGGCGCAGCGCCGAGCCGGGCTCCGCGGCAGGGACCGGCTCCAGGCCGTCGCCCCCTCCCCAACAGCTCAGGCCGGCGGGGATGCCCCCCGCAAACTCCCTGCGATGGCCCTGCGGACCCTCTTTCCCCCCTGCGAGCGGGCCCTCTCCGCGGGGCCGCCGCCTCCCCTCTCTCCGCCTCCCGTCCCGGCCCGGGTCTCCGGGTCCTGAAAAGGCGGGCCCTGCATCGGTCTCGCTTTATGGGGGGCGCGTCTTGGCGCTGGCGGCGCTCGCCGTTGTTTTCTGCTCGCTGCACACAATGCCCGCGCGTCACGGCGGCCCGCGTGTGCACAGCAATAACGCGAGTCGGGGGCGGGTCGTGCGTGCGCCGCCCGGGCGCTGCGGGTCGCTCCGCGCGGGGCTTGTTTTGCTCCTGAGCTCTGCTTTCCGAAACGCTTACATCATTCAGTGGTTGGGGGAGGGAGAGGGATCTGGCGTTCCGATAGAATCCCAGCATTTCCCGGGTCCTTGGCTTCTGGAAGGAAGCAAGGAAGGACCCTGGCTTTTTAATTATTCCGATGAGGGGGTGTGCTTAGGTTTTGCTGTGCAAGTCTTCTTTTTAGGTCACTACTGCAAAGGGCATTGCTGGCCGGCTCAGGTGCACAACCTCCCCGCCTTCATTTCGGCGAGTTCCCCTGTAATCACTTGATCTCAGTTTCTCCGCCTCCTCCTCCCCCCCCTCCCTGCTCGAGACACATGGTTTCCACATGGAGACAAACTTCTTTCCTCTGACTGGACTTGACCTAGCTGCGTCGTCCAGCCAATCCGCAGCGTAGGTTACCCATGACGTCACGCGTTGCTGAGGCCCGAGGGCGGGGGCGGAGCCAGGATGCCAGCCAGGAAATCTTTGGGAGCAGTAGTGCAGCCAGCTGGTCCAGTCTCTTCTTAAAGGGACGCTTTTCTCCCGAGAGACTAAAATCGGTCTCTTTGAGTCTCCATTTAGGGTTTTGTGAGACCTTCCCGAGATGCTCCGATAGTCCCTGGTCACGAGTTCACAGTTCCGTTTTTTTACTGTTCGCAAAGTACTTAGTTGGCAGGCGCTTTTCTTATTTTCCATTGTAGCCAGAGCTGCTTTTCATTGCCTCCTTGAGGTTTCCGTACTAGGAGTGTTCACTAAGTTGTGGTCACAGTGCTGAGTTATTCTAAGTAGATGGGGCCAGTCATCTAGGGGAAGGGGTTTGATTTAAGTTACCCAATGTGAACCATCACTGTGTGCAGAGCAAGGGAATCCCTAGGACGCAGGTACCTGCTGCTGAAATGCAACTGATATGAATACCTACACACCCCAGGCCGAAGGCCTCTGGAAATATTCACCATGGAGGCCGTGACCCCGTTATCACAAAGTCTGAAGCTACAATCTCTGGCATTGCCATGCCACGTGGGATCCCCTGGAAGGATGGCAGTTAAGAACTGTTAACTAGAAAAAGATTTAGGCCCTGTTTTGGAAAAGGTTAAAAACTAAAAGGGAACAAGAGATTCACAAAGGGGCATTATAAGCACAAGAGCTGGCTGGCCCATAAGGTCTGTCTGGGGGAGAGAGACCAGCTTCCCAGAGCTGGGAACTGGCTTTGGAGACAGACTGGGAATAAAAAGCCACAGGTTGCTCTCACAGTGGAATACCTGGTTTTGAGGGTGGGGTGTTTTCCTAAGGGCATGGACAGGCCGAGCCCAGCAGTCTCTTCCTGCAGGCAGAGGAAGCTGCAGTTGTGTGGAGGTGTCATTTGGCCCCACCCTCCCTGACTTAATCTCTTCTGCCCAACTATGAAACCTCTGCTCCTGTCCAGCAGGTCCATCTGCAAGCAGGCTTCACAGTCATGCCTCTTGCTTGACTCAGACTCTTCCCTCTGTTTAGAATGGCTCCATTCTCTCGCTCCTCTGGGGTTTCTGCATCCTCCCCTCCGTTCAAGACTTAGACACTTCGTGGTGCCCCTCCTCACTTGTTTCAGCCCCCTTGGCTATAATTCTTGCATCCGAGATTTGAGAGAATGAAAGTTTTGCAATCACAGGGTACGGGGCCCCAAATCTGTACTCCACGGCTTACTGGCATGCGACCTAGGAGACAGGACACAAGTTACTTAGCATCTCTGAAGTCCCATTTTGTGAAAATGGGCATAATCACAGCACTGCCCTTAACATCACTGCTGAACAGTTAAATGGAGCACTGCTTTTAGACATTTATAATAGCTGACATTCAGTAGGCGCTCAATAGTAACTTCTCTGAGCTTTGGTGGTCAGCACCATGCAGTTTGCTGTATTAGCTTTATCACTGCAGGGAGGTTATTGGCATCTTAAGAGGAAAGGTCACCCGTGGTACATCAGTCTATGTCACCTATTACATACAGCATACCACTGGGAATACGTAGGCAGTTGATATACGTTCCTTGATTGGCTGGATTTGTCATTTCCTGGCTGTGGCATGGGGATCGGGTTTGGTGGCTAGGAGACATGACAGGCCTTCTGAAGATGTAGGGAGGTACTGATTCCTAACCGCCTTGGGTGGTAGGTCCAGGGCTGCAAGGAGATGCTGGGTCTCGCCTGGAGAGCTGAAGCCGCTTCTGTCCACAGTTGGGACCTGAGTAAATTGACTGGTTTGCACACTAGGGGGTCTAGAGTGTCTAATGCTAACACGGAGGGCGTGAGTGGGCACTAAAGTTCAAGGGGGTTTGCGTTTATGCATGGGAGCCATCTTACAATGAATTCATCCATTCCACAAATATGTTTTGAGCATTTACTGTGTGTGTGATTGCTTTTTTTTTTTCTCCCTACAAACTCTGTGGGTTTATTTATGGTGTGGGTGGAGAAGTGGGGTATTTGTCTTCTAGGAGAGTTGTGTGAAGAACACTGTTAAATTAGTCCCCTATTTCCTCTGCATCTTAAATTATGCTTCCCGGATTCAACTTGTTTTCTCCCCAGGTTTAAATATGATCTCTGCTCACTGGTAAAGGCCAGAGGGAGACTTTGGGAACATCATTGTGGCTTTTGCAGTCCCAGAGCTAACAGGGACTGGATGTCCTGTGGAGGGGATCTAGGGAATGGGGACAAGGCCTTAGGAAGTTAGACAGCTCATCTGAGCCCTTCCTGCTTTGGGAGAAAAAGGGGCTCCATCAGCTTCCAGGGCTAAACCGCAGCTGCTCACACAGCTTCTGTCTTTAGCCCAGCACTGTCCCATTGGCGCACCCAGAAGTGGGGATTGTCACTGGGGGATGGCCGGTCAAAGGCCTAGAGATGGAACCTGAGGAAATGAAGAAGGTTTCAGCTTTTAGCAGTAGCAAATAATTGCATTGCATAATATTAGTGCTAGCTACCATTTATCGAGCACTGACTGTATACTACATATGAGGCTGAACATGTGTTGTCTCCTCCAGTCTTCCCAGCAACCCTATAGCAGGGACAATTTTATATCCCCATTTTACAGAGAGGGTAACCCAGGAGCAGGGATGCTGGGTAACTTTCCTAAAGGTCACATAGTAAGTGACCAGAGCTGAGTTTGCAGGTCCCTAATTCCAGAGCCTACAGTCTTAACTATATACACGTGTACTCACTTTACAGCCAAGGAATGAAGTCCAGACACATGAAATGACTTGCTCAAGGTCACCCAGCAACATAAAGCTGTGCTGCTATTTGGAACACCCTGTCTGAGATTGTCCAAGGTCTTCCTGCACACACCTTGCTTAGAAGGGCTGAGAAATGAGGCTGGAGATGGAATAGCCAGCCAGAGAGGGTTTTACTTTTTTACTTTTTATACTTTATTTTCCTCCAGAGTTGTTCAATCCTCCTGGCCCTAGCTCAAGTTTAGGGCTCCTAGGAAACACTACCCTCTCCTGCCGCCTTTCCCAAGTCTGTCCTCTGGGCATATTAGAGGACTTGGGACTGTTGCTATGGTACTGGGGCCAACATCAGGTCCATCAAAAGCTGGGTCTCTTGCCTTAAAAAAAAAAAAAAAGCTGGCCCTGCAGAAACGAATTGGCCACAAAGATTTGCATCTGTCATTGTGGCTCCTTCTGTTTTAGCTCCCCCCGGCCTCCCCACCCCAGCTCTCCTCCCTACCACCACCACTTTCTATAAATACAGTTGGATAAATATTGATTTAAACTGGGTTTCTGGAGGAGAAGCACATGCTTGCCCCGGCTTGGTCTTCACTTGGATACCACCAGTATGTCAGGCCTGACACACCTAAGCCCCGACAGACAGCTCTGGCTTCCAAACGACCCATTCTGGGGAGGTGAGTTGTGGTTTTGTGGCTTTTGAGTTTCAAAAAAAAAAAAAAAAAAAAAAAAAGGAGAGAAAGAAAAAGAAGTAAAAAAAAAAAAAAAAAAGCAACAAGCCAGCAAGAAATGGGAATCTTCTTGCAGAGCAAAGCATGCAATTTTCGGCAGTGGGGGAGTGGGGGAGGTTGAGGTAGCCTGGCCTTCTGAACCATTCCTTTTCCATCCTTTCTTCCCTTCCATTCTGGGCCTGTGCTTAAAGGAGGCAGGTGGTAAAACAGCCTCAGGGCCAGAAGGAGGCCCAGAGGCTACAGAGCGTCCATTCCCCTTACTGCAGGGCGAGGAGGCAGGGGCCCAGAGAAGGACCACGGCTAGCCCACAGTGACACAGCGGAGGCAGAACCAGGTCCTCCCTCCTGCCCCATAGGAGAATGGGCGGCAGACAGAGCCCCAAAGGGCTTTTGTTTTACGGGTCAGGTGCTCATAAAGTCAGCAGTTCTCAAGCCCGGTTTACTGATCCCAGGGTGTGTCTGGTTATTGCAAAGGTCATTGCAACATTCTCAATGGTCTTTCAAAATGAACTAATTTAAATTCGCCACACTTAGAAAAATATTTTTTTTAACATGTAGGGATGGGGGAGGGGCCAGAAGGTGGTGACAGTAACTGTAAGGAGATGACTCTAGCCCAAGTTTACCCTCTACCAAGGAGGAAGAATCCCAGTCTTCCCAGGGGGAGCAGCAGGCTCACATTGGGGAGTGAACTGGAAAGAGAGAGAAAGAGAGAGTCTGACTTCAGTTCCCCAGGGACAGATACCAGCTCGCTGGCTCTTCTGCTAAACTTAAGGGAAGCAACTGTGTCTGATATCATTGTCCCTGGGTGGCCTGGCCAGAGGTGTTGAAGCTGTCAATAGCTGACTTGGTCTCTCTGGGCAAAAATGAAGGGTATTTTCCATCATTTTTCAGGGCTCGAGGCTCCTCCTTCGCTTCCTCATCTTGACAGAATGCTGGGCTGGGCCTCTCACTTGTGAAACATTGTGAAAGTTCAGGTGACCCTTGCTTTGAGCAATAAATCTCCAGGATATATATGTAAACAGAATCCCTTCTTTGAAAATTTAAATTAGAAAAAGTCTCTGGAAAAGGCTCCTGTTGTAGCTACCTTGATGCGATGGAGCATTGTGTTGTGGACCAGGGTTTCTTGGTGTGTTTAGCACCTTTGTTCACTAAACTGGTGTTTGTCCATTTTGGAGCTCTGTGAAGGTCCTGCCAGTGAGTGGGCACTTCATTCCAGGGCCAGAGTTTGGAAATTCAGTTGTCTTAAAGTGAACTCAGCAACCGTGCGATGGCATTTGATTTGGGCTTTGGTTCTAGCCATTATTAGAGACAAAATAAAAACTTACCTTGGGCTTTAAAAAGGAGTAGTGCTGTCTCTTGCTGCCCCTCTGCCCGTCCCCACTGGTCTGTGTGTGTGTGTGGGGGGGGTCCTGGGGGTGGAACCCAGGGGCTTTCTACCTCCAAGCTCTACTTCCAGACCTATTTTATATTTTATTTGGAAACAGGGTCTCACTAAGTCGCCGAGAGCCTCACTAAGTAGCTGAGGCTGGCTTCGAACCTGCGCATTCCTCCTGTCTCAGCCTCCCAAGTACTGGGATTACAAGCGTGCGCCACCACGCCCGGCTTCACTGGTGTTTAAAATGTTTTGTTTTTGTGTTTGTCCTTGTGATTTTTATAGATCCAACTTAAAACAAAAATTGCTTGAGTTTAAGAAACTCAGTAGCAAGTAAGCAGCCTGGTAAATGAACATATCCTGCTCTTGGGTCTTTATAGCTTGGGGCCTTCTGCACTGGGGGATTGTCCACGGCAGGCTTACCTAGGAGCCCACTCTCCTACACACATGCCCTTGGCTGCACACCTTTAATACTCAGCACTTGTGTCTGCTAAGGAAATTAAACACAGCAAAATT
Source organism: Muscardinus avellanarius (assembly GCF_963383645.1). Taxonomy (NCBI): domain Eukaryota; kingdom Metazoa; phylum Chordata; class Mammalia; order Rodentia; family Gliridae; genus Muscardinus; species Muscardinus avellanarius. The sequence goes on from NC_137789.1 coordinate 142,285,760, forward strand.
AGAAAGACAAACACACTGCCCTGAGGGAGAAAGAGATTGAGAAATTCAAACTGAAGCCAAAAAAAAAAAAAAAAAGAGGGAGATTTGAAATACCTACTATTTGAAATGTTTTTCTCTGTATGTTTATTGCTATTAGCAAGGATACGCAAATGAAGATGATTTGGGAACAGGTAGGCTGTTGGCTTAGAAAAAAGAGCAGACCCGCAGCTGAGCTATTTCTGGTCATGAGTGGCAAGTAGGAACTGGTGTGGTCTTTGTATATTTTTACAGGGGCCCAGAGCTACCTTATGGTGTCCCCGTGTCATCTCCCTCTTTCCTCCAACACAGCCTGACCACCTCTACCCTTTTTCTTGGCTTGCAAGACTGAGTCCCTTGTATGTAACTTTCATTCTTTCTACCAGCTGTAACATTTATCTTGATGGAACACTTTCTAAAACCTGCCTGAACCCAGGTACTGTGCTTGGTGCCTCTAAAGCGAAGCATGTATGGCCTCCAGTTCCGGTTGTATATTCCAGTTCACATATTAGCCACATAGAAAGCAATAAACAGTTCTAGTCTGTCTCTGGGGAGTCTGAAAACCTGTCCTCATGAGGGCTGATGACAAGTGCAATCTCTGCTCTGTTTTCCAAAGGAATCATGATAATGGTGTCCTTTTATTGGGCATTTACTATGCACCAGCACAATGCTAAGTGATTTATATTAAGGGTCACACACACCCAATAGGTGGGTGCTATAGGTCCCCTCATTCTATAGATGAGGACAGCCTTAGCCTTAGAGGGCTGGTCAACTTTCCCCAAACCATGTGCTAACAGTAGTGGAGTGAGCCTCAAACCCCGCTTCTTCTTTCTTCCTTGGAGCTCAGGAAAAGCCTCAGGGAGCGTGGAGTTAGTAAGAGGCAAGACATGGAATCTGGAATGTTTGAAGTCCAGGCTGAAGGTCCCCTGGGGGACGCCTCCTTGAAGGGACTTCCTTCTTCCCACTCATCGTAGGGCAGAACGAAGGCAGCCAAAACCTACCAGGGCTTTTCGGGCACCGACACGGAAGCCCTTCCTCTGGAGGGTGATGGTCTAGGGTGTTGTTGCTTACATGTGCAATTCTCCCTTGCCCAGCAGCCCCTGGGGAACTCACCCAACCAGTAGGGCTCCTGTGGCTCTGCACGCCGGGCTGTCGGGGGTGTGACTGCACACCCTGTCAGGCTGCACTAGGCTTCCCGAAGGCGCCGAGCTTGTAGGGCAACTGGGCTGGCCCGAGCTTGGAGCCAAGGGCTTCTGCTGAGAAGCCAGAGTGTGTGAGCTGCAGCCATGAGCTCGAGGCCTCTGCTGCCACCATGACAGTGTGGGCCAGCTGGTTCCCATCAAAAGACAAAGGTCCAACTGCTTCCTCTCCCAGATCAAGATCTAGGACACCAGAGTGACTTTTAACTACAACTGGGCCCATGTCACTCGTTTAAAGCCCTTCAAGTTTCTTTCCTGTCTCACTTAGAATAAAGTCGGAACTCCTGCCATGGCCTTTGCCCTGGCTGCTTTGAGTGAGCATGGTTCGAGGGGGTCAGGCCTGGCTTCCCCGGGAAGCTTGTCAGAAGCACAAGGCTCCCAGGCCCACGGCCCAGGCCCACCCCAGGCCCACCCCAGCATCTGTATCCGCCACCATTCCCAGGACATCTGAGTGCTCCTTAATGTTTGAGAAGGTGCCCTGGACAAGGCTTGAGGATCTCTGATCTCTGCGCCCACCAAAAGCGACTTCCCCTTTGCCATTAACCTGTGGCCAGTCTGTTTATCACAGTTTACAGGTGGTTTACTTGCTTATCATTAGTCTATTGGACTAGAGGACAGGGATCAGGAGTAATTCGGTTCATCATTCTATCCTCAGCATATAACTTAGTGGTTTAAGGGATATATGTTGAGTGAGTGAGTTTTCTGACTTCGTGTTTCTCAGCAAGAAGCCGTCGATGGGACAGACCTTGTACAGATCAGTGTGGAATACTGCAGAACTGGACATCCTCGGTGCCTGCTCACTAAATGCCATCAGAGCCCCTGTCAGTGTGACACCCTTAACACATTTCTAAAGTCTCCTGGAGAAATAGAACTGCCCATGACTGAGACCATAGGACTACCCAGTTTGGGCTGACCATATCTCATTGAACACAGCATGATGTATGTTGTGGTGTCCAAGAGTCAGGACATATAGTTTTGCATCACCCCTACTCATATGACCTTGGGAAAGCCATTTACCCTTGGTGGGCCTCATCTGTAATCCAGGAATCTCAGAGGGGTACTGACGATTAAATGAACTGACTGTGGGAGCAGCGCCGTGTACACAGTCGGTTCTGTGTACGTGGCAGCTAGTAGGCCAATGGGAACGTTTTAGTCTAGGCTCTCTGGAGAATCCCGGCATCCCAGGATCAGAATGCTAGAGCTGGAAGAGAGGGTGACATCACCCATGTTTCCGGACAGATAGGAGACCTTTGCTTTTCTTATGAATGCTACAACTGAGGCTGAGCACTCAGGCACGAGGCGGCAGGGGCTGGGTGTGTGACTCAGTGCCCAGAGCCTGCCTCGGCCCTAGAGTAACCTCCTTAGCGTTATGCCGCTTGGAAGCTGGCGGTGATGCCAAGGGGTGGGGGCAGGGCCACTCCAGGCTAGCTCCTGGCAGGGGAGGGAGGGTTACCCAGGCCTGTGGCAAGAATGTGGGGCATCCTCTTAGCAGCAGGAGAAGGCCTCTGGAGGCCTTTTTTATTTATTTTTTAAGGCTTTAAAATCAAGTTGCATCTAATTTTGAAAGAATACAACATTGCCACATCCAAACCTGATAAATGCAGCATGAAGGGAAATGATAGTTTATTCTTATTTTTGAAGGTAGATGCAAACATTCTAAAGAAAATATTAACTTGTGGAACTGAGCAGGGCTTCAAAAGAATAACATACCGTGGCTGATCAGGTTATATGACAGATATGGCCAAAAGTCATGAAATCTACCAGAATCAATGATCACAAACACAAATTATAGGAGAATTATGTGTGACTACACCAGCAAAGGATGAAAAGACGTTTGACAGAAGTATTCGGGAGGCATTCCTAATGGAGGCAATTACTTCCTACAACAAAGATCGGTTACCTGTGGCGGTCTTTTAATCAAGGTGGCACAGGGAGGTTGGGCCCTGGGCTTGTGGTCTTCACCGGCCGAGTAGTTGATTCAGCCTTTCCTTGGGCAAGAAGGAACCTTCAACAAAACCAAAAGCAGCTTTTAGATCCTTTTGGAATGTAACTTGATCTTGATATTTAAAAGATTGGGGCCCCACAGGTTTAAAAGATCAGAAAACTTTCTCTACTTTATCCCCTCCTCTCCTGTCTCCTTTAAACATGAATCAATCAGAAAGAGAATTATGGAGAAGAGACAAGAGCGCAGGGGTGAAGGCCTGGATTCCAACGCTCCTCTGTCAGTCTGATAGTCAGCTGTGTGGCCTTGAACAAGCTACCACATCTCTCTGAACCTCCATGTTCTTAACTGAAAACTGAAGAGTGGATTGAAAAATGAGCTTAATAATATAAACACCTGTGACACAGACCACGAAACAGCCTTTGGCAGAACTTTCCCTTGGCGTGGCCCTTCCAAAAACACCTCCCCAGAGACCCCCTAGGTCTCCCCCATGTGGGGCGCTCCAGAGTAAGCAAGCTGGTTAAATGCACTATGAAACGGAGTCCTGCAATGCAGATTTCTTTGGGGATCCAAGATCATGCAAAAAAGGAAGGAAAAGGGCAGTGGAGACATTAATACACTATTATAATCACCAAAATAGGCTGCTGTAATAAGGGCCATTTAATACAATGTAAGAAGCCCTTTTCTGTGAGACGAGATGGGTCAGGATGGAAGTCAAGTGCAGCTGTTTGAGCTTGTGCCAGTGGTCTGATCTCACCAGAAAAACTGAAGTTAAAAAAACAACAAACTTCCAGATCCAGCGCTCACAGATTAACACTGCCTCCCCTGCTGCCCCTCCCCACCTCCTTCCTTTCCCTTCCTCCCCAGTCGGGCACCTGGGTGGCTCTGTGCGGTTGGGATGTCGGCAGCCCTGACGACTGGAGCCCTGGGAGGAGGCAGCTACCTCTCGGGTTTAGCATTACGTCATCCCTTCTAGACCCAAATTTATCTCGGCTGCACACAGATCCGCAGCTCTCAGCTACCGCTGAGTCGAGGAGAGCTCATGTGTGAAGTTAGGCAGGCTGACTCACCGGCAGAGCCAGGTTTCTGCTGCTCTTCACGGACCCCGGAGGTGGGGGGAAAGGAGGCTGTGGTCGTCATTTTGGGGTAGGGGGGAAGATGTATAATTGTTAGGGTTCTCATTTAGCACCTCAGAACTCAGCCTCTACTGTCCCTAACCTTGGTAATTTGAAAACCCTCACCCTTGAAAGGTAATTACAGAAAAATCATCCACAGGGTAAGGACTTGGCAGGTTCAGGGAAGTTCCCCTGAGCACCAAGGGTCACCAACCCAGTGACTCTGGACCTGCAACTTAACCTCTGACCCCTTCCGCTCTCTCCCTCTCTCCTGTCTGCAGAAAAGCTAGAACCCATCCACCTCTGCTGTTACGAATTTGCAAAAAATCACTTGAAAATGTGCACTTAGTAAACTGTGTGTGGGGTGGGGGGAAAGACCCTTAAGTCTTGAGAGCTTTGCCTACTCCATTCAGAAGGCAGATCGTCCCCATCCAGGCTGTGATTGTTACAGTATGGGGGAGGGGGACTCTGGGGGACTTTTTCCATTTTCAAAGGAGACTCCCCAGGGACAGAAAGACTGTAGGGAGAGGACGGAAGCAGAGACTGTGGGTAAGATTCCAGGCTGTCAGCAGACTTTGGAAGCCTTGCTGTTCCATTTGTCTGTCTACAGTTGTGGTGCTCGCCGGATTCACCAGATTCACCAGAGCCCAAGCAAAGCCATGGCTGACTCTGGGATCCTCCAGGCAGAGGTGGTTTGTGGGTAGCATCACTCTCCTGAGGACAAAGCCTTACCTTTTATGCCCTGGGAGGCCCTGGTGGCCCTCATCCAAGCAAGGCCTTCAGGAGGCAGCCGGAGCTGGAGGAAGGGAGTGTCTTTTCATTTGCAGGTAGAGAAGGATGGAGTTGCTGTGCGTAGAGCAGCCCTTTACGCTGGCCCGGGTCGTCACCACTGGACCTCTTCTTCACCATGTGCTGGTGGCCTCTGGGTGACGCTCATACTATTCTCCTCCCCTGCCTCTTAGCAATGGCTCGTGAAAGCAAGGCTGGCACACTCACCTCAAGGTCAACTGTGAACGGCCAGGCACAGGGCCCACATCTGTCTAGCCTTCTCTTACTAACTGCTCTGGTTCAATGACCCATATATGGAATTAAACCCAACTTGAATTCATGTATATTTTCAGGTTGTACAACCACTCTTTTTAGATTGCGTGTCACATAGGTTTACCTGCCATTGGGTAATGCTGACTTTTGTTTGCCTTAAAACTGCCTTCTTTAAATTCCTGCACTGTATCTTTAAGTTTTCAAAAGCTTGGTATCAGACAAATGAAACTGTTATGTGAGATTATCATTTTTAATTTTGGATAAATTGGTATAATACTAGATGTCAACCACTAAGCCAAGCATGGGAAGGAGGGATGGGGAGGGAATGGGGTGGGGATCGGGTGGGGGCTGACTGGGCGATGTGTGCATGTATGTCTACAAAAGTTTTTTTGTATCCCACTATGATGTATGAATACAGTGCACCAATAAAAATTTTAAAAATAAATAAATAAATAAATTCCTGCACTGGCAATGGGGAATCTAACTAAAAGCTCTAAGGGCTTCTGCACGAGCTGGAGACTAACTTTCAATCTCATAGTTTCTTCCCTCATCTTACAGATGTTCTGAGTGGGTGGTATTTTAAGTATTTTCTTGCCACCCCCACCTAATGCATCCTTTGTGGAGGGCAGAGGGTGGTTGCTCCCAGTGCCCAAACGGAAAGCCCAGTGCTGGAGGTACCTAGCTAGCAACTAAAAGAGCACAGTCCCTTCTTCAAAGTCTTTATATTTTTTTCCTGTAGCTTGTAAACTTGTCTCATTTGAGGTCCCCCTGAATTCAGTGGAACATCTATTTCTTAAATATTCCACTAAGTGTAATATTTTTAATGGCTGGCAAAATTTTGCAACTTGTAGCCTCATTGGAGATCGTGTTTACTTTGCAAACAAACAAACATAAACTAAACCATAAAAAAAAAACCCAAGGGGAGAGTGTGTTAAAATGTAACATGAAACCCATAACATTTTTTGAGTGGGTAAGATATTCATCCAGAGATGCTATTTTTTGTAGTAGCCAATGGAGTGACCACAGGGAAATGGAAATTCTCCCTTCACCAACAGCTTCCTGTTATTTGGGGTGTCCACTAGCAGGTCAGACTAATCAGAGCGGGAAGAAGTCAGTTAAGGGCATATTTACACAGTCCCTACTTTGCTCCAACATTATTCAACAACTCCGGCCCTCTTGTCTTCCTCTCCCTCCAAACTTGTCCTCAACCGGGGGTGCTTTTGTGCCTCGGGAGATGTGTGGCAGCGTCTGAAGGCATTGTTGGTTGCCGTGCCTGAGGGAGGAAGTGTGCTAAGGGCATCTAGCTAGTAGACGCGGGGTGCTAGGCAACATCCCACAGTGCTCAGAACAGCATTCCCCTGCAAGAAGGAATTGGGTTGAGAAACCCTGGTTTGGGCTTTGCAGACTGGTGAAGGTAGAGGACGTCAAAAGAGAGAAGTAGTGAGAGCAGCCAGCGTGCTGCTTTTGTGGTGGGGAGTACTGGGGATTGAACCCAGGGGCATTCTACCTCTGAGCGACACCCCCAACCCTTAAACAAAAAAAATGTTTTGTGTGGAAACAGGGTCTGGCTAAGTTGCTGAGAGTCTTGTTATGTTGCTGAGGCTGTCCTAGAACCTCTGATCGTCCTGTCTCAGCCTCCCAAGTACTAGGATTATGGGTATGCCACTACACCCACACAGTGGCTGCTTTCCTTAGCCATGGCTTTCAGTTACCTTTATACACATAGGAGGAAACAGTCGCCATCGTAGTTGCCGTTCAGTGTGTAGTATGCACTGAGTATTGAAATTATTTTATCTTCACAATGAGCCTGCTGAATATATGCTCGAGAGCAGGGCCCATGCCCGTTTCTGTCACCACTGTGCACATTAAGTTTGGTCCAGGGCGCCTGGCACGTGGCAGGCCCTCAGCCTTATGGGCAAATAGAGGAATCATATTCCTGTGTGTGTGTGTGTGTGTGTGTGTGTGTGTGTGTGTCTGGGGATGGAACCCAGGGTCATTCGACTTCGGAGTTACATTCCCTGCCCTATTTTATATTTATTAATAATAATAATTTATTATTATTATTATTATTATTATTTATTATTATGGTGGTACTGGGGTTCCTGGAAACCTTTCTATCTCCTGGCTACACTCCCAAACCCATTTATATATATTTTTAAATTTAGAAACAGGGTCTCTTAAGCGTGGCTGGCTTCGAACCTGCGCGATCCTCCTGTCTCCCAAGCGTGGGGATTACTGCACTCGGCTATTCATTATTTTGAAACAGGGTCTCACTAAATTGCGGAGGGCCTAAGTAGCTGAGGCTGTACCCGAACCGCGATCCTCCAGTCTCCACCTCCCGGAGCGGGGATTACAAGCGTGCGCCACCACGCCGGGTTTATATTCTTTTTATACAGGAAGAAAGCAGGGCTTGAGGAGTCCACAGGTTTGAACTGAACTTGGCGGCACTCGTACCAAATCACTAACCCACTGAATTATACTCTTCCTTTATAGCTCCAGAGTGATTTCTCTGGTGTCTGAAAGCACTAGTGAGGGACTGAGGGAGGCTAAAGTTAAAAAATAAGCAAATAAAAACTTTTGTCTCATAGAAGCTGGGGAGGGAGGGCCTCGTGGAACCCCTCTCCGTTCTGGTTAGACGATCCCCTAGTTTTGAACGGCGATCTTTACTTCTCAAGCGTTTCCGTGTTTGCTATCCGTGTCACATGCCTCGTTTCGTAGATAGGGAAACCGAGGCAGAAGTCACATGAGAAAGTAGTAGAGCACTTCGGCTAAGGACTGTTTCAATCCCTGGGCACCCGCGGGCAGTCGCTGAGAAGTGAGCCTCAGGAGTACCCTCACAGCTCCTTCAAATCCTTTCCTCTCTAAAGCAAGACCCTGGCCGCTCCTTAGTCTTTGCACCCTGGAGCGAGCGTAGGAAACCCAGAAGACTACACTTCCCGTCGGCCACTGCGGCGTCCTGCCTTGCGCAGGCGCGCCGAGGCGCTGTGCGTGCTGCGTCTCCCGGCGTGCTGTGTGTGGGCGTGGCTTCCCTCCCCGGGGCGGGGCTTGGCGATGGGGGCGGGCCTCCGCGCGGCCCCGCCCCTCCCCGTGCTCGCGCGGAGAGGTAAACAAACGGCGCGCGGGCGGCGGGCGGCGCGGCGGGGGCGGCGGAGAGCGCGCGGAGCCCGGGCCGGGCTGGCCCGCCCGCCGCACATGTCCGGGGGCGGCACGGGGCTGTAGCCGCCTGCGGCGCCTCCTGTCGGCGGGGAACGGGAGCGCGGAGAGGCCGGTCGCCACCCGCGGCGCCCATGGAGCGGGTGCGGATGATCAACGTGCAGCGCCTGCTGGAGGCCGCCGAGTTTTTGGAGCGCCGGGAGCGAGGTAACGGCTGGGCGCCGCTGCCCGAGCCCGCGCGCCCCTGCTCGGCGCGGAGAGGGCGGCGCGGGGCGTGCGGGAGGGAGGGCTGAGTGCCCAGGTGCAGGTGAGTTTGCACGGGAGGCGGGCGGGGGGCGCGCGCGGGGCGGGGCGGGCTGCTGGTGCACGGTCGGCGGGTGGCGTGCGGAGCCCGGGGAGCCGCGGAGCCCGGCCGCGGGGCGCGGAGACCCAGGCGGGCGTGGGGGGCGAGCTGCGAGCGGGAGGTGGCGGAGGGTGCTGCCCTGCGAGCGGGACCCCACACAGTGGCGAAGATCCGGGTGCGGCGAGCTGGGATCCTTTAGGGATGGGACCCCGAAGGAGGAATGGAGAGAGAGGTCGGGATATTGACAGGTCTGAAGAGCGAGAGCTCTGGGAACCCCGGTGTCCAGAGAGAAAGGTTTCTGTAAAACTTGGAGATTGAAATATTTGGAGTGAACCGGGCGTGGTGGCCCACGCGTGTACCCAAGCAGGCTGAGACAGGAGGATCGCTCAGGTTCGAAGCCAGTCTCAGCTACTTAGTGAGGCTCTCAGCAACTTAATGAGACCCTGTTTCCAAATAAAGTATAAAATAGGTCTGGGAGTGTATAGCTCAGAGGTAGAAAAAGCCCCTGCGTTCCACCCCCAGTACCACACACACACAAAGGAATATTTGGAGTGCACAGAAATGTGGAGCTTGGAGAGACTGGAGAATAAAGACAGTTAAAGGAAAAGGGTATTTTGAGGTGAAATCGTTGTAGTAAGTGGTAACTGGCCTTAGAAATTAGGGTAGGGCAAACAGTTCTTGGGGAATGCTAGGAGTGCTGGCACATGCTTGTAATCCAAGTACTTGGGAGGCTGAGTCAGGAGGATTGTAGGTTCAAGGCCAGCTTCAACAACCTAGCGAGACCCTGTTTCAAATAAAAGTTGTTGAGGGTTTAGTTTGGAGGTAGGATGCCCCTGCATTCAATCCTCAGTCCCAGGCAGCAGCAGCAGCAGAAGCAAAGAATTTTTGGAGAAAAGTATTTTGGGGAGGAGACATTTTCTTTAGAGGAGTTAACAGTATGCCTTCAAGGTAAGTTGGGATGCGTATGTCACAAGTACTGGGATTTTTGTCTTCTAACCAAAAAGAGTAGAACATTTGATCTCTTTTCCTTTGCAAATCTGTTGCTGTGAGGCTCTTGGATTTGTGGATATGTGGATTTAGGTTTCTGTATCACAGCTCTTTTCCCCCCTTGCCTTCTTCAGAGTGTGAACATGGCTACGCCTCCTCGTTCCCTTCCATGCCGAACGCCCGGTTACAGCATTCAAAGCCCCCACGGAGGTTGAGCCGGACCCAGAAACACAGCAGCGGGAGCAGCAATACCAGCACTGCCAACAGGTAGCAACCTGGGGAGTGGCGGGAGGGAGCACACGCAGAGATGCTAATCCTCCTGACCTAGGTGCTTCCGCTCACCACCTCTGGAGTCATACAGATGGACTGCTTTGCCACTCCTCTTGGGATGTGGCATTTTAAAAATCTAAAGCCTAGGAATCATAGCCTGGCTTTGTGAAGAAGGGAAGGAATTAAATGTGGAAAGATAACTTTAAAGGTTCTTTCTGGGACTGTGAAGGTGGAGGTCTGTGACTGCGTGGACAGTGAGTTGGGAGACCTGGCAGCATGTGTACGTGCGCGTATCCATGTGCTGAAAGTCATCTTGGGCCAGCTTTTTTTTTTCTCTCCAAGGATGGTCTGACAAGAATGTTTGAAACTCAGAAGTAGCTGTGGCAGGATATAAGGCAGGAGGGATCTGATGAAGGAATCTAGATATTATATAGAATGGGCATCTGTTGTTTAAGGAGGAGGGGAAACAGACCATGCTGTGGACGTTTTATGTCTTATTTAATGATTGTATTGGTAAAGGGGCTCTAAAGCAAAAAATGAAAGGAGCTAGGTGTGATGGCACACGTATGTAATCCTACTACTTGGGAGGCTGGAACAGAAGGAGAGCAAGTTCGAGGACAGCCTCAACATGGCGAGACCTTGTTTCTAAACAAGAAAATAAAGAAGGGCTGGACATGTAGCTTAGAAGTAGGATGTCCCTGGGTCCAATCCCCACTGCTCTAAGGAAGGGAGAGGAAGGGAGTTGCTTATCCCTCATGCAGACAGATCCTTTAGAATATGCTTGTCTAAATGTACTCAACACACAGCTGACTTCAGCTTTTGAAAATTTTTGGTGATGTCTGATTGTCTCTTCAGTGTTTTTGTTCCAGGGAACCAGAATTCATCTCATACAAAGTTTTAAAAAAGCCTTTCCTAAAAGAACATCAACAGATGGCACCTTTTCCATTAAGAAGAGAAAAGTAAATGAAGTCTATATTTCTGATTCCCTAGATCTTGTCTAGGAAAAATAGAGAATGATTCATCTGGGGAGGGGAGGAGCCGTCTGTGGATAACTGAGTTTCCTAAGGGCCTTGGGACGCTCCAGCCAGGTGGTCAGTGGTCATCTGGGGAGGCAGGTTCAGGAGGTGGCAGCAGCAGGATCTCTTGAGGCAGAGACCCTGAGGCTCCTGTAGTCATCTCCTGGGACAGGACCTTCCCACCCTGCGTTGCGGACATCGCTGAGGCAAAGCTGGGATCCACTCTTCCGCCTTTGACTTGCCTTTAGAACTGCATGTGTTCATTTTGGCTGCGTTTCTTGAGTCTGTTCTGTATTCTTTAAACTTCATTTTTAAAATTACAAGAGTAGGCGGGTGTGGTGGTGCATGCTTATCCCCCGCGCTCAGGAGGCTGAGACAGGAGGATCGCACAGGTTCGAAGCCAGCCTCAGCTACTTAGTGAGGCTCTCAGCAACTTAGTGAGACCCTGTTTCCGAATAAAATATAAAATAGGTCTGGGAGTATAGAAAGCCTCTGGGTTCCACCCCCAGTACCACCAAAAAAAAAAAAAAAAAAAAAAAAAAAAATTCCAAGAGTAGGTTGGCTTAAGTTTAAGATGCTGTCTTCATGTGTTTGAGTCTAGAGAGTTTGTTGTGGGATGGTATGTACAAGTTGAAAATAGGCAGCATGATACAACATTTACAAGTAAATAGAAATTTGCCTTTATAATTTTTCCTGTTAAGTATCAGACATTAAGTTCTATTTAGGAATCTGCGTTTCAGTTCATATGTACATTAAAACAAAGTTGTTGTGTTTTTTTTTTTTTCTTAACTTGGAGGCATGGGAAAAGTACCGTATAGGAAACCAGGCCTGAGTTCTGTCACTTTACAAGTATTTAACTCTTCCTTATGTCTTCTCTATTCCTTACTGTTTTTATTTGTAAAATGAGAGCAGGTATTAGATAGTCACCAAGGCCCCCCTTTTGCCCCTGAAGTTCTCTGACTTTGATTTATTGACAGTTTTAGAGATTAGTTACTGTATTAGTAATTCAGTATATCTTCCCATCATTGCAGATGTGACATTTTTACTAATAACTCAAGGATTACAGAGGCATAAGTAAGAGATATATTTCTGGATCTTACTAATGATGATATATGTCATTAGTAGAAAGTGTCATCTGTTTTCTTACACTTGCTCAGCTTGGGATTTTGACTAAGTGACATTCTTTCATGATAGTGGTCCTGTTAGGATTCTACTGTATTGTGTGTCATTACAGGATGAGTTACTGTGTTTTGACACAGCATGTCAGAAAATTGGTAAAACTACAAGTATACTGTGCTTTCATGATAATGCCCAAAGGAGAATACATGGACGTGACCTAAGACTTAAGGAAGGTAATTTTTCATGGGAATTTAAGTAGCAAGAAGAAGGAAATAGATTTTAGAATATATTATCTTAAGATAATAGATCCACCCACCCATTTGTGGGATTAGACTTGTGAAGAGAAACTAATAAAAAAAAAACCTACACGTTAAAGTGAAATACCAGAAATGATTTATCTTTAGCTGTTTGTTTAAAATGTATGTTTCATAGAATACAAGAGAGCCGGCCAGGCATGGTGGCACACGCTTGTAATCCAAGTACTTGGGAGGCTGAGACAGGTTCCTTTCAGCCTCAGCAACTCGCGAGCCCCCCTACCCCCCGCTACTTAGTGAGACCCTGTTACAGATAAGGAATAAAATAGGGCTGGGGGTATAGCTCAGAGGTGAAATTCCCCTGGGTTCAGTCCCCAATTCCACAAAAAAGAAAAAAGAAAGAAAAGGAGCGCAGAGTATAAAATTCCAATACTGGTGTATTTGGGAAGTCGTCCCTTTGTGAGGTTTCCTATTAACTTTAAGCTTGCTGTTGAGTATAACAGAAGTTTATGCAGGTTACATAAAACATAAAGATGACTTGTAGAAATTTCCATGGATTCACTGTCTGAAAGAAAGAACAGAATCCAGTTGATGAGTATATGGCATTTTTTTTCCAGATCAAAAAGCTACAGGTATGGAAGTTGCCCATCCTACTATACTTCTGAAGCCTCGACGTCTCATATCAGCAAATGACATTTGTCTCTAAGTTATAATGTTAGCTGCTTTTGCCTAATATTATCAGGTATACTGTGATATCTTTGACACAAAATGTTAGTTCATAAATTTATTCTGAGAGGTAGTTAACCACATAGACTCCTTCCTTCTCTCCTCTAAGTCTTGAAATCCTACTTTAAAGAATGTAGAAAGGAGAGAAAAGAAATTGATAGTATGATATAAGTGTACACCTTGTAAATCCTAGTAATTGTATCTGATGATTGGGAGGTGAGACCTGTAGCGTGTACTTATCTTTTAAATGTGTGCTGGATGTTACTGTGACCTTGGTCACAGCTCTGGCAGGCGTCCTGCAGTCTTCCTTGCTGAGCTGTTCCTGATCTGGAGACCCTCGCTGTAATAGCTCACTCAGTCTGGCTCATCGGGGAGCGTCAAAACGGAGATTCCTGGCTTTACTGTTTCTTTTCCCGAATGATAAAGTCTCAAGATCTGTCCTCTTGAAAACTACTGGATAATCCATGGCTGCAGTGTCACACTCATCTCTTCCCAGCATATCTCTTGATTTTGTCTTTTCTAACCTTAACTTTAAGGCTATTCTCTAATCTCAACCTTCATCTCACCTGGACAACGCAGTAACCCCGCCCCATCCTGACGGCCGCGGTTCTCATTACTTACATTGGTTGGCTTTCTTCCAGGCCTTTGTCATACATGTTCCCCTCTACCTCAGGGTCTTTCATATATTGTGTTCCCTGCTGGTAGTAATTTTTCCTCCCTCTCGCAGATTCTATCTAATAATGCTCTTCCTGCAGCGCGGCCATAGCTCCGTCAGGGAAACCGACCCTCATCTGCTGTAGTTGACCACGTCTTTACGTCCTTCATGGCACCCTCCCTTTCCTTCACAGCGGTCGTCACATTTACAGAAATACTGTTATCTGTTTGTTTCTTATATTTTGGGCTCATTCGTTTGACTAAAAATTACGTGGAGGCAGGGATTGAGTCTCTTCTGCTTAAATTCTTACCTTCACTGCGAATTACACTGCTCTCTACACAGTAGTTGTTTCTCTTAAAGAATGGAAAATTTAGACTTCAGGTTGGCTGTCTTCAATGAAAGCTGAGTGTTCTCCTCCTCCTCCTCCTTTTTTTTTTTTTTTCTTCTCAGTACTGGAGATGGAACCCGGGGACATTCTACCTCCAAACTACACCCCAAACCCTATTTTTATTTTTTATTTTGAAACAGGGTCTCACTGAGTTGCAAAGGGCCTCACTAAGTAGTAGCTGTGGCTGTCCTCGGACTGCGATCCTCCCATCTCAGCCTCCCAGATGCTGAGATTGCAAGCATGTGCCACCACCCCCAGCTTGTTTTTCTGAGTACCATGCTAGATGGGGAAGAGAAATGGTGGGAGAAAATGCAGCTCCTGCTTTGGCAAACTTTTTTTGATTATTTTGTGTTCCAAGGGACGTTATGATAATGTATATAGAAAAGAAAGTAATAAATAGTATTTTGAGATTAAAAATCAGCCGGGTATGGTGGTTCACACTTGTAATCCCAGCATTTGGGAGGCTGAGACAGGAGGATCGTGGTTTCCAGACAGCCTCACCTTCTTAGTGAGGCCCTCTGCAACTCAGTGAGACCATGTTTCAAAATAAAGAATAAAAATTAAGGCTGGGGGTGTAGCTGGGAGGTAGAATGCCTCTGGATTATTCCACAAAATAAAATTAAAAAGTATATTACAATAGACCACTGAACGTTACACTTAATTTTAAAGAACACACAACTATCACCCTATGTCATGGAAATTAAATGATATAAAAAGAAACAGCAGTCTGTCAGTATTGGAAATAAGTATGATATGAGCCTTTGACACATATATAATAATTGTATTTATTATTATTATTATTATTATTATTATTATTATTATTATTATTGCAGTACCAGGGATAGAACCTAGGGGCATTCTACCTCCAAGCTATACCTTCAGTCTTACTTTTTAGTCTTGATTTTTTGAAACAGGGTCTCACTGAGTTGTGAAGGGCCTCACTAAGTAGCTGAGGCTGGCTTCGAACCTGTGTGATCCACCTGTCTCAGCCTCCCAAGCGTGCGCCACCACGCCCGGCTCGATTGTTTTTATTTTGTTATTTTGGTTTTATACATTTAGAAATACTGGCACAGTTGGGTGTAGTGGCACACACTGTAATCCCAGTAATTGGGAGGCTGAGACAGGAGGACTGCAAATTCAAGCTGAGCCTCAGCAGCTTGTACAGGCCCTAAGAAACTTAACAAAACTATTTCCAGATTAAAAAAAAATAAGAGAACTGGGAGTGTAGTTTGGAGGTAGGACGCCCCAGGGCTCAATCTCTAGCAACATACACACACACACAAACACATGCACAGGCACACACAAATTAATGCTCAAGGACTGACCTGAAGTCTTGTTTTCTGCTTGTCCTTCCTAAATTGTGTGGTCTGTGCCTATTGCATTTATTTATTTATTTAGTCCTGGGAATTGAAGTTAGGAGCATTCTGCCTCTGAGCCACACACCCTGCCCTAAAATTGAATTTTTTAAAAAAAATTTTGAACCAAGGCCTCTCTAAATTGCTGAGGTTGGCCTTGAATCTGCCTTCCTGTCTCAGCCTGTCTCAGCCTCCAAGTACTGTGAGTACGGATGTGCACCCAAACACCCAGCATGCCTATTGCTTTTAACACCTTCCTGTTGGTGCTGTTTTAAAACCCTTTGCAATCTGTTTCCTTTTTCAATTAGCTATTGAATCTCCTGTCTTGAAGGTAATTAATTAGCAACCAAATTTTTTGAACTTATATAGGATTGTTGCTATATGTGCCTTAGCAGAGCGTATTATATATTCAAAGAGACATATACATATATAAAATGATAAATGGGTGGCGCATGCCTGTAATCCCAGCGCTGGGGAGGCTGAGACAGGAGGATCACACAGGTTCAAAGCCAGCCTCGGCTACTTAGTGAGGCTCTCAGCAACTTAGTGAGACCGTTTCCAAATAAAATATAAAATAGGTCTGGGAGTGTAGCGCAGAGGTAGAAGGCTGCTGGGTTCCATCCCCAGTACCACACACACACAAAAAGATAAATAATACAAGACAGTAATATGCTATAGATGGTCATTTTTATTTGTGTCAGATGAAAAGTACATAGGATAAATTGTTTACATTTATGAGAAAGATTATAATAGGATATAGAAAGGCTATAGATTCATGATATATACTTGCCCATTGTTTACTTCAACATATATTGAGAGAGAGGTGAGAGTTGCATTACTTGACATTAGACCAAGATTCTTTATATTTTATGTAAGGAACTAATTCTCCTGAAAAAGTACTTGGATCAGTACATAAACGAACTGTGTTAAAGAGATTTTTATTTTTATTTAGTTTCATGACTTTAGATAAAAGGGTTTCCATGTAGTGCTTATTTCTTTGCTTTTGTTTATTATGGGAAATACTTTTGATAGTCTTTTGAAAGCACCGTTTGTCTTTCTTCCCTCCCTCCCCGCTCCTGTGGTGCTGGGGATTGACCCCAGGGGCATTCACTGCCAAGCTAGAACCCCAGCCCTAGCTTATTTTTTATTTGTAAGCAGGATCTTGCTGCGCTTCTGAGGCTGGCCTTACACTTACAGTCCTTCTTTCTCAGCCTCCCAAAGATTAAGATGACAGGTGTGTGCCTGGCATCCATTTTTCTTTTCTTTGTGGTATTAAGAAGAAATGAGAGTTTTCAGGTCTTTGGGGTGTGTGTGTGGTGCTAGGGATGGAACCCAGGGGCATTCTCCTGCTACCCTCCAAGCTACACCCCCAGCCCTGTTTTTATTCTTTGTTTTGAAACAGGGTCTCACTAAGTTGCCGAGGGCCTCACCAAGTAACTGAGGCTGGCTGTAAAAATGTGATTCTCTCGACTCAGCCTCCCAACTACTAGGATTACAAGAATGCGCCACCACACCAGGCTTAGGTGTTTGATTTTGATACCACTCTTGTCCTCTGTGATAGGGATTTCTATATGAGTAATAGGATAAGTGATCTTGGTTTCCATATAAGCTTTGCACAGTGATTGTCATCAGTACTGTGTTAGGATTGCTTTTCATAATCATTTTTGGTAACAGTGAATGCACGTAAGTTACTAATTTAAAATGTAAACTTCTAGGTGTGGGTGGTATATTTCATATTATCATTCTAACATCTGCATGTTATTATCACTTGTTCTTTGTAAGGTAGATTATATTTCTGGAAATAGCACCATAAATCAAAAAGAAGTAATTGAACCTCATTTTTCTTTAGAATTATTTTTGAATATGGATTATTGATATAAAAACCCAAACTCCCATATTTTTATAGTATTTATCATCAATATCATGCTTAATCTACCGACTTTAAAAAAGACATTTTGGGGCCGGGTGTGGTGGTGCACGCTTGTATTCCCCCAACTTGGGAGGCAGAAACAGGATCGCGCCAGCCTCTCTGGCTTAAGAGACCCTGTTTCCAAATAAAAATATAAAATAGTTCTGGGAGTGTAGCCCGGAGGTAGAAGGGTTTCCAAGAACCTCAGTACCACCAAAAAAAAAAGACTTTTTGGTATCAGGTTGATATTAGCTTCATAAACCCAGTGTGGTGCCCTACGCTTGTAATCCCAGCATTTGGGAGGCTGAGACAGGAAGATCTCGGTTCGCGGACAGCCTCAGCTACTACTTAGTGAGGCCCTTGCAACTCAGTGAGACCCTGTTTCAAAATGAAAAATAGGGCGGTGGCTTGGAGGTAGAATGCCCCTTTGCAACTCAGTGAGACCTGTTTTAAAATAGAAATAGGATGTGGCTAGGAGGTAGAATGCCCCTGGGTTCCATCCTCATTACTGCAATAAATAAATAAATAAATATTGGCTTTCTAAAATTAAGGTGTTTCTTGTTTTTTTTTTTTTAAAGATTTAGGTTTGGTTTTATATATTTTATATATTTAAATGCATGGTAAAATTTGCTAATGAAGACTTATGTATAGGCTTGTTTTCTTTGTGGAGTTTTTTTTCTTTAATTCATTTTTTAAAAATATAGGGCCATTCAGGGTTTCTGTTTCTCCTAGAGTCAGTTTTGATAATTTGTATCCTTCAAAAAATTTGTACATATTTAGATTGTAGATTAGATGTCATGCATGGAAAATCGTGACAGATAATGTTAATATTTGTGATTTTGGGGGGCTTCTGGGCGTGGAGCTCAAGGCCTTTAGCACGTGCCAGCCTCTTACTCTTCATAGGGTCTGGCTTCGGATGCTGTTGTTTTGGCATTATAATTTATGTCTCTTTTTCTTCATTAGTCTTAAAAGTAAGTATTTTTATCAATTTTGTTGATTTTTTTATGTTAGCCTCCAGTTTATTGATATTCACTATTTTTTCTATTTTCTATTTCATTTCTGCCATTGGCTTTAATTCTTTCTTTCGGTGTTTCTCAACCTCAGCACTATTGAGATTTGGGGCCAGGTAATCTGTTTTGTGGGATGTTTGACAACTCTCTGCCTCATACTCTGTTTCCTTAGTACTTTGTGTGATAGAGTGTTACCTCACTATCATGAGGAAGTTTAAAACTTTTTTTTTTTTTTTTTTGGTGGGTCTGGGAATGGAACCCAGGGGCATTCTACCTCCGAGCTACACTCCCAGCCCTATTTTTTATTCTTTATTTTGAAACAGGGTCTCACTGAATTGCAAAGGGCCTCACTAAGTAGTAGCTGAGGCTGTCCTCGAACCATGATTCTCCTATCTCAGCCTCCCAAATGCTGGGATTGCAAGCGCACTCCACCACGCCCGGCCTACTTATCTATCTTATTGTTACTGATTTCTAATTGAGTTCCATTGTGTAGAAAAAATTGTCCTTTACAAAGTATATAATTTAGAGATGTTTATATGGTATGCCAGAAGATTTGTCAGGTTTAAACTGTGTGTGGTGGCACATGCCTATAATCCTAGTTCCTGGGAGACTGAGACAAAAGGATTGTAGGTTCAAGACCAGCCTCAGCAGCTTAGTGAGACCCTGTCTCAAAAAAGGAAAAGGATTGAGAGGCAGAATTCCCCTGGGTGCTAGCCATATTACTGCCAAAAAAAAAAAAGATGATTTAAGTTAGGATATTTGGCTGAGCCTGGTGGCGCACGCTGTAATCCCAGCATTTGGAAGGCTGAGAAAGGAGGATTGCAGTTCGAAGACAGCCTCAGCTCCTACTTAGTGAGGCCCTTTGTAACTCAGTGAAATCCTGTTTCAAAAAATAAAGAATAAAAAGCCGGGCGTGGTGGCGCACGCTTGTAATCCCCGTGCTTGGGAGGCTGAGACAGGAGGATCGCGCAGGTTCGAAGCCAGCCTCAGCTACTTAGGCTCTCAGCAACTTAGTGAGACCCTGTTTCCAAATAAAATAGAAAATAGAAAATAGGTATGGGAGTATAGCCAGGAGGTAGAAAGCCCCTGCCTGGGTTCCACCCCCAGTACCACCACAAAAAAAATAAAGAATAAAATATAGGGTTGAGGGTGTAGCTCAGAGGTAGAATGCCCCTGGGTTTTATCTCCAGTATTGCAAAGTAAGTAAGTAAACAAACAAACAAATTAGGATGTTTGATGTATTTGAAATAAGATTTTAAGAATTAATTTTTATAAAGCTGGATGTGGTGGTGCTCACTGTAATCCCAGTACTTGGGAGGCTGAGAAAGGATGGTCGCAGGTTCAAGGACAGCCTCAGCAAGTAGTGAGGCGCTCTACTAGTAAGACCCAGTGAGACCTTATTTCAGAATAAAAACAAAATGGGACTGGGTGTGTAGCTTGGAGGTAGAATGTCCCTGGGTTCAATCCCCAGTATGTACATGTGTGTGTGTGCGCGCGTGTACACACAATTCTATAAGTCATTACATATGTACACACATATGTAATGACTTATAGAATTGAGGTTGCATATGATCTTTTTCATTTTTCCCATTTACTGAAGTCAGTTTTTCCAGTTTTGAAACACATGCGAGTGAGGTTGCAGATCGTGGCATGTGTGTCCGCTCAGCGTGTTGAGATGTGGGGATAGAGCATGTTATGGCATCTTGGTTGTCGTTTGCGCATTCTCATTGCTGTGTAGTAGCACATTTTATGAATGGCTCGCAGCTTATCCATTCTGCTCCCGATGGGTGCAGGGCTAGTATGAATAATGCCCAATGCACATTCTTTCCTATGTCTTTTCGTGAACATATGTGAACCTTTATTAATTTGCCTACACCTACAAATGAAGTGCTGGCTCATGAGTTATGCAGAGCCGGGCACGATGACACACATCTGTGATCCCAGCACTTGGGAGGCCGAGACAGAGGCGTGCAGGTTCTCACCCAGGAGCGGCAACTCAGCTCCTCAGCCTAACGAGACCCTGCTTCAAAAACAGAAAATAAGAGAGGGCTGGGGATGGAGCTCAGAGGTAGAATGCCCCTGGGTTCTGTCATTAGTAACACACACACAAAGCATTCAGGTACTCGGCTTCAATATGTAAGTTTTAAGGACAAGGTGACTAATTGTAGTTGTTGTTCATCCTCTTGAGACACTTGCTTTTACGGGCATAGTTACTTTGGGGATGTTTCTGTCAACAAGAAAGAAGTAATGTGTTTCTTATAGACTTTTTCCTAAATGTTTGTGATATTCAAATTTGTATGTCTTTAATGGTTTTTTAAAATTATATATACCTTTTGGTGACGTAAATGGGCCAAAATACTATACTATTTTAAAAGAAGATACACACACACACACACACACACACACACACACACATATGCATGTCTGTACATACTTACATATATCTGTGTATATATATATATATATAAATATATATATATATATAGTTTTACTATTGAAAAACTACACACACACACACAGAGTTTTACTACTGTACTAATTTCAGTAGATTCTCTTTGTCAACCCCCTTTGGCTATATAATTCAGGGACTCCTGCTCTACTGTAGCTGAGTTTTTCTTGCTTTTGAGTGTGTGTGTGTGTGTGTGTGTGTGTGTTTGTGTGTGTGTGCATGCGTGCGCACGCGCGCATATGTGCACACACGCACATGTATGCTTTAGGTTACCAATTAAAAAACACTAAGCGCCGGGCGTGGTGGCGCACGCTTGTAATCCCCGTGCTTGGGAGGCGGAGACAGGAGGATCGCGCAGGTTTGAAGCCAGCCGTGCGCGCTGGCTTAGGAGACCCTGTTTCCAAATAAAAATGTAAAAAATAGGTCTGGGAGTGTAGCCCGGAGGTAGAAGGGCTTCCAGGAACCCCAGTACCAAAAAAAAAAAAAAAAAAAAAAGAAAACACTAAGCTTCATAGAATGTATTCTTTTTGTTGTGTAGAAGGCAACCTCCTTTTTAGGTACTTGAGGTTTAGAAAGTAAGTGGAACAAAAATGTTCAGAAGTTGGCTCGTTAATTCAACAAAGATAGACGTCTTTCTTATTCTAGAAAAGAGTGTTAATTCTGGGGATAGGAGGCCTTTATTTTCCTCCCACAGCAGCATGCCTTTTGTGTCAAACTACCATTTTGTGCAGTTTCCATTCTGTGGGACAATTTCATCAACTGCGACCAAACTACACTCTAAAGAATTAAAAGTTTACATATTAGTGCCACGTTGTAGTCAAGAAAACTCACAGATTCAGTTGAGGTAATGACTCCATTTAAGTAGAAAAGGCATTAGGACATTTCTCTTAGAGGGATGTTATTTGTAAAAGGGCTTACCTGTAGTTCAGTGATAAAAATACATGAGTGTCTTTCTCTCTGCTCTTGCACGTTGGTGAGCATTTAGAACCAGGGTGTCAGCTGGGCCACGCTTGCAATCCCAGTACTTGGGAGGCTGAGACAGGAGGATCGCAGGTTTGCGGAGCCAGCCTCAGCAACTTAGTGAGGCACTCCACAACTTACACCCTGTTTCTAAATAAAAAACGAAATAGGTCTGGGGGTGTAGCCCAGAGGGAGAAGGCCCCTGGGTTCCATCCTGAGTACCACGAAAGAAAAAAATAAAAAGAGGTGCCCACAAGGAAAGCAGTTCCTTGGCGCTTACTCCCAGAGGAGCATTTTATTTGGAGGGGGAAAGAGCAGACTAACCAAGTGGATTTGTTTAGAACATCTGAACCCTGCGTGAAATTGGTCATAATTGTGTATTTTAGTGACACACACTTGGAAGGAGCTGGCTGGACACATCGGCTCAGAGAAGCCACGGGCTTGTGAGTGAGTGTTTTGCTGTGATAGGTTCAGTGACTCAGTTATCGCCAGCAAGGTGTGGATGATTATTTTCTCTGCACACCTATGATTAGGCCTCTTTCTTTGTGTCATACCACCTAAGCCTTGTGCAGTCCTCAAGCTGACAAAATGGCCAGGTGGCTCCACTCCCTCATCTTTCCCTGCAGTTTCTCTTTTGTCATTAGGACAGCCTGCTTCAATTCAGGCTAATTGAAAACTTGTCACATTGTTTTCTCAGATAGTATACATCATAGTATTTTGCATAGTATGTTTTAGTCTTGTTAAAAATAATAAAAATTGAGCAAGGCGTGGTGGCGCACACTTGTAATCCCAGCGCTTGGGAGGCCGAGACGGGAGGATCGCAGAGGTTTGAAGTCAGCCTCAGCTACTTAGGCTCTCAGCAACTTAGACCCTGTTTCCAAATAAAAATAGGTCTGGGAGTGTAGCCAGGAGGTAGAAGGCCCCTGGGTTCTATTCCCAGTACCACAAAAAAAATTTTTTTAAGATAAAAATATTAGTAGGATCTAACATGCATTGGATACTTAGTATTTGCCAGATCATTTTACACATTTTTATCTAGTTCTCACTAGACAAGCCAGCCAAGGCATGTGGTAATATCCAGTTTTACAAATAAGGAAACTGAATCAGGTTAAACAATTTGTCCTAAAGTTTCATTGCTAGTGTGAGTGACAGAATTAAGCAAAACCTGGGACTTTCCTCTAATACCGTGGGTCTTTGTGGCCCCTCATGTTCTCTGGTCTTCAGAACTCTTTCACTTCTCTTATCCCTGCTTCTTGGGATGTTGTTTCCTGAGCAGATTCCGGACTTTACTACTACCAAATGTGTGCCCATCATTTAAGTTTCAGATCGAATGCCATCTTTTCCTAATTTTTCTCTGAAGTCCTATTTG
This sequence comes from Muscardinus avellanarius, assembly GCF_963383645.1. NCBI lineage: Eukaryota > Metazoa > Chordata > Mammalia > Rodentia > Gliridae > Muscardinus > Muscardinus avellanarius. The sequence goes on from NC_137789.1 coordinate 142,309,035, forward strand.
AGAGTCAACTGTGCTTCCTTTGAACTCTCACAACACTTTCTTCATATGTTTATTTTTTTGTGTGGTACTGGGGATGGAACCTAGGGCGTTCTACCTCTGAGCTACACTCCCAGCCTCAGGAGCTGAGGCTGTCCCAAGAACCCGGATCCTCCTGTCTCAGCCTCCCAAGTACTGTAAGTACAAGTATGTGCCACTGCACCTGGCTTTTTATTTTGTTTTGAGTTAGAATTATTCTTAGCCAGGCGTGGTGGCGCACGCTTGTAATCCCCGCATTTGGGAGGCTGAGACCGGAGGATCGTAGTTCGCGGACAGCCTCAGCTACCTAGTGAGGCCCTCTGCAATTCAATGAGACCCGGCTTCAAAATAAAGAATAAAAAAAATAGGTCTAGGGGTGTAGCTAGGAGGTAGAGTGCCCCTGGGTTCCATCTCCAGTATGGCAAAACAGAAAACAAAAGTACAAAAAAATTATTCTTATACATGTATTAATTTACCAACTTTGATTCCTGGTAGACTAAAGCAGCTTTGAACATTGAAGGGACTTCATATTAATTGACTAGCAAAAACTCATCAAAATAGGAGTAAACACTACTGATGCCTTTTTTGAAAATTGGAAGAACATAGGAATATGGTGATGATTTGTGTACTTATGATTATTTTTGTCTCTTTGTGCATGTGTTTGCGGTACTGGGGATTGAACCCAGGGGTGTTCTGCTTCTGCGCTCTCCCCAACCCTTTTTATTCTTTGTTTGGAAACAGGGTCTTTGTAAGTTACTGCTCACCGGGCTCGAGCCTTCAGTCCTCCTGCCTTGGCCTCCCAAGTGCTGGGACTGCAGGTGTGCACCGCTGTGCCCAGCTCATTTCTGTTTCTTGGTATTTGGAAATCGTGTTGAGTTTTGCTAGAGATATAATTGTAGCATCCATTTCCTGGTTTGATGAAAAAAAAAAGCTATCTTTTTTTTTTTTTAAAGAAGTAGTTAAATAATACAGAAAAGTGTTTGAAAGGGGTAGAAAGAACCTGCTGTTTTAAATTTGTTCATGGAATTGTGTCCGATTATGTTCTTCTGGTGTTAGCTTTTAGAATAGGCTTGGTATATACTTGAGTTCAACAGTGGGTTGTCATTGAGTATATATTATTATTGTTTTCACTTATGGCTCTCAGTGGGATTGCTAGATTGTTTAGAATACGTTTGTGGTGAACTAGAATCTTCTCTGCCCTAACCATGATGCTTCAGTTTATGACTTATTCTGGTATTTTAAGCGTGGATTGTCTCGTTTCTGTTTTACTTGTTCTTAGTGCTCTTCTCAGAGAAAAGCAATTAACCCAGAGCTTGCTTGCCAAGAGGAGGCAGGGAATCTCATCTGGAGTAGCCATTCGTTTTTCAAAGTAGACTTCTTAGGTCTCTTTAAAATGTGTCATTTCCTTTCCTAACTTAATGCTTTAACATTCCATTTAAACAGAAAATCCAAAACTTTTTTTTTTCTGTGTGTAGGAGTAAGTAGATGGAGATAGAGGAGGCCTTAGTACACACGTGTTTTTCTTTTTAAATAAAGATGAGTTTATGTTTGAATTAAACCTGATTTAATATCTCCAAATGTTAACAAAAGCCCTTTTAAAAAGATATAAAATATGGCTGGATGTGGTGGTGCTTATCTATAATCCCAATATGAGGAATAGTGTTAACATGGTCAAAGTCTTGAAACATTTGAGGATTTTTTTTTTTTTTTTTTTTTTTTTGGTGGTACTGGGGGTGGAACCCAGAGGCTTTCTACCTCCAGGCTATACTCCCAGACCTATTTTATATATTATTCGGAAACAGGGTCTCACTAAGTTGCTGAGAACCTCACTAAGTAGCTGAGGCTGGCTTCAAACCTGTGCGATCCTCCTGTCTCAGCCTCCCAAGCGTGGGGATTACAAGCGTGCGCCACCACGCCCAGCTTGAGGATTTTAAAAAAAATATGTTTTGAGGGAGCTGGGCATGGTGGCGCATGCTTGTAATCCCAGCATTTGGGAAGCTGAGATAGAGGATTGTAGGTTCTCAGCCAGCTTCAGCTACTTAGTGAGGCCCTTTGCCAGTGAGAGCCTGTTTCAAAATAAAGAATAAGAAATAGGGCTGGAGGTGTAGCTTGGAGGTAAAATACCCCTGGGTTCCATCCCCAGTACCTCAAAAAAAAAAAAAAATAATGTTTTGAGGGAGAAGCCCTTTAATTAAGATAATCTCTTTAAAATGAACATCAAGCCAGGAGTGGTGGCACATGCCTGTAATCCTAATACTTGGGAGACTGAGACGGTAGGATCGCAGGTTTGAGGCCAGCCTCAGCAACTTAGGCCCTATTTCAAAATAAAAGAAAAAAATAGGAATGGGGGTATACCTTGGTGGCAGAATGCCCTGGGATTCCATCCCCAGTACTATAAAATAAATAATTAAACAAGTAAATAAATGGAAATAAAGTAAACATCATTTTCATTAATAATCATAAATTTTCATTCCATGTCAGTTGGACTCTGTAAAACAACCCAAAAAGTAAAAGGTAAATAGGAGACAGTAACTCAAGTCTTCTGGCTTTTAAACTAAGATCACGGGTAAAATTTCCACAAATTATAAGGCTTGCAAAAACAATTATTAAGGTCTGGGAATCTGGCAACTAAATATTCATTGGAATAATAAATCAGATTACAGCAATCAGTAATGTAATAGTCTAAAGGCATTGGACATTAACCAGAATATATAAAATGATTAAAGTTCTAGTGACAGAAACTTCTTCCTTATAAAATTATTGCTTATTGTTAATACTAAATTATTACCAAAATAATGCATGTTCATTCAAGGGAACTGGTATGACATAATCATTAATAGAAGCTAACTTTAGAGTTTATAATATTTTGCTACTCAGTATAAACTTGTTCTTTTATTTTCCTGTACTGGGGATGGAACTCAGTGTCATTCAACCTCCACACCCTTATTTCCTTTTTTTTTGTTCTTTATTTTGAAACAGGGTCTCATTAAGTTGCAAAGGGCCTCAATAAGTAGCTGAGGCTGGCCAGGAACTGGGATCCTCCTGTCTCAGCCTCCCAAGTACTGGGATTACAAGTGTGTTTCACCATGCCTGGCTGAACTTGTTAGTTCTTATAACAACCATATGCAGCAAGTGCAGCTGTCCTTCTGTATCTAGGGGGGTTTGGGTCAAGGAACCAACTGGCAGTCTGGCCTTAGATTTGGTGCCCTTCATCGTTCAGTATTCCTTCTCACCAGCCGGCTTTGACCTTGAGGTTTAGAGTGAGAGAGACCTGAGTTTAAATCATGTCTCATTACTCTTCAGGTGAGAGTATGCTTCCACTCTCTGAACTTCAGTGTTTTTATTATGAAACAGGTTGCTAGGTGACGTGGCTCACACCTGTAATCCCAGTACTTGAAAGGCAAAGACAGGAAGATTACAGGTTCAAGGTCAGCCTGAGCAACTTAATGAGACCTTCAGCAATTTAGCAAGACCCTGTTTCAAAAAATGCAAACAGCCAAGTGTGGTGGTGCATGCTTGTAATCCCAGGACAGAGCATCTCAGGTTTAAGGACAGTCTCAGCAAATTAGTGAGACCTTGTTTCAATAAATAAATAAAATCAGGCTCGGTGTACCTGTACTAGGTTTAATCTCCAATACCAAAGGAAAAAAAAAAAAACAAAAAACAAAAAACGAGTCATTTTAGGGATAAATGACATAATAGATAATAGATACTGACAGCTTAGCAGACACTGTGGTTGGTCAGTGGATGGTAAGTATCATAACATACTGAAAGGCAAAATGAAAAAGGTCGCCAAAAAAATGCTGGCTGGCATTTTGAGTCATCCTTGCAGTCTTTACAATACTTGGTTTTATTAAAGTATATCTTCACTTCTTTATATTGGTTTATTTTTCTTTCCTTATATAACTTCTTGTTTGTTTCACACAAAAGGCAGGAAGGCTTGACTTTGCCCGTATCTTGTAGCAGTCAGGCAAGCCTGTTTCAGTTTCTATGCTGGCCAGACCTTTTCTGTGTTTAGGAATAGGTAGATGGAGATGGAAGACTTCAGTACACACATTTTTTTCTTTTTAAATAAAAATGGGATTATGTTTGAATTAAAATTTCTGATGTCTTTAAATCAACTTAATATAAAATGCTCTAAGTATGGCTAGGAGAGTACATGCTATTATTAATTTTATTAGAATAACAATGAAATTCCAGTTTCGTAATACTCAGTTATTAGCTATTAGCTGACAACACTGTCTGAAACCTCTACCTTGTGAAGAGAGACTGTCTCCTTTTGATGAGATTGTAGAAAGATGACCATGTGTTGCATTGTAAATTCTCTGGTTGACGTTTAGCAGTAACTAAAATAATCCCCCTTCTTGTTGTCCCATTAACAAGCATGGCTAATGCGCTCTCTCTTTTTTCTTTTAGATCTACACACAATGAGCTGGAAAAGAACCGGTAAGTCAATCACGAGGTGCAGCTTTTACTTGTGTTTAAAAAGCAAACTCACCATTTTATCCATGAAAATAATGTAATAGTGCATATATTGTTATCATTTTAACTTTTTAAGTGTATAACCTACCACAATTTGAATATATATGGATTTTCTGAAAAAAAAATTTACTTAAAAAGGTAAGCTTATACTTGCTGGGTACAGGGGGCATGCCTGTACTCTCATCTCACCTGTAATTCTAGTACTTGGGATGCTGACACAGGAGGATCGCAGGTTCAAGGCCAGCCTCAGCAACTTGGTGAGGCCCTCAGCAACATAGTGAGACTTTTTTTCAAAATGAAAAGTAAAAGGAGTGGATAGGGGTGCATATTAGATGTAGAATGCCCCTAGGTTCCATCTCCAGTACCAAAAAAAAAAAGTAAGCTATCTTATCTAAATTAGAAAAAACAAAAACATTTTGAAGCTCATTTGAATTTTGCATTTACAGGGTAGCTTCTTTATTTCTATCTTTGAGACCAATAGGGGTTATGATGTAAATATGGTCTTCCTATAAAGAATTAGTGCTTTTTGTGTGTGTGGGGGGGGGTACTGGGATTCCTAGAAACCCTTCTATCTCTGGGCTATACTCCCAGACCTATTTTATATTTTTATTTGGAAACAGGGTCTCCTAAGCCAGCGAGGCTGGCTTCAAACCTGCACTATCCTCCTGTCTCTGCCTCCCAAGCGCGGGGATTACAAGCATGCACCACCACGCCCGGCAAGGATTAGGTTTTTGGAGCAGGTAATAATCCTGACAGTGGAGTGCATTGAGTGTTTATTTACATTTTGTTTATTCTTCATTTATTTATGTATTCAACAAGTTTTTATCAACCATGAACTATATGCCATTTCCAGGCAGGGAGAAGGATTTACATAAGAAATATAAGAATATTTAAGATCATTTCTGTCCTTAAGGAACTCAGAGCTTCATGGGGGCTTCTAGTTACCTATGTTGTATAACATAGTAAGTATGGCAGTGGCAAAGCAGAGGGCAATGGAGGATGCTGAAAGACCATTTGGGGAAGGTGACTTGAACCCCCTTTGCAGAAAGTCTCAGGAGGCTCTGCAGAGAATGGTCAGTGAGCAGCAAGGAAGCCGCAGAAAGTTCAGATAAGGACAAAGATTGTAGCACTAGGCCAGCCAGGCCAGATGCTGAAGAAAGGACTTTGAGCTGGGTGTGGTGGCTATGCTTGTAATCCCAGTACTTGGGAGGCTGAGACAGGAGGATCGCAGGTTTACAGCCAGCCTCAGCTACTTAGTGAGGCCCTTCACAACTTAGTGAGGCCTTCTTTCAAAATAAAGAATAAAATAGAGCTGGGGGTGTAGCTCAGAGGTAGAATGCTCCTGGGTTCAATCTGTAGTACCACAGAGAGAGGAGAGAGGAGAGAGAGAGATTGACTTTCTCTAAGAACAGGAGCAAAAGGTGGCAGTTACTCATTTGAACTCTCATGTGGTCAGATTTGTGTTTTAGAACGATCTCTTTGGCTGCAGTACAGCCAGTTGGTGGCGGGTAGAAGGGATGACAGAGGCAGTGGAGGCAGGAGGTGCTGGTAAGCAAAGAGATGGAGCTGCAGTGGTAGAAACAGTGGGAATTAGTGACCAGGTAGCTTGATTGTGGGTTTAGGTTTTTTGAGATGAGGAATATAGGAAGAGGAAAATTTGAGAGAATTCAGAATTCAGAATTGCAAGAATAAAATATTCTCTTTGTAAACATTGGATTATTAACTAACAAGATAAATTGTCTGCACCATCTGTGTGTGTGTGTGTGTGTGTGTTTGTGTGTGTGTGTGTGTGTGTACGTGCACGTGTGCGTGTTTTACAGGGATGGAAGCCAGGGACTTTCCATCTCTGAGCTATACTCGAAGTCCTGTTTTATTTGTTTTTAAATTTTGAAGCAGGTCTCAATAAGTTGTGGAGGGCCTCACTAAGTTGCTGAGGCTGGTTGTGAACCTGAAATCCTACTATCTCAGCTTCCCAAGTGCTTACTGTGGTCCTTCAGGCACACTTAGTGGCTTTTACCACTCGGTTGGCACACGGCTCTGTTCGTATGTTCTACTGTAAGACTGATTAGGTAGCACTGTAATTATGTGTTCGTGTGTCTTTTCTGCCAAGTGACTGGGATTGCCCACAGGCAAGGATCCTTCTTTGTTTAATGTTGTACCCGCACTGCTTAGGATTCAGTGCATCTACAGTCGATTGAGTGAAGGGTAAAACTGGAATTCAGAGTTTAGGGGCCAGTGGAGGGGTTTAGGGGAGGCTGGGGCGGGGGGAGAATTAGTGAAGGGAGCACTTCCGTTGATGTTGTGTGTGTATGGATGTGGAATCATCAGTGCCGTCTCAGTATCGTTATGGGGGTGTGAGGGAGCTGGGGGGAGGCTCTCAAGTGCTCTGTGCAGGCGCCTATCACTCTGAACTGCATGTTGAAGGGAGACTGTGCTGCACCAGTAAAAATACATTGAGATCAAAGACATCTGTTAGTGGCAGATCAGTTCAGCAAGAAATCCTCCATTTTATTTATTTTTAAAAAATGTTATTGGTGCACTGTAGTCGTACATCTTAGTGGAGTACAGGATGGTAAAAGCAGACGGGCACACGTCACTCTTTCAGCCTGTCCCTACTCCCCATCCCCTCCCCCTCTCCTTCGCGTGTTTGGCTTAGTGAGCGATAGAAATCCTCCATTTTAAAGAGTCTCTTTTCTGCCTTATATTCTGGTATATTAAGGATATGGGTGGCTAGCCAGGTGTAGTGGCACACACGCGTAACCCTAGCATTCGGGAGACCGAGACAAGAGGATCGCGATTCGTGGACAGCCTCAGCTGCTTAGTGAGGCCCTCTGCAACTCAGTGAGACCCTGTTTCAAAATAAAGAATAAAAATGCCCCTGGGTTCTATCCCCAGTAGTGCAAAAAAAAAAAAAAAAAAAAAAAAAAAAGATATGGGTACTTTAAAGGACATAGCTGGCTAGATAATATGACCAAAAAAAAAAAAAAAAAAAAAAAACATGAAAAGATCAAGAAATAATAGCTGTGAGGATTTTAAAAATAAGACCAAATGTTGACTTTTAAGTTAGAGTATAGAGTATGTTTTGAGCCTGACAGATCAAATATTGATAAACATGGCGTTTATTATTTCACCCTCCTGGATGTGATCCTTGTTAGACTCTACTGGAAACCTGGCAAAAACTTCTTTAACGTGGGAGTAAAGATTCTTGTTAGTAACTATTTAGAACTGAGCTCTTGAATATTTGAGTAAATTTTGTTTCATGTGTTCTACATGTTATTTCTGACGTACTGATAAATAACCTCGGAGGCGGTGAAATGTGAATCACTCGCTGTGCCTAAGTCTTGCAGTCTGCCCTCTGACTGCCAAGGTCTCACGTGCATGGGTTTTACCACGCGGCTGCTGCCGTCACCAGTGAAACTCTTTCCTTCCTATCATTTACTTAGATCTGAGACTCTCTGACTGGTTTCCCAGGATACCTCACTCAAAGCCCGGTTCCCTCATCCTTGTTTGATAGCCATATAGGGGTAATAGACATTCTTTTTTTGGGAGGTAGTGGGGGTGGAACCCAGGGGCTTTCTACCTCGGGGCTATACTCCCAGGTCTATTTTCTATTTTATTTGGAAACAGGGTCTCACTAAGTTGCTGAGAGCCTCACTAAGTAGCTGAGGCTGGCTTTGAACCTGCGCGATCCTCCTGTCTTTGCCTCCCAAGCGCGGGGATTACAAGCGTGCGCCACCACGCCCGGCTTGGTAATAGACGTTCTTTATTAATGTAGAAAGGCTGGTAGATATCCTTCACCTCCTTATTTCTCAAATGACTTCTTTCCTTCTCTCCCTTTTTAATTTTCCCCCTATTTCCATTTCTCTCTTCCCTCAGGCTTCACCAAAAGGTAATGTAGAATTAACCTCTCAAAGATACATTTTTCAAAGGGATTTTATCACTGTAAATAAAACTCTAATTTAGTAGCATGTGTCACAGGGTCAGTGAAAAAAAAAATTAATAACCCATACCCCACTTCTGAGAAGTTACGAGCTTGTAAGCTAACAAAGCAAAGGAAATTTTAAAGGAGGTATTTGGCAAGAAGGAGGCTTAGGAATATTTTTTAAATTTGAGCCTCTGTTGTTATTAAAATTCTAGGTCCCCATACAGTTCTATTTAAGAGCCTTTAAAAAAACACACCAGGGCACAGTTTTTATTTTCTGTGTTAAAGTTATAACCTATCTTTGGTATCCTTTAAAATAAATAGAATTTTGGCTTTATCTGTCATCTGCCTTTGAGCATAATCTTACATGAGGAAGATAACACTATCAAATGGTAATTTAATTTTGTCTTTATTCTGGAACATTCCTGAAATAATTTATATTCTTGAAATTTTGCCACTTTATTATTTTTATGTCAAAAATGCCTTTTTTTTCTTTCTTAGCTTCATTCTAAAATTTTGTACATAAAGCTCTCAGAATCTGAATTACTTTTGTTCCTGCTGAGGAAAATGCAGTGAGAATTAGGTTATTTTATTCATTCATTCATTCATTCATTCATTCATTTGTGTGTGTGTGTGTGTGTGTGTGTGTGTGTGTGTATGTGTGTGTGTTTATTTTCTTATTTAGAAATAGTATCTCACTAAGTTGCTTAGAGGGCCTTGCTAAGTTGCTGAGGTTGGTTATGAACCTGCTGTTCTCCTGACCTCCCAAATACTGCGATTGCCTGGCAAGAAATGATTCTAAATTGTTAGTGAATGGCAGAGTAACTCTAAATAGCTCTTAAGTAGCTCTCCTAAGTAAAGCTGTAAGATTGTTGAGGACCTGGGCTGTAGCCTTGAGGAGACAAGAAGTAATAAATGTTGAGATTCATACTAACAGGTCTCAGAGAGAAGTATAATGGAGATTGGGAGTCTGGGACACTTAGTGTCAGCCTCCTGAATGCTGGGATTACAAGTATGCGCCACCACGCCCGGCTAAGATGTACATTCATAAACATACCTGTTGTAGGTCCAGGGGATGGGGGCGCACACAGGCAACAAACACACTGAACCATTTAGACCAAGCTCAACACAATCACCATGGTTTTAGGCAGAATACCTACTAGATGTTCTACATTCCTCAGGAGCCTATGAATTATCTCATGGTAAACTTAATGAGATTGAAGAGTTAAGAATTTCCTCTGTCCGTTGGCTTATCTTATGAGTTGGGTCCTTTGCCAGAGAAGAAACTTATTCAGTACAGAGTTTTAGATTGCTTCATTGTGTTTTCATTTTCTTAATTCAAATTACTGATGAGATTTTGAACGGAGTCAACAACTTTAGCAGGCCTTTAAGGGTCAAGGACCTTAGTGCTGACTGCAGGAGAGGCCATTCAACCTTAATAGCTGTCATTCCATCGGAACAAAAGGCTTACCCTTATTACAACCTTGGCAAAGCTGGATGGCCGAATGAGGACACCCAAGTAATACACTTTCCTAGGCAGAGAAGTAACTGAGGATTTGAGATGAAAAAGAAGACCGATAAATGGTACTGCGTGGCCTCTATGTCCAGGGCCTTTCACATCCCTCAGAGGGAAAGATGAAAGTGAGCATTTATGGAGTGATACGAGGCTGTTACATCATTCCATAAGGCAGAAAGGGTGGATCATTGAAAAGGCCATTTTGGCAACATCATAATTACAGTTTAAGACAAATGGATTTGAACACAAAACACTCCTAATCATAAAACAGTCTGACCATGAATATGATAGCTATGTTTAATATCAATCTTTCTCTTCAGTAATGAGTAATAAACACTCCACTTGGTAGCATAGTAGATAGAGTACAGTGTAAGACACTGACCCTGTCATATCCTAAAGTTAAGGTCATTATCGTTTGGTACTTACAGGTTTCCTCTTTCAGTTTGTGATCTAGCTGGTCATGGTGGTGCACGTTTGTAATCCCAGCATTCGGGAGGCTGAGACCGGAGGATCACGGTTTGTGGACAGCCTCAGCTACTTAGGCCCTTTGCAACCCAGTGAGACCCTGTTTTTATATAAAGAATAAAAAATAGGTCTGGGGTGTAGCTCAAAGGTCGAATTCCCCTGGGTTCCATCCCCAGTACTGATTAAAAAAAATGTGATCTAGTTAAATTACCAGTTAATGTCCAGAAAGGTGCAGTAGAGTGTTTTCAAACTGAAAATTGAAACTTATTCGTGGCCTTTGTGATTGTTGTAATGAGCCATTTCGAAAAAGAAAGAATAGAAAATACCAACGTGCATTGCATGAAGCAAAGTTTAAATGTGGATTTGGGAGATGTGTGTAAACTGGATCATGATGTTAAAGTACTATGGGTCATAGTCACAAGCCACTGCTCTGGAAGGCAAAAAGTAATGTGCGCTAAGTCATGAAGAAGAGGTAAATTCAAATATAAAAACAGAATAAGGAAAATGCTCGCTTTTGAGTAGACTACGGAAGCAGGAAGTTGGCGTCATAAGTTACATTCATGGAAGAGTAGGTCATACTGAGGGGAAGATTAGGATAGGAAGAGTTTGGGATTAGCCGGTGGATGTTATTAAGTGTCAAGGAATTCGGATTTTATTTTCTTGGGGAGCAGGTACAAACCCAGGAGCATTGTTCCTCCAAGTTATACCCCTGGCCCTTTTTATTTTTTATTTTTATTTTATTCTTTGGGTTTTTTGGCAGTATAGGTATGGAACCCAAGGGCATTCTACCTCTGAGCTACACTCCCAGCCTTACTTTTTATTCTTTATTTTGAAACAGGGTCTCGCTGAGTTGCAAAGGGCCTCAGTAAGTAGCTGGGTCTGTGCCTGAACTGCGATCCTTCTGGTCCAGTCTCCCAAATGCTGAGATTACAAGCATGTGCCCAAAATAGGCCACCAGCCTATTTTTTATTTTGAAACAGGGTGTCACTGAGTTCCTGAGGGACTTGATAAGTTGCTGAGGCCGGCCTTGGAACTGTGATCCTCCTGTTTCAGTCTCCCGAGTACTGGGATTGTAGACATGCACCCCCACACCCAGCGCCATCCCGAGATTGTACTTGCTGTCTCTCTAGTGTAAGGCCCTGGCTCTAGGTCCTCATCAGTGTTAATTAGTGCTCAGGTTATCTCCGTAGAGAACAGCAGCTGCCCACCAGTCGCTCTATCCCATTGCTTTTATGTGACCTTCATATATCTATATCTGCCTGAATTAGTTATTTATTCATTTTGTTATTGTCTTTCTCACTGAAATACAAGTTTTAGGAAGGCAGGGACTGTGTCCCGTTTAGCACATAGTAATCAGTCAGTAAACATTGACTGAGTGATAGGTCATATGAATAGATACAATCCGCCGGCTGGGGCGAGTTCCGCGGTCAAGCACTCTCCCAGCACACGGGAGGTGCTGCGTTTGACCCCAGGACTACAAAAATAAAAGAACCAACAGAATACATTAGCAAACTAGAATGACGGAATTGAAAAGTGGCAATCGGTTGTAATAAAATAATTTCATAGGCGAGAAATGGAAAATTAAGTGAATTCTTAAAATGCAAATAAATTATATGAAAAACTTGCTAAGTGGGAACATCTTAAGGGATTTTACCATGCGGGACTTCCTCCTGCTCATAAGAAGAGCATCGGCGACTCTTTACAGGCTCACTGGCTCCTGTAGTTCACTGGGGCATCGTATAGCACACTAGACAAAAACAGGTGATTTTTAAAGGGGACAATTTACTTGATGGCGTTTATGCTTCAGTCTGAGGTCTTTACACCTTTTTCATTTCATGATTTTAAAATTGAAAGCACTAGAATCTCATAAAAATATCAAATTTTGTTTATTAAAAGTTTTGATGTGATGTGTACCACGATTATTTGGATGTGATAGTGAATATATTTTTTCTAGACTGTTTACCATTCTCCTATTTGACACAGATATTTTGCCATAGTATTTTTATTTTTGCCTTATTGAACAAAAGTAAATCGTAAAACATTGGGAAATGTTTTTTTATTTTATTTTTATTTGTTTATTTATTTATTTATTTTTGTGGTACTGGGGATGAACACTAGGGGCCTTCTGCTTCCGGGCTATACCTCCAGACCTGTTCTCACCAAGCTGCTGAGGCTGGCTTCGAACCTGCGATCCTCCTGTCTCAACTTCCCAAGTACTGGGATTACAAACATGTGCCGCCACACCTGGCTCAGGGAAAATGCTTTTGTAACAATAATTACCTGATGATTTAGGTTCCTTGGCAGGAAAGCGTTTCTTGATTGGTTTGAGCTGCGTTTTGTGTTCTTTTACGTGACATTTGTTTAGAAACCACCCATACTTGTACACACAGTAAAGCACGTTCTAGGAAAAGACAAGATCTGTTTTGTAGAATTTTCATTAAAATTCTTACATACACTCTTGTAATCGCAATTCTTGGGAAGCAGAGAGAAGAGGATTGAAGGTTCAAGGTCAGCCTCAGCAACTTAGGCCCTCCACAACTTAGACCCTGTTTCAAAATGTAAAAAAGACAAAATGTGGCTGGGAGTATAGTTCAGAGGTAGAATGCACCTGGGTTCAATCCCCAGTTACACACACACACACACACACACACACACACACACACACCCCTTATATCAATTAATAGTACTTAAAGGGTATTTGCTTGCATTGAAGACAAGATTATGGGGTTAGGAAAACCATACCATTTTGAAAGTAATCTGTAGCCTCAGCTGGACTAAAAGTCTATAGTTTTAGACTGGGTCCTATAATTCCAGAAAGATTAGTCAAGCTTTCCTTAGCTCTGGTTTATTAGTAAAATACAAAGGGTTTTATTTGTTTATTTATTTTTTGGTGGTACTGGGGTTCCTGGAAGCCCTTCTACCTCCGGGCTACACTCCCAGACCTATTTTTATATTTTTATTTGGAAACATAGTCTCTTAAGCCAGAGTGGCTGGCTTCGAACCTGCGCGATCCTCCTGTCTCCGCATGCACCACCACGCCCGCCTAATACAAAGGGTTTTAAAATGTTTGATTATGGCTGGGCGTGACACAAGCCGGGAGTGGTGGCGCACACTTGTAATCCCCGGGCTTGGGAGGCGGAGACAGGAGGATCGCGCAGGTTCGAAGCCAGCTGTGCTGGCGTAAGAGACCCTGTTTCAAAAATATAAAAATAAGCCGGGCGTGGTGGCGCACGCTTGTAATCCCCGCGCTCGGGAGGCAGAGACAGGAGGATCGTGCAGGTTCGAAGCCAGCCGCGTGCGCTGGCTTAGGAGACCCTGTTTCCAAATAAAAATGTAAAAATAGGTCTGGGAGTGTAGCCCAGAGGCAGAAGGGCTTCCAGGAACCCCAGTACCACCAAAAAAAGAAAAAAAAATTATATATATTTTTATAAATATATATATATAAATAAAAATGTTTGATTATGAAAGTACCTTCGAGTACCTTCCTCAGTCTGATAGGAGCATTTATAGAAAACGCACAGCTAATATCCTATGTGGTGGTGAAGGACGGAATGCTTTTACTCTAAGATCTTAAGGACATCTGATTTTGTGACCTACGCTCAGCATTGTACTGGAGATCCTATCTAGGGTAGTTAGGCAAGAAAACTAAATAAAAGGGATCTTGATTTGAAAAGAAAAAGTATAATCATTTGTTTGCAAATGCCTTATGTATAGAGAATCCTTTAAAAAAAAAAATTGGCTGGGCATGGTGACGCGTGCTTGTAATCCCAGCATTTGGGAGGCAGAGACCAGAGGATCACGGTTCATGGACAGCCTCAGCTACTTAGTGAGGCCCTCCGCAGCTCAGTGAGACCCTGCTTAAAAAATAGAAAAGACTAAAAAATAGGGCTGGGGGTGTGGCTCAGAGGTACAATGCCCCTGGGTTCTATCCCCAGTACCGCAACAACAACAACAAACAAAAACACACAAAGAAAACAAACTATTAGAGCTTATAAATTTAGCAGAGTTTCAGGGTACAAGATTGATATGCAAAAACCAGTTCTATTTCTATATACCAACAATAAACAATCTGAAAGTGAATTTAAGAAAGTTTCATTTACAGTAGTATCCAAAAGAATAAAATACTAAGAATAATTTTAATCTAGAAGATGAAGACTTGTACACTGAAAACTATAAAAAGAATTTAAAGAAAGCTAAATAAATGGAAAGACATCCTGTGTTCATTATTGAAAGACAGTATTGTTGAGATGCAGTGTTTTCCAAGTGGATCTATAGACTCAAGGCAAGCCTTATCAAAGTTCCAGCTTCTTTTTTTTTGTACAAATTAACAAGCTGATCCTAAAGTTCATGTAGAAATGCATGGTAACCAGAGTAAACAAAACAATCTTGAAATGAAGAATAAATTTGAAGGACTCATAGTTTCTGCTTCCAGAACTTACCAAAAAGCTACCATAATCAAGACAGTGTGCTGCTAGGCTAAGAAGAAACATTTTGAAGATCAGCAATACAGATTCGAGAGTCCAGAGATAATCCCTCACAGTTATGGCCAGTTGATTTTTGACAAAGATGCCAAAACATATCTTTTCAACAGTGTTCTTGCATACAGAATAATGAGAGTGAATCCCTACCTCACACCCCATACCGAAATTAATTTAAAATGGATCACGACCTGAATTTAAGAACTAAAACTATTCAGTTCTTAGAAGAAAACAGAAGAGTGAATCTTTGTGACTTTGGATTAGGCAGTGGTTTCTTACATATTACAGCAAAAGCATAACCAACAAAAGAAAAATAGTTATCCTAGCCTTTTTTTCTTTTTTTTTTTTATATACTGGAGATGGAACCCACAGCCATTCTATCTCCATGCTACATCCCTAGCCCTTCTTATTTTTATTTTGAGACAGAGTCTCCCACTAAGATGGCTAACTAGGGCTTCCCACCAACTTTGTGGTCATCACACCAGTTACCATTAATGGGGGATAGTTACTGGAAAGCCTACTGAACTTGTGGTTCAGGGTATAAAAACTGCTGCCTTCATCAACAGCTGAATTAATATTTTACAGTTACTTAAGACATGTAATTAACCAAAGATGAGTTTTCAGTGTGTGGTGCAGCACCTACTGTGGTACGGGTATTTGATAATGGGGAAAGTGTGGGCCATATAATACACTGTGTGTGTGTGTGTGTGTGTGTGTGTGTGTGTGTGTGTACAAATATATATAAAACAGCATACATTCTAATTAATAATGAAATATAAGATTGACTATATACTGAGAGAATGTAGTAATTTATAGATTTTACTTATGGATAATATAATTTTATTTTGTTATGCCTTGAACAACAGTATTAAGAATTGTAGAGGAAAGGAGAGAAACATTGTCCAGTGCTTCCAGTTTTCTGATTAGGCAAATAAATAAAATGATAGTTTCTTCCCTTTTTTAGCCTAAGAATGGAAAACTGACACCTTTATTTTTAATTTATGTCACTCCAGAAGATCATTATATTCTTTGTACTCTTTTTAGACAGTGGGAGTCCAGTTACAGTGCAGAGATGTAGATGTTAACTATAGAACAATTAAAAAAAACATGTCTTGGAAAGTAGGGGACACTTGTTTAGATTGTTATAGAGTGTAGACTTTTGTTATTTCGTTTGTTGCAGTGCTGGGGATTGAATTCAGGGCCTTGTGCTTGCTAGACAAGCACTCTGCTGCTAAGTTATATTCCACTTTTTAAGAGTATTTTCTAAGCCAGGTGTGGTGGTGCACGCTTGTAATCCCAGCATTTGGGAGGCTGAGACCGGAGGATCACGGTTTGTGGACAGCCTCAGCTACTTAGTGAGGCCCTCTGCAACTCAGGGAGACCCTGTTTTTATATAAAGAATAAAAAATAGGGCTGGAGGTGTAGCTCAAAGGTAGAATGCCCCTGGGCTTCATCCCCGGTACCACACACAAAAAAAAAGAGCATTATAAAACTATAGAGCCAGTTAAATACATACATTAATATTATCAAACAGTATGAAAAATAGCACCATGATTTGTCAGAGACACATAATATCTTTATTTTCTATGCCAGTAAATAAATATTTTAAACATTTTTATAAGGGTAAGAATGATGAAAATTGTAGACAACTAAAAATAGCTGTCAGTTCAGAATTAGGCATCTGTTAGTTAGAATTGAATGTTATATGAGATACAGATGAAGTAATGGGTGGGTTTTGGAGATAAATTTATGGTTAATAGAGGAAGTGTGGCTCAGATAAAGTTACACATCTAAAATGCAATCTATGCAATGAAGTCACTTCAGTCCTCTAGACAGAGTCATAGTTTCTTTATTGACCTTTGTCAGAAATAGCTCATTAAGAAGCTTTCTGTTCCCTAACCTGGTTACACAGACTGTAAGACAACAGAGGCTGACTCAGAGACAAGGACATTCACGAAACCAAGTGTTCTCACACTGCCTCTGCTCAGTGCCCAAAGTGGCTGTCAGTTCTACAGCTGACCAAGGGGAAGAGTGGAGATCATCAGGTCTTAAAAAGTAACCCCGGATATTATAACTTGAAATTCTGTTATAAAATCATCGAGTAAAAAAGCCAGGTGTGGTGGCACATACCTGTAATCCCAGTACCTGGGACTGAAACAAGAGCATTGCAGGTTCACGACCAGCCTCAGCAATTTGTAGTGAGGCCCTCCGCAACTTAGTGAGACCGTTTCAAAATAAAAAGGTACGGCTGGAGGTGTAGCTCAGAGGTAAAATGCCCCAGGTTCAGTCCCCCAGTACCACAAAACAACAAACAAGTAATTGAGGCCTTAAATAATTGACACGGTGAATATTATAGAAAAGGCAAGGCTTTTATTCCGTTTCCTGCAGAGACCTATCTCCATCAAGCTGCAACTCTTCTGAAAAAACACTTGTTGATGTGGTGGCGCACGCTTGTAATCCCAGTACTTGGGAGGCTGAGATGAGGATTGCAGGTTGGTGGCCAGCCTCAGTGGTTTCATGAGGCCATCTGCAACTTAGTGAGACCCTGTTTCCAAATAAAGAGTAAAAAATAGGGCAGGCAGTGTAGCTCGGAGGTCAAATGCCTCTGAATTCCATCCCCAGTACCACAAACAAAAGAAAACAGACAAAAAACAAAACAAAACAAAAACAAAAACAAAAAAACAACCAACCAACTTACCTATCTTTCTTTCTTATCTCACCAACATAGCCTAGAACCAAGGCCCAAAGGTGGGGGTCGTCAAAGCAGCATTCTAGTTTACAGACAGGGCCTTGGTTTCTCTAAAATTAAGTGGTGGGATCTTCTGAGGGCTGGGGCATGGCTCTGTCTAGAGCACTTGTCTAGCAGGCTTGAGGCCCCGAGTTTCATCCCTAGATTGGGGGGAGAAAAATCTAGCCCTAAAAATCCTGGCATTTCAAGTACTCAAATCCTACTTTTTACTCTCAAATCCCATATCTTCATTTTCCTGTCTAAAGGTATTTTAGTCTCCCCCTCTCCTCCCCTGTTACTCTCCCTTCTCCTTTTCCCCCTCTCTCTCCATCTCCCCTTGATGTGCTGGGATCAAACCCAGGGCCTCATACATTAGGCAGGCGCTGTACTGCTGAGCTGTGCGCCGGCCCTGGTCCGTGCCTTGAACTTCTTTACCACCTGCATTTTCTAGCTCTACACCTTTGGCTGAGATTCACTGTCTATATATCTCCACCCCTTTTTGAATTCCTGATTTTGCACAGGGGGCAGACATGAAAATAACAAAAGTGTTTATAATATCCCAAACTTAGAAGGAATCTGAATTTCTGTCAGTAGGGACATAGCTAAATAAGTGACTGTACATAACATATTCTGTGTTAGGCAAAAAGAAAGATGTAGACCTATATATATTTTCAGATTTTCAAGACATCTTAAATGGAAAAAGCAGCCGGGTATGGTGATAGCTGAGACAGGAGGATCACAGGTTTGAAGCCAGCCTCAGCAACTTAGCAAGACCTGCAGCCATTTAGACCCTCTTTCAAAGTAAAAAATAAAAAAGGTGTGGTGTAGTTTGGAGCTAGGATTTCCCTGAGTTCATTCCCCAGTTACAAGCAATGAACAAATTGTACCTCAGCTACTACTTAGGCCCTATGCAACTCAGACCCTGTTTCAAAATAAAGAATAAAAATAGGGCTGGGGTGTAGCTTGGAGGCAGAATGCCCCTGGGTTCCATCCCCAGTACCGTTTAAAAAAAAAAAGAACAAATTGCAAAACAATATTTCCAGTATGATCTCATTTATATTTAAAAAACTCAGCAAATATACCTGTATTTCTATATGTACATGCATGTGCGTGTAATGCATGGGGAAGGCACATGCCAAAAATGATACATGTCAAACTGACATACTTGTAGCTGGGGAAGAAAGTGAGGAGATTCAAGAGGAAACTATCATTTTGATGTTATTGTTAGTCTTGTGAGCTTTTTTAAAAAGAATTTTTAGCCAGATGCAGTGATGCATGCCTGCAGCCCAGTATCTTGGCAAGTTTGATGGTGACCCAGGCAACTTAGCAAGACCCTGTCTCAAAAAAATCGAAAGGGCTGGGGGTGTAGCTTAGTTGTAGAGCACCCCTGGCTTCAGGCGCCCCCCCCCCACACACACACACAATGATTCTTAAAAGGCAGTAAATGTGAACCTATCTGTACATTTCCCTAGATCATGAGCTGATAGGAATGTTAGAAAATCATTTAGTCAGGTTAGAAGTACAGTTCAGTGGTAGTGCATTTGCCTTGCAGGTTTGAGGCCCTTGGTTCCGTCTCCAGCAACACGTGTGCACGCGCACGCATGAGTGACGCAGTCCTCAAAACCCAAGTCCCTCTAGGTTAGTGGTCCACCAGGCTGGTTAATGACAATCAGGGCGAAAACACTACTTTGTTTGCCTTGCCCTCACTCCTCCCACATTTCTCTCTGTAGTGAGGATTTAACCTAGGGCATGTGCTTCTGAGCTGCACCCCCAGCCCTATTTTATTATCTTGAAACAGGATCTTATGAAGTTGGAGAAGGTCAGGTCTGTAAACCTGTGATCTTCCTGTCTCAACCTCCCAAGTACTGGGATTATAGGTGTGTTTTCTGGTTCCTAAATTAGAGCTTTTCCACACAATCTTCAAAACACAGATAAAAGAGGATTTTTTTTTTTTTTTTTGGCAAGGACTTTCCTGATTATCCAAAATGGTCTCTCCTCTAGATTCCTGAAATTCACGGTCACTTCTGTGAATTTTAACCCACACTGCTTTGTAGTTTCCCCCTTTTTTAGATTATATATTTTCTAGATTGTACATATCCTACTAGGACAGAGACTGTCTTTATATCTTATACACAGAGCCTTATACTTAGCATTCAAGGTAAGTACCTTGAGTAACAGATACTCAGTAAATTAAGACGGAACATTTCAGTAGCAGGCTATGCACCTTTTGTTATACCAAGAAAAAAAAAAAACTTAAAATGTCAAGTCACTTAAATAGCTGGTATATGTGTATGTTGGGGGGAGAAACCTGCCGCTTCAAGATTAAAAATATTTAGGAAGGCACTCAGTGAGATATTTGCTACCCTGCAAACATCTTCCCTTTCCAAAGAAAATAGTTTTGTTCTCCGCTCCTGCTTCAGAGAGAACAGTTTGTCCACATGTATATTCTAGGTAATATGACCCACTTAGGAGATATGCAGTGACTGTGCTTTATAACGGGACCTCTGCTGAAGCTGCTGTTCCCTGGGAAAGCGCCTGTGGAGGTGATGGTGGTACAGATGGGGCACCTGCCTTTCTGTATTTGAAGTGGACCAGCAGACCAAGAAGCTGAGTTGTGCCTTAAAGTGTTACTAAATAAAGTAGAAGCTCTTGTTTGGTTGTTATGAAAAACATTTTCTTAAAATATTTCAAATCTATACAAGTATAGCTGGGTAATCCCAGTACTTGGGAGGCTGAGACAGGAGGACTGCAGGTTCTGAGACCAGTGCACAGTAACTTAGTGAGACTCTGTTTCAAAATAAAAAATAAAAGGGCTCACTGGGCGTGATGGCGCACGCTTGTAATCCCCACGCTTGGGAGGCAGAGACAGGAGGATCGCACAGGTTCGAAGCCAGCTGCGCTGGCTTAAGAGACCCTGTTTCCAAATAAAAAGTGTAAAATAGGTCTGGAAGTGTAGCCTGGAGGTAGAAGGGCTTCCAGGAACCCCAGTACCACCAAAAAAATAAAAAATAAAATAAAAATAAATAAAAGGGCTGTGGGTGTAGCTCAGTGGTAGATGCGCCTGGGTTCCACCGCAGGTAAAACATGCATGCATGCACGCACGCACGCACGCGCACACGTGCCCTGACGTCAAGGTGGTGTCACCTTGTTCTGTCCACACAGCTCTGTATCTCAGTATTAACAGATTTCAGCTTTTGGGATACAGACTTTCCTGCAATTTTCAGCTGCGATTGTGTTTTGCTTTTGGCTTTTTGTAACTTTCATTCTCATAACTATTTAATTTAATATCATTAAAACTCTAGAATTATTTAAACAAATAGAATCTTTCATGGAAGTTTCCATGATCAGCTGGAACAGTAATTTTTGGCAGGGCCTGGGAAGGCTTATTCTTTTTTGGAAAGCTAATGTTTCTCTTAGTTTAGAATTAATAGTGTTAGGAAAACATCATAGGGTTCTGTGAATTTCCGTAAATCCTGCAAGCCACACAGATTGTGCTGAGTTTTATAGGTGTTCTTCTGGAGCCATTCTTATGTTACCACAGTTAAGTGTGTGCACACATGTGTGTGTACTGCATACACGTGTGCACATCTCTGTCTTTACAAAGATACAGCTCTTTGTTAAGAAACAACTATAAAGTTGGGTGTGGTGGCCCAGGTCTGTTAACCTAGTGAGACTCTCATCAACCTAGTGAGACTCTGTTTCAAAATAAAAATCAAATAGGGCTGGGTGTGTAGCTCAGTGGTAGAATGCCCCTGGCTGGGCTCAGACCCCAGTACCACAAGCACAAAAAAAGCCCCAACTAATTACTAGTGTGACTCATTTGAAAGCCAGGAGGTAATTTGATAACAAGAGTTTATTAAATAAGAAATGACATATAACTATTTGAGTGGGTTTCATATATGGTATATTGAAATTTATTCATGATCTATTGAACATTTTATTAGAAAATAATATTTTTTGATTACTAGGGATGGTATTCTACCATCCCTAGTATTCTACCTCCAAGCTACATCCCCAGCCCTATTTTTTTTATTCTTTGAAACAGAGTCTTATTAAGTTATGGAGGGCCTTATTAAGTAGCTGAGGCTGGCTGTGAACCTATAGATCCTCCCCTCTCAGCCTTGCAAGTACTGGGGTTACAAGCATGTGCCACCATGCTGGCTTTTTATTAGGAATTTAAGAAATGTGTTTAGTATATTCTGATCTGCTATGATTATAAAGAAAGATCTTAGTGGTTGACTTTTCACTATTCTTGAGATCATACATTTTAAATTTCCATCTAAGAATTTCTTAAATAGATTGATTTTCTCAAATAGGCATTTTTTTTTTTTTTTTTTTTTTTTTGGTGGTGATGGTATTGGGAATTGAACCAGAGGCATTCTACTTTTGAGCTGTACCCCCAACCTTTTTTAATTTTTTGTTTTGTTAGTTTAACTGGGTCACTGAGAGTCTTGCTAATTAGACTGAGGCTGGTCTCAGACTCCCAAGTACTGGGATTACAGGTGTATGCCATCATGCCCAGCTACTTTCTAAATTGTAACTGGCCTTAGAATTTGCCATAGTAAACTAGTAAACTAGTAAAATTCCTTGTATTTAAGCCTTGCATGGTGGCACACACTTGTAATCCTAGTACTTGGGAGGCTGAGACAGGAGGATCACAGGTTCACAGCCAGCCTCAGCAGCTTACTGAGGCTCTCAGCAACTCATTGAGACCCTGTTTCCAAGTAAAATATAAAGTTACATCTGGGGGTATAGCCCAGAGGTAGAAGCCCCTGGGTTCTACCCCTAGCACCACCAGATATATATACATATATATATACATACATATACATATACACATACACATATACATATATATATATATATATATATATATATATATATATATATATATATAGAGAGAGAGAGAGAGAGAGAGAGAGAGCGCGCGAGAGAGCGCGAGCTGGGATGTAGCTCAGACGTAGAATGGCCCTGGGTTAAGTACCCAGTACCAAAACAACAAATAAACAAACCATGGAAAAGCTGGATCTTAATCACATTTTTGTTTGGCAAGTTACTCCGAAGTTTCTGAGCACTTTAGGATACTACTACAGGGGTAACAGTGGTTAGAATTGTCTTTTAGTGGCAGTTTTACTAGTCCCAGTAAAGTTACAATCTGGCCTCTCAAACTCTCCTCTGCCCTTTTCCCTTTTAGAACGATAACTAGGAACTTTTGAACATTTAGGCTTAGGATTTGTTTCACACTTCCTTGATCAGTTGATCATGAGCATTTCGGGTTTTTTTGTTTTGTTTTGTTTTTACTTTGAACACTCAGTCTAGAATGGCTAATAATGGGTAATGCCAGGTATCTGTGCTAATAATGTCTCTTAACAGCTTCATATATCACTAACCTCGAGATCTTATTTTATGATTTGAAATCTTTGGTGGAAATGGGAGATCATTTAAAGTGACTTAATTTCTGACACTGATAAAGGACTTCTAGCACACTGACTGTGTGCTGGACATTGGGGACGGGGTAAAACAAGTACAAGTCCTGGGCCCTGTTCTTGAGGATTTATAGTGGGTAAAAGACAAAAGATATTACTACAAAGGCCCCGCGTGAGGTGTGTGATTAGCCAGGCTGATGGAGCAGGCTTGTAATCTCAGCTACTCAGGAGGGTGAGACAGATGGATAGCAAGTTTGAGGCCAGCCTGGGCAATTTAGAAAGACTTTGTCCAAAAAAAGAACAAAAGGGATAGAGATGTAGCTTGGTGGTAGAGAGCCCCTGGATTCAGTCCCCAGTACTACACAATAAAGTATATAGCTTAGCGCTTAGCTCTGTTGTCCCAGTTGGGAGGTTATCTGAGCTGGCACTGGTGTGAACGGCTTAGTCATGTGCCTTACTTCTGTGCAGGGCATGCTTTGTCTTCGTGTTTGCCAGTATCGGTCTTACCATGTTTTCAGGACGTTTGTTTGAAAGAGGTTTCAAGAGAAATGTTGTACCCGAGTCTCTTGATCTGTCTTTTAATCTTTCCAGTTTGCCACGTACTCTGGGATGAATGTAAACTTGTAGTCCTTGAGCATGGAAAAGATACCTACTTAGAGATTGCCACACAGCCTTTTTAGTCCTTTATAGTTGCTTTCCTGGTAAGTCTCTACTGACAGCTAAAATACAGTGTCTTTCTCCCCACCCCACATGGTACTAGTGGTTGAGCCCAGGAGCATTATCTCTCTGAGTTACATCCCCACCCCAATTTTAATTAATTTATTATTATTATTATTATTAATATTATTATTATTTTGCGGTACTGGGAATGAACTCAGGGCCATTCTACCTCCAGGCTGCACCCCTGGTCCTATTTTTTAGTTTTTTTTATTTTTTGAAACAGGGTCTCACTGAGTTGCGAAGGGCCTCACTAAGTAGCTGAGGCTGTCTGCAAACTGCAATCCTCCAGTCTCCGCCTCCCAAATGCTGGGATTACAAACCTGCGTCACCATGCCCAGCCCCAATTTTTTTTAAAGTAAGGCCTCACTGGTTTGTGGAAGACTTCACTGTGCCGAAGTTGGCACAGACTCATAATCCTCGTGTCTCAGCCTCTAGAGTACTGAGATTTCAGGTGTGCGCGACCATGCCTGGCCCAGTGTCATTCAGGTAACTGTGTTTTCCCTATGGAGGGGTATCTGCAATGGTTCTCCCTCTTTTTGGAGCATCAGTGTTGGTGAAGGCCCAAGTATCTTGTGAAAACAACCAGAGACTTTACCTGGGATGGATGGATCTGCTTAGCTTTAGGTCGATAACAATGACTGAAAGCCCATTTTCTTAGCCCACCAGAATCTCTTGGGTGTCATTCTGTTTTGGAGTGTGCTGAAGATGTTTTATTCTACTAAGCCCTTATGATTTCGAGCGTAGTGACTTCTGAGATTATAAACAGTTGACCCTTGAATAGCATGGAGGTTAGGAACAGCAGCTACCCCTGCAGTCAGTAAGCCACAGATGGCTTTTTTGTTTATTTGTTTTTGTACCAAGGATTGAACCCAGAATCATTTTACCTCTGAGCTACACCCCAGCCGTATGTATGTATGTATGTATGTATGTATGTATTATCATGATACTGGGGGTGGAACCCAGAGGCTTTCTACCTCTAGGCTATACTCCCAGACCTATTATATGTATGTGTGTGTGTGTGTGTGTGTGTGTGTGTGTGTATAATTTTTTTTTTTTTTGGTGGTACTGGGATTCCTGGAAGCCCTTCTACCTCCAGGCTACACTCCCAGACCTATTTTTACATTTTATATTTGGAAACAGGGTCTCCTAAGCCAGCGCACGCGGCTGGCTTTGAACCTGTGCGATCCTCCTGTCTCTGCCTCCCAAGCGCGGGGATTACAAGCGTGCGCCACCACGCCCGGCGACCTATTTTATATTTTATTTGGAAGCAGGGTCTCACTAAGTTGCTGAGCGCCTCTCTAAGTAGCTGAGGCTGGCTTCGAACCTGTGTGATCATCCTGTCTCAGCCTCCCAAGCGCGGGGATTACAAGTGTGCGCCACCACACCTGGATTATTTATTTTTAAGCAGTGTCTTACTAGGAGGCTGAGAGTCTTGCTAAATTGCTGAGGTTAGTCTTGAACTTAGCGATCCTCCTGTCTCAGCCTCCCAAATACTGGGATTACATGTGTGTGCCACCACGCCCCGCTCACATGTAACTTTTGACTCACTACAAACTTAAACACGAATAGCCTGCTTTAACCAGAAGTTTTACAGATAGCACAGTCTTTTAACACAGATTTTGTATTATATATTGTGAAAAATATTCCAGAACCACAAAATAGCACTTACCACAGCAAGGCAAAACTCACTGGAGAGATGAGGTGCTCACAGGGAGAAGCGTAATGTGGCCTGGTGTCTCCGGCAGATTGGGGCAGTGCTGAAGCTCACCTGACTAGCGACAGGGAGGCTGGGAGGTCATTACAGCAGCACAGTGTGAACCACAGTTCGTTCATGCACTTAGAGTTCATGCACTGTATCTTCATGCTTGTTTCCAGTTGGTGGATGGTGCCAGTGTGGTATGGTCTGTGTCTGTGTGCATACATGTCAACTCTTTGTAATATATTCGTGAATATCTTATGGTCGTAAGTGATAAGCTATTATCTATATATACTTCATGCATTCATGATATACCTTTTTTTAAAAAAAGTTGAACATATTGCCAGGTGCAGTGGCACACGCCTGCAGTCCCAACTACTTGAGGAGCTGAGTGAGGATTGCAAGGCTGGGGCGTCTGGGCAACTTAGCGAGACCCTGCCTCAGAGTAAAATTTAAAAAGGGGCTCAGAGGCTGAATACTGGGTTCAACCCACAACATCACAATAAATAAATAAATGAAATTTAAATTTATTTTTAACTGGAACATAAAACATAAAATTGTATATGCTACTGGAGTTATGCCTTTTCTTAATTTTTTTATGTTTTATGTTTTTAGGCTACATTGTTCATCCAGGAGTTTTGTTCAAACTTGGGTTGCTCAAAGATCATCTGCATTTTTCTGTTGGCTGTTATTTTTTTTTCCTGAGTGTTTCTCAATCATTTTAATAGAAAACCCCAAGATATCTACATGGGAAATCTTAAAAAGTTTCTGCCTGGTCCAGTACATCAACCACAGATTGTTGATTTTTTTTAAAATTTCTACCAGACACCTCTTTAAACTTGCCTAAAAACTGAAGGTTATGTGAGATTTTATGCCATTACAAAGAAAAAAAATTTTTTTTGGTACTGGAGATTGAACCCAGGGCCATTCTACCTCCTCAGCCTTATTTTATTTTATTTTATTTGAAACAGGTTCTCACTAAGTTGCTGTGTACCTTGCCAATTTCTTGAGGCTCTGCTCAAACTGGTGATCCTCCTGTGTCAGCCCCCCAACTACTGGGATACAGGTGTATGCCATTGCACCCAGCAAAACCTAGTCTTCATTGACTGCTTTAATTTCCAGTACTTTTAACCTGAAATCATTAGAGCAAGACTGACCCATTAAAATAAAAATTAAGCAAGAATGATATGGGTCTTCTCATCTGGAAATATAGTGGCTAGATGGAATAAGGGAGAAATCTGGAAGGGAAGAAAGAGTGTACATTTCTTCATGAAAATCATAATGACTGAAATTAGAGGCCCCTGTGAAACGTGTGTGCGAGAGACACACAGACAGAAAGACGCACGCGCGCGCACGCGCGCGCGCGCACACACACACACACACACACACACACACACACACACACACACAGGACTGAGCTAGGGGCATTCTACTGCAAGCTACATACTCAGCCCAGTTTTATTTTTATTTTGAAACAGGGTCTCACTAAGTTGCGGAGGTCTCACCAGGCGTCCCCCTCTAGGACTGTAATGTCTGCCTTTTTTTTTTAATCTTGATTCACTTAGTCCAGCCAGATTCAGTTATTCCTTTATAGAACAGCTTGTATTTGGCAAAGCTATAAAAAAAATTCAGTTTTTTCTAAATAAGGTTCTTTTTCAATTAGAAATTCCATCTTTGCAGTTAAAACATTTGTAAACATAACACAATTTAGACAGAGCTGAAGGCCTTTACAGGACTGCTATTTTTGTAATGAAGAAGGCTTTTCCTAAAGAGCTGGTTGGTGATCCTGGGCTCTGTGAGGGCTCTCTTGAAAGCAGTTAGAATTTACAACTGCAGGTCTTGGGTTCCTTGGAGAGGAAGCATGGTTTTGCTGATTTGCAACATTCAAGAAATACTAGTGTTTTTAAAGAGAAAATACTAAATAAATGTTGGGTCTTATTTTTCACCATTTCAAAGGATCCTTCATACAGCTTCAGTTCTGTGAGATGAGAGGTGGGGGATCCTGAAAGATGTTTCAGGACTTTGATCTTGCCAATCTGAAAAGAAATGTAGCCACCTTTGGGAAACTTAGTCTCCACATGCTGCTGGCTCTTTATTTGGAGTAATCGTCTTTATGTTTTTGTTGCTGGAACTCATAAGAGAGCGGTGATCTGCCATGATGAACAGCCAGGATTGTCTGGTGGTGATAACAAATGGGCTTTGCTCCCCCAGCCTGGCTCTTCTTTTTATGGAACTACATAAATTTTCCAGGTTGCTCCTCTGACCTATTGATGGAATTGAAGTGTATTTTTTGTTTGTTTGTTTGTTTGCAGAACTGGGGGGTGGAACCTAGGGGCATTCTACCTCCAAACAACACCCTCAGCCCTATATTGTAGTCATTTTATTATTTATTTATTTATTTATTTATTTTTGGTACTGAGGATGAAACCCAGGGGCCTTCTACCTCCGGGCTATACTCCCAGACCTATCTTATATTTTTTATTTGGAAACAGGAAGGCCACGCAGCTGGCTTTGAACCTGCCCGATCCTCCTGTCTCAGCCTCAGCCTCCCAAGCGCAGGGATTACAAGCATGCGCCAAGCGTGCGCCATCACGCCCGGCTTGAAGTGTACATTTATTATTTGTAAATTAAAAATAAAAAGAAAAAAGTACAGTATGACTTTTGAAGAAGTCCTCGGACAGAAAACTGTGATGGTGATGAAATTAGGCTGGAATTGTATAAGAAATACTGGAGCTCGGATTCCTCTCATTTCATCTTGTCCTGGGCTTTTGGGGAAGAGAGTCAAATTAAGATTTAGACAATTATAAATAAGTAAGTCACAAAGTATAGTATTACCACCATTCATAGCTCGAACCCAGGCTTTTACTTGGTAAAGCCTTTGAGGAGATAGTTGTAATTGTTAATCCACTGAACACCTATCCTTTTTCAGAAAGAGTTTAAAAAGTAAAGTCGTTCTTACCACGTGTTCACATTCTGCCTTTTAAACACGCTCATCTCTCAGTGCCCTAATACAGCACTGAAAAAAATCCCAGCGTATCAGGAGAGCGCGCTCGGGATTGGTGCCACGTAGCTGCGTGCTGCTCGGCTGCTCCAGAGCAAATCAGGAACCACTCCAGTTGGGCCCTTTGTGGTTAGGGGGGAAAACAGACAGACAGACAGACAGACAGACAGACAGACAGAGAGAGACACACACACACACACACACACACACACACACACACACACACACGCCCCGCCTACCCAGAACAGTAAGCAATTTAGAAATAAAAAAGAGGCCAAAATGTCAGTTCTTTGTCATTACCAGGACTATGGCATATTTTAAATTCTGTAAACTTTATTTTTCCTGAAGTTCCAAAGAGCTAATGAATGTTTCAGGGTGATTAAGAAAAATGAAACACACTGGTCAGTAATTGCTGTGTCATATTTTTCCTGTCCCCAGTTTTACTCGCCCTCCCCACCAAAAATCAACCAAATTATTAAAAAAAAGAAAAAGTACATGTTGATTTGGGGAAAATTGTGCTAAAATGGGGCTTTGCGCCGAATCCCTGGCTGGCTTGACCACGTTGGCAGGCGTCCAGCCGCTTGCCGCCCGCGGTGGTGAGGAGCCTGGGCCCCGCTCCTGACCCTCCAGCTCTCGTCTCGGGCCACTCACTTGGGTGGAACTGTGAACACGCGCCCTCGGGCGAGCACTGGTCCGCAGGCCCATGCTGCGGTTCCACGTAATAGAACGCTTCTGTCCTCGGTGCAGTATGCCACCTCGCAATGAGCGTTGCACTAATCGGGTCTGACTAGCGGGGCCATTTTTAAAGGCACTTTGTTATTTTCACTTTCTGCTTCCAAATGAACATCACAAGGCACTCTTCAAGTGTGCTGTTTGTGCTGGTGTGGGGTCGCTATTTTATTAGAGGTTCCTAACAATATTTCTTCCTTTCTCTCTGCCGTTCTGAACGATAATTTAATATAATAAAAAAAAATTGCGCGGGGCTTTGGGCAGGAGCGACACCATCAGAGTTGGACTGAAACTTCTGCAGAAGAACAGGCTGGCCTCTTGTGAGCCTCTCGTGCCTAAGACAGGGCAGAGCCCCGCAGCACGGTCATCAGCTGTGCCTCACAGCCCACTTGCCCGTGGAGGAAGTCTGTTTTGGTTTCACAATGTACTTTACCCCATGGTGGCTGGCAGGGTGCAATACTATTGACATCACTGTGTTTCAAATAGAAAATTAACAAGTAGCTACTGTTGTGATCGCAGATAGCCTTCCCGGCCCCTGTGAGAGAATGCTTTTTCTTTTGGACAGCAATACTTCTCAGCCCCTTGGTACTGTTAAGTCAGCCACTGCCAGGGTAGAGATGAACACCAACAAAAGGCCCAAGAGTAGAAAACCGTTAATAAGGCAAAAATCTTTCATCTGTTTCCAAACTGATGTGAAAGATAAATAATTAAAAAAAAAAAATCTCTCCCGCCCACAGCTAAGTTTTGACAGTGGTCCAGGTTCAGAGCCTGATCGCTCCAAAGAGGAGTCTCCTTTCCCTCCACCCACATCCCTGGAGCTTCGCCAGAGGAAAATAAGCTATTTTGTATTTAGAACAAATTGCCACTGTTTTCTCCAGTGATGTAGCCCTATTTCCCAGACTTTGAAACTTGGAATACAGAAAGTTCTTGTGTGACTGAAGAAGAAATATGTTGAATGAATGATCGAGTTTGTTTTGTTTTTGTTATTTTTAAAATCTCAATCCTTATAAACAGATAAGAGAGGGAATGCATGTACAGTAGCTAAATTCAGCACAGAGGGGCATCAGTGAGCAGTTTCTGTTCAGCCACCTTAGAGGGTCCTTGTAGACGTCCCGGTGAAGAGCATATGCTACCGGACAAGCCTTTAATTATTTAAGTAAATCTGTCAAAAATGAAGTGTTCCCTGGTCATGAGTGCAGGACAGTAAAAAAAAAAATTGTTTATTTGTTCTCTGCACGTTAGTTGTAAACTGATTAGCACTTCTGGGATCTTTAAGCTTGAGTACTGATTCTTCATTTAAAGGTAAACTTTTTTTACTTTTTTCTCCCTGTAGCATGGAGGCCTTCCTTCTAGAATTTTAATCACTGTAAAACTTTAATAAAAGGCATGGGTTTGTGTTGGCTACAATTTTTTTTTTTTTTTAATGGTACTAGGGATGGAACCCAGGGGCTTTTCTACCTCTGGCCTACCCTCCCAGACCTACTTTATATTCTATTTGGAAACAGGGTCTCACTAAGTTGCTGAGAGCCTCAGTAAGTAGCTGAGGCTGGCTTCGAACCTGGCCCATCCTCCCAAGGTTCTCAGCCTCCCAAGCTCGGGGATTACAAGCCTGCGTGTGTGCTACCACGCCCAGCTGGCCGCAATTCTTAAACCTTCTACTTCACTATTTAAAGGGGGTGTTGAGGGGCTGGGGGTGAAGCTCAGTGGTGGTAGAGCACTTGCCTATTATGTGTGAGGCTCTGAGTACCATCCCCACACCACACACCAGAAGAAAGATGCTGACTCTAATCTGCAGTCGGGTTGCAGGGCGCGGGCTGGTTTGGTGCATCGCAGAGCTCACCGGCGGCCTCAGCTGCAACAGCATAGGTGCTGAGAGTTCTGACGCTCACAAGCAGGTCTCTCACACGTGTTGGCCTGGCATCCAGTTATACTGGACAAAAGGAACAGTACTGATTGTTACCTCATCCTCAGGGAGTTCAAGAGTTCCAGAAACACCCACTAGAAATTGTGTTCCATCTCTGTTCCCTACTGTGTGCTAGTTATTCTGTTTGGTATTGAAAAAATACACAATGATTAGAAATATGTATCCATTAAAATAGAGTGTGATTAGTATAAAAGCCAAGTATTCATAATCTGAGGGAGGAGCGTGACAGGGGAGTCTCGTGGGAGCCCGAGTGCGGCGGTGGCTGTGTGTTAGCGCCGCACAGGTGAGAGAGCAGAGCAGGGTGTTGCAGGTCGCCGCAAGTATGAAAACGTATTTGGTTGTGGAAGAGGTTTACAGGGTTGAGTATGGGAAGTGGGTCTGGAAAGGTGGGAAGCAGAGCGCAAGATTATAGTCGTCAGTCCGTTTAGGATTGGAGGGCGACTTGAAGAATCTTTGCCGCAGCCAGCTGAGTGGCGTGGTAGGGTGAGGACCAGCTGCTGACTGCTGGGCTCTCCTTGCTTTTCATATCTCTAAATAGCTCTGCCTACATGGAACCCCTGTGGTATAAGAAAAAATGGCCTCCAGTTTTATCACTGTTCATTTATTGAGTCCCCTTCTCCCCTGGCTCTGTCTTCCCCTGGCCCGTATCCCCTCGTCCCTGTCCACAGCCCTTTCTTTCCTTTAGGATGAAGTGATGTTCTGAAGTCCAGAGCTCTGCTAGTGGTCTGCAGTAATTTGTGGTAGCAGTTTGAACGTAGATTTCTAGAGGTCCTGAAATGCAGTATGGAATAAGAAGCTTATGCGAAGGATTCTTTTATCTTAAAAGTGCATTTTTTTTTTTTTTTTTTTTTTTGCTGGGCGTGGTGGCACACGCTTGTAATCCCCACGTTTGGGAGGCTGAGACAAGAGGATCACACAGGTTCAAAGCCAGCCTCAGCTACTTAGTGAGGCTCTCAGCAACTTAGCGAGACCCTGTTTCCAAATAAAATATAAAAAAGGTCTGGGAGTATATCCCGGAGGTAGAAAGCCTCTGGGTTCCACCCCCAGTACCACCAAAAAAAAAAAAAAGTGCATTTTTTTTTCTGAGCACAGTGATGCATGCCTATGATCCCTGCTATTTGGAAGGCTGAGGCAGGAGGATCCTGAGTAGGAGGCTGGCATGAGTACCTTAGTGAGACCTCCATCTCAAAATAAAATAGAAAGGTCTGGGGACATAACTCAGTATTTGTCTAACATGTATGAGGCCCTGGCTTCAATCCCTGTCCCACAAAAATAAACAAATGAATAAATTAGTAAACGTGCATTTTGTATTATCTGTGCTTCTTAAATGTAAATAGTAGAGTTTTCCTCCAAATCTTTGGTAAATTTATGGCTTCTGGAAGAGATACTGTCTTTAATCTTATGGCTTCAAATACTGTCAGTGTTGAATATCCATAGGGTTATGTGAGCCCTACCCTTGGACCTATTAGGTTTTGTTGGAAGAAAACCAATTTAAAAAGTCTTTCAGAGTAACACGTATCTAAACAGGTTTGAATTCTTACGTGTATATAGACGAGCGCTTTCATGTTGAGGTTGATAAGGGAACAGCAGAGTCATTTATATTATTATAGTATTATATAGCATGCGTAATACTGTATGCCATGCAACTTCATCATAACTCTTGTTGATATTTCTATTTATTTCGCAAGATACTAATAAGGAGGAAAATTAAGCAAAAGCAGCTTTTTGGTGAAAAGTGAGAGGAGGGTCTCAGCCGTTTTCCTGTTTGTTGTGCTTCTGAGCCGCGACTCCAGGAGCCAGGTCCGACACCAGGGAGCTGCCGCTTGCCAGCTTACTACCTGGGGCTTAGTAGTGTGTTTGTTTTCTGTTGTGTAGATAATCTGTAAGTTGTAGGTAAAACATATAATTACCAAATGCCATTTTATAGGAATAGCTTGTCTAGCTTCTTTATTTCATAAACAGAAAGGGCTGAATAGCAGAATATAATCATGTAACTAACGTGTGCGGCAGTGTGCTTGACTTACCTGGGTCCATTTCTAATGCCATTTTTCATGAAAGCAGGCGGGCAGATTTCCACATGTATCTTTGTACCGGGGGAACTTTTGAGCGGCTCTGTGCATGGCGTGTGT
Source organism: Muscardinus avellanarius (assembly GCF_963383645.1). NCBI lineage: Eukaryota > Metazoa > Chordata > Mammalia > Rodentia > Gliridae > Muscardinus > Muscardinus avellanarius. Next base: position 142,342,266 of record NC_137789.1, read on the forward strand.
AGGTAGGAGCCTCTGCCACGGGCGGGGTGTGTGTGTGTTGGGGGGGAGGCCTGGCCGGGCAGGGTGTGTGTGTGGGGGAGGCCTGGCCGAGCGGCCGGCCGTTGCGTAACATTCAGAGAGAGGAAAATGCAGGCGCTGCCCCTGTCGCTTGTTTTCCATTTTGATTTAGCTCTTGGCAGAGCCGCGGTACCCTGCAGTGGAGGAATGAAAGACCAGCGAGTTCCAGGGAGGGACTGCCCGGAGGGGCTCAGGCGGGGCCCTGTGTGGGCTGGGCGGGGTTAGGTTTCTTATTGTTGGGCAGGGGGGAGTCGAGTTTCAAGAAGCGACTTGAAAAACATCAGAAATGAAAAACCTCATTGCATGATACTTGCAGTTTATGTTCTGAAAAGTTCTTTTTTCTCTCCTCCCATAGCACTGTGTGCTCCATGGAGTTGATATACCTAGGCTTTAGAAGCCCAGGGCTGCTAGGAGGGGCCATTTTATGGCAGAATCATTCTTTTTCGTGTGCTGTGATACATCAGTTTGGCGGTAAAGTTTACAGGGTTTGAAATCAAAAGCAACATTGGTTTCTTTGGGGAAAAATGATCCCAATCTATGAAAATAGAAGCCAAACAAACTCTTAATTGTTCTTTTTCCCAAAAGGGGCTTGTCTTTTTTAAAGGTGTGGGCAATTTTGATAGGACCCTTCTTTCCAAAAGGGTTAGTGGCTGGGAATTGCCTTTTCCCCTGGGTAAAACCCACTTTTAAATCTTATTTTAAACTAGACTTCAAAGTATCTTTGAAAGTAAAAGTATGTTGGTATCCCTCCATTCCCAGCCCTCTCCTCTGAGCAGGGAGCCTTGTCCTCTCACCAGTTACCCCGCTGCGGAGTCTGCTCCTCACTTTTACTACCACTCATGCTCACTGAGGAAAGATTACAGCTTTACAGTTTTGATTGAGCTACCCACATGTTTAAAAACGTTTCTGTGTGTTAAATAAAAGTAGATACTAACTGGGGGGGGTATTTATAAAATAATTTTCCATCAAGTCTTTTTCCATAAATTGTATGTCAGGGGCAGGACCATGTCTTCAATACATCTTTATTCAGCCTCTTTTACTCCTTGGAGAATTGAAAAACATTCTATGCTGGTGCATGCACACACTGTCTCTTGCTGCGTCTGTCTGTCTGTCTCTCTCTGCAAATAAATATTTTCAAATCAAAACAAGCCTTTTGTGTTCTGTATCTTCTATCTTTTCTTCCTGCAAAATCTTCCAGCCCATGATTTTGGCAACCCCACACAGGAGGATCCTGGGCCACCAGTCACATGAGAATGAAGGCAAGAAAAGACCAGATGGCATCAAAAGATAGGCCTTTCTAGGTCGGTGGTTTAGAGTACAGCCTGGCTACCATCAGGGAGACTGGGGGAAAGGTTAGGAGCAGCGCCGTGGTAAGGGAAGAATTTGCCGTGCATTTTTTGTTCTAGGAATTTGCTTACACATCAAGGAAAATGTGATTGAACTCTTCCCAGCTTACAGTCATGATACCTGTTGCTCTCAGAGCGCTTTTGCTCCAGTGGAGTACACGCACGAGTGGAAGCTGCATTCTCTGGATGGGGTTCTGACAGGTGGGCTCCTGCTGGGCCGCCCACTGACATTTTGCTGCCACTAACCTTTGTCATTCTACTCTCCAAATGCCTGTTGCACTTACAAACAGAAAAAATGGGAGGGAGTTACATTAGCTCCCACAGGCACACCTCTCCCCAGAGCAGGCGACATTCTCCTGCTGCCCAAGACCCGGGCACCACGGGCTGGCGGGAGGCCTGCGTTTCCCCTGTGTTTTCCTGGTGTAAGCTGCACCTTGGGGAAGGTTGGTAACTACTTGACTGAAGCAATGTCCAGTCGCGTCTAGTAAAAGAAGGGATGTTCTGCCTTTCCTCCTGACTTACGCATTATTTAAACTTTGACTCTCTTGCTCTAAGTAGCTCCTGATTTATTGCTTAATAACTTTAGGTAATTTATTAAAGATCTCTAGATTGCTGTGAACCTAGCCAGTATTTTCTTATGGAAAGCTCAGTTGTTTTCTCTTGACATAAATTAAAGCATTCTTAATTTTAGGTTTAAATTTAGTCCCAGTCTATAAGCTTAGGTCCTTTTATTTTTTGTTTAATTACCTGGAAAATAGTTGCTTTTTCAAAGACTCGGTATCCTTCAAGTCCAGAGGCGAACTTCACCCTCTCGTCTAAGCCGGCCTCCTCAGTTACAGTCTCCTTTTGTTGAGATTCCGTTGCCTGACTCAGTTCAGTGTGAACCAAATGAAAGAAATGCTATGTATGTTTTGTGCTGTAGCCTGAACTACAAACCTGACACAGCCAGGCATGTTGGTGCACACTTGGAATCCCAGTACTTGGGAGGCTGAGACAGGAGGATTGCAGGTTTTAGGTCAGCCTCAGCAGTTTGTAAGGCCCTCCACAACTTAGTGAGACCCTGTTTCAAAATTAAGGATAAAATAGGGCTGGGGGAGTGGCTTGGAGGCAGAATGCCCCTGGGCTCAAGTACTGAAAAAAGAAAAACCAGAGTTTTTACACTTTTGCTAGCGAGTTGCAGGTATACGTCAGAGGGCGGTTGAGTGTGATGGGAGCACACGCGCTTGGCGTGCTTTTCTCTGCGCCCCACCCCGCTCCCCGCACTCTTAAAGTTGTTTAATTTTTTGTGTTTTTTGTTATTTTACTTTTCTCTCTCAAGCAAGTACCTGGAATAGTGTTGACTACACAAAAGTCAGGTAATAAACACACAACAGAATAATGTTTAAAAACAGACCCGAAGGTGATGGCACATGCTTGTAGTCCCAGTACTTGGGAGACTGAGACAGGAGGATCACAGGTTTGAGACCAGCAACTTAGTGAAACCCTGTACAACTCAATGAGACTCTTTTTCAAAAAAAAATAAATAAATAAAACAGGGGTAAGGATGTAGTTCAGAGGTAGAACACCCCTGAGTTCCATCCCTAGTACCACAAAATAAATATTTTTAATATTATCTTAGCTACTTTCCACATAGGTTTTTATTTAGTTAGTTTTTGCAGGTCTGGGGATGGAACCCAGGGGCATCCGACCTCCGAGCTACACCCCTTGCCCTGTGTTTTATTCTTTATTTTGAAACTGGTCTCACTGAGTTGCAGAGGGCCTCACTAAGTAGCTGAGGCTGTCCACAAACCGCGATCCTCCGGTCTCAGCCTCCCGAATGCTGGGATTACAAGCGTGCGCCACCACGCCCGGCCCACATAGGTTTTAATGTCTCACAAAACAGGAATTTGACCCCTCTTTGTTCTTTTTTAATTAGTATTTTTGTTTATTGGTGCATTGTAATCATACATCTTGATGAAGTGCAGGAGGTAGAGGCGCACTGCACACAGCGCCTGTTCCCACCTGGTCCTCCGCCCCTTCCCTGCTCCGCTCAGCGATTGGCTTGATAAGTGTGTGCGAGTCCATCACGTCTCCCCATCCACCGGCTCCTCGGTCGCCTTCTTCACTCACCAGGGTCTCTCCCTGGCCGCCCGCCTCCACCCTGCTTCCTCCCTTCCTAGCTTCTGCACAGCAGGGACAGCAGGGACAGCAGGGACAGCGTCTTTTTGCTTCCTGTTACTAATCTCACGTAGCCTGGTGTTCTCCAATTCCATCCATTTCCCTGCAAATGCCTCTTCTTTTTTTCCTCCTGCGGTACTGGGGCTGGAACCCAGGGGCATCTACCTCTGAGCTACACCCACAGCCCTATTTTCTAGTCTTTTTAGTTATGAGACAGGGTCTCACTGAGTTGCAAAGGCCCTCGCTAAGTAGCTGCGGCTGTCCGCAAACCAGAATCCCCTGGTCTCCGCCTCCCAAATGCTGGGATTACAAGCGTGCGCCACCATGACTGGCTCTTTGTGTTTTTTATGTGAAACTTACAGTAAGGAATCAGAAGTTTTCTAGACTAAGGTGTAATAAATAGGTAATCTTATATATAATACCAAATTTCTGGATTTAAGTAATTTGGACATAACTGGAAAAGCTCTTCTTGTGGTTACACACTGCTTAACTTTACAAGTTGCTTTGTTAACTTTTTTTAAAAAAAGGCTGGATGAGGAGCCGAGCTTCTGATCATTAGCAAGAGAAGGGCAACTCCAGCCTGCAGTCACACCGCGTGAGCGCAGTTGCTCTGCATTTGCCGCAGTCACCCTGACTTGGAGGGCGCTTTCTACGCTGGGTGTGGCTTTTGTTTTGGGTCTGTTCGGCAAGAGGATTCTTATCTTGTGAGATTCCCCATCTAAGAGATTTGGGGAGCAGAGCAGAGTGACTTTAAAATTGTTAAATATCCGTAAGGGGGATACATGGATATGCTTTTAATTTAGAAAAAAACAAAAACATTCCTTTATCCACATCCAGAACCTCGGGTTTCAGCCTGGAGCCAACTAGACTTGGGGTGATGAGCTCAGTAGACAGATGTGGAATGGCAATTCTCCAAGACATTCGGCTGCAGTTGGGCTAGTGGGAACTAAAGAGCCTCGACAGTTCATCAGCCGAACCTCCGACCTCACCCCCTTAACTAACATCTGTGCCCCGCGGCGTGCCCCTGGTGACGTGACTGGCTGCGAGCCGATCTCCCCACACTGCTCATGTCTGAGGATTCCACTTGACATTATTGCTTATGTATTAAGGAGAAAATAGAGCTTGGTGAGCTAGTACAAATCACTTGGGGTCCTCTTTGAGAAGAAGAGGGGGAGGGAGGGTATGGTTTCTTCCTGATACAGTTGAGATAAGTTCTACAAATTTTAGTTAATAGCTTGTTAAGGACTTAAAGGGAAAATGACACATTTGTTTATTTTCAGGTATACTGTTAACTGCTTAATTATGTTGTGCTTTATGAAGCATAGAACCAAACATAGAAATTAGTACTATTTCAGGATGAAATTATATGCTTAAAACTGATTCTCACTGGGTATGATGGCACACATCTGTAATCCCAGAACTCAAGAGGCTGAGACAGGAGGATTAGGGGTTTAAGACCAGCCTCAGCAACTTTTAGTGAGGTTCTGAGCAATTTAGGAAGACCCTGCTTCAAGTAAAAAAAATAAGGCTGGAGGCGTAGTTTGGAGGTAGAATGGCCTGGGTTCAATCCCTAGACAGACAGGCACACACACATATTCATTCTCTCTCTCTGTCGCTCTCTCTCTCTCTCTGTCTCTCTCTCTCTCTCTCTCTCTCTCCCTCTCCCTCTCCCTCTCCCTCTCTCCCTCTCCCCCTCTCCCCCTCCCCCCCTCTCTCCCCCCCCTCTCTCCCTCTCTCCCCCCCTCTCTCTCCCTCCATATCTCTCTCTCTCCCCCCTCTATCTTTCCCCTCACTCTGATCACACTTCCTTTTAGAGCACTGGGAAGGTAAATCCAGTATGCTCTTCATTAGCATTCCAGGAACAATTTCCAAGACTTTCCCACAAGATGGGTGGATTAGATAATACAGTGACTTTAATAAGGAGCTTTGTCACCTGTGTCCTTGTGTAGGAAACTAGAGGCAAGTAGTGAGAGGGTGGAAAAGAGAAAAGGAAATGAAAATTAAGCTTAATGAGTTGATGCACTTAGATAGGAAACCAGGAACCATTTTATGTCACAGAATTTTGTTATTGTTGTGTTAGATCATATCAAACTACCATTTTTATAAGAAAAATGGCTGGGGATCAGGAAGTTTATGAGGTTCATCCTAATATACAATAGTATGAAACACACTGTAGGTTGGCTACAGTTTTGGAGGGGTGGGGAGTGTGTGTGTGTATGTGTGTGTGGAGAGAGAAATATTAAAGAGAAAAGAGAGAAAATAGAAATTTATGAGCATTTTATATCTCTCCTTTGGGTACCGCAGCTGAAAACCTCTATACTAGCTTGTGGTTTTATTATTTTGATTTTATTTTATTGCGTGTGGTACTGGAAATTGAGCCCAGGAGCATTCTACCTTGAAGCTACACCCTTCTGCCCCCCCCCCCCTTTTTGGTGATCTGGGGTTTCTGGAAACCCTTCTACCTCCGGGCTACACTCCCAGACACCTATTTTTAATATTTTTATTTGGAAACAGGGTCTCTTAAGCCAGCAAGGCTGGCTTTGAACCTGCGTGATCCTCCTGTCTCCACCTCCCAAGTGCGGGGATTACAAGTGTGCGCCACCACGCCCAGCATCTTCAGCCCCATTTTATTCTAGCTTTTTGAAAGAGTCTCACTAGGAGCCAGGCGTGGTGGTGCACACTTTTAATCCCAGCATTTGGGAGGCTGAGACAGGAGGATTGCTGTTCACAGACAGCCTCAGCTACTTAGTGAGGCCCTTTGCAACTCAGTGAGACCCTGTTTCAAAATAAATAAAAAATAGGGATGGGGGTGTAGCTCGGTGGTAGAGTGCCCCTGTTATTCTCGTATGTTTCCACACTTCCCTATTAATATAGTTGAGGTAAATTTATAGAGTAGACAAAAAATAAATCGTCTCTGACAGATTATCATCAAGGATAATAAAATATGAAGTGGCCGGTGACTATGAGAAATGGCAAGACTGAAATGCAGGCGCCTCACACTTGCAGATAACTTTGAAACTGGAGAATTAAGTCTGTGACGTAGTTATATGCTGAATAATTGCAAATTATTGTCTTAAAATAGGTTTTATGATGTTTCTAGTAGAATCCCCAGGCTGTGCTGACGTGTCTTTGTCTTTCTTAGACGAGCTCATCTGCGCCTGTGTTTAGAACGCTTGAAAGTTCTGATTCCACTAGGACCAGACTGCACCAGACACACAACACTTGGTTTGCTCAACAAAGCCAAAGCACACATCAAGGTGAGGACTTGACTTTCGGATTTGCATGATTCTGAGTCCTGGTTTAATTATTACAATGATCCCTATCCATATACATCAGCGAGCCCGTGTGCCCTCCTTAGTAGTGGCCTCAAGAGAAATCTTTCTAAAAACTTATCAGCTAATCTGATGGGAGCCCGTAACCTGATTAACCTAGTGTTCTGACAGCGTGGCCCTTCCTGCGTCCAGAGCTGAGAAAACGAGGAAATAGCAATTCCCTCTGGCCCACAGCAGGCAGGCAGCGGTGCCCTCTGGTGGGGACGCGTCGCTGGCCGTGTCCTTCAGTACTTTTCCATCAAATATCACACTGCAGAGGAATTCTGTCCTTTGTGGAGACTAGACTTTTAGAATTCTATCTTGTTCAAGTAATGTAGCTGTGCTACACACACACACACAAAGAATTCTTTTTGAGGTTTAAATATATGTGTAACTTTATTTATGCAGACACACGTGTATATTCATTTGTTTTCTCAGGCAAAGAAGAAATCTTTTAAGATGTTAGGTAGAGGCCAGATTTAATGTTTGTGCTGGATTGTACACAAATGTAACATCATCTCATCATTTTAGAAACTTGAAGAAGCTGAAAGGAAGAGCCAGCACCAGCTTGAGAACTTGGAACGAGAGCAGAGGTTTCTGAAGCGGAGACTGGAGCAGCTGCAGGGCCCTCCGGAGATGGAACGGATACGAATGGACAGCATCGGGTCGGCTATTTCTTCAGATCGTTCTGACTCAGAGCGAGGTAGGCAGGGTGCCTTTCTCAGCAAAATAAATATCTCTGTCTGGATTCGGGGACTGGGTTGGAGGTACACTGTATTTGCTCTTTTTAGCCGACACTATATAATATTCTAGGTTTTATGCAGTCACACTGTCCAGCAGTGTCTATTTTTTCTCGAATATATATATATATATATATATATATGTAACTTTCCATTTTGAAATAATTAAAAATTTTCTGTAGAAAATTGTAGAGTTCTCATCTACCCTTTACCCAGTTTCCCGTTATGTTACTTTTTTTTTTTTTTATGGCACTGGGGATTGAACCCAGTCTACATCTGAGATAAACCTCCAGCCCGATTTTATTTCTTATTTGGAAACAGGGTCTAAGTTGCGGAGGGCCTCACTGAGTTGTCGAGGCTGGCTTTGAACCTGCAATCCTCCTGTCTCAGCCTCCCAACTACTGGGATTACAAGCGTGCGCCACCACGCCTGGCTTATGTGACATTTAAGTAACTGTAATAGTTACTGAAACCAAGACATCAACACTGATGTACTATTAAATAATCTACAGATCTCACTCAGATTTGAATAGTTTTCCCCATTAAAGTCCTTCACCTAAAGTCTTACGTACGATCCTGTTACTGCATTTGACAGTTCCTATCTTTCATGGCTCTTACGCTACTGAAGAATACTGACCAGTTCTCTTTTAGTGTTCTTCAATTTGGGTTTGGCTAAATTTTTAAATGACTAGATTGAGAATATACATTTGGGATAAGAAATACCACAGAGCTATGTGCCCTTCAGTTCACTGTGTCAGGAAGATACATTGGGTTATGTTTTTATTCTTTGCAGCACTGGGGATTGAACCCAGGCGTGTTCTACCTCTGATCCCCCCCTTCCAGCTCTATTTGACTTTAAAGCAGGGTTTCATTAAGTTGCTGGAGGACTTGCTAAAACTATTGAAGCTGGCCTCAGACCTGCCATCCTCCTGGCTCAGCCTCCCAAGTACTAGGATTACAGGCATGCACACCATGCGGGCGTATGTTCATTTATGTCTACACTTTATGCTAGGCTAGTGAGTGCTCTGCCACCGTGGTATACTCCTAGCCCTATGTCTGTATTTTGAAGGACTACATCCTTCATTTTTCTTTTCTACTGTCCTAGAATATTTGTCTTTAGCAGAATTAAAGAACAGAAACCAATCAAAACAAATAGTCTAAAAAACTTTTCTTGGTGGTTCTGGGGATTGCACCTCAAGGGCATTCTACCCCTGAGCCACACCCCCTGCCCGGCTTTATTCTTATTTTGAAACCGGGTCTGACTACGTGCCGAGGTGATCCTGAAACCTGCGCTCTTTCTGCCTCAGTCTCCCAAGTACTAGGATCGCGAGTATGACACACCACATCTAGCTAGAAATGGTCTAAATTTTACTGACCTTTCATCTATAGCTCCCACCAGCTCAGGCCTTCACCACAATAAAAGATCTGAGAGGCAGACATTGACAAATTTAAGCCTTACATTTGGGGAAACAGCTCATGAAATCTTAAGAACTCATTACACAATTTTTTTTAACAAGTTTTGACACTTTTATTTTCAAGATTTTTTTGTTTTGAGCTTTTAAATGGAAATTTCTAGACATACCCAAAAGTACAAAGAATAGAATTAACTCTTCATTTAGTTCTAATAACTAGCAACAATCTGTCATTCTTGTTTTATCTAATTCAAATATGAAACATATCAGACTTTGTCTAAGAAGACTGAAAACTCAATTTTCATTTTAGTACTTATGGAGGGAAAAAAATTCATTTTCTTTTTTTGTGTGGTACTGGGGATTGAACCCAGAGACAGTCTACCTCTGAGCTATACCCCCAGCCCTGTTTTTCTTTTTTATTCTTTATTTTTGAAACAGGATCTTCACTAAATTGCAGAGTGCCTCACCAAGTAGCTTAGGCTGGCTGTAAACCTGCAGTCCTCCAAGTATGCACCACCATGCTTAGCTTGTCTTTTGTGTGTGTGTGTGGTACTTGGGACGGAACCCAGGGGTATTTTACCTCTGAGCTACACCCCCAGCACTATTTTTTATATTGAAACAGGGTCTCATTGAGTTGCAAAAGGCCTAAGTGGCTGAGGCTGTTCACAAACCATGATCCTCCTGTCTTAGCTTCCCTAATGGCTGGGATTACAAGTTTGTGCCACCATGCCTAGCATGGCTTGTCTTTTTATTTTAAAAATGTGTATTGTTATTATATATTATTTGGGACTGTATATATAGTATTTAATAATATATTTATCTGAGTCATATGTATAGCCACGAACTTTGTGTTTAGATTTTGAAATTAAATACCACTACCAAAATGCTTTTACTATAATCACTATAACTCAGACACTAATTTTAAGCCGCAGGCCCTCATTTCAAGCTGTATTTGGGGATGGGGATGTAACTCAGTGGCAGCGCCTGCCTAGCGTGCACAGGGCCCAAGTCTGATCCTTAGCACCATAAAAAGGTGGGGGGAGATCAAGCTATAGTCAGTGCAAGAAAATCAAGTTGAATACCAATGCCTCAAATCTACCTTCTAATGATTGAGTACTTTTAGTGACTAAGTAGTCAGAAATCTTCATGATGAATCATGGAAGTCTGTAGAACTATCTGTAGAATGGTATTACCAAAGGTGTGGATGGATAAATTTCCTGATTTGTCTATTTTTAAGTTTACATCCCCCACCCCATCTTTTAAGGCAGCCCTGATTAGTAAACAGCACTGAGAATTATTTTTTATTTAATGCAAAACAGATGTTGTTAAACCACTTGGGGTTGGAATCTTTTAATATTAAGAACTAATTCCCAAATAGGCCAAGTGCTTTTTGTGGGAGGTCCAGACAGACTGGCGTCAAAGGGTTTTAGTAAACTTACTGCCTAGCTGAAGACCACCATTGTATACCAGACGTTCCCCTTTGCAGAGAATATTATTCACCTTCAGTTTCTGTTCTCCAGAGTACTGACAAGCTTGTTGTAAAACATTTACTTTATGCCACTTTCAAACCTAATATCTTTTGGTTTTTGAAGGTACAAATATAAAAATTACTAATGTTTTCTTTTTCCTTCCCTTTGGCAGAGGAGATTGAAGTGGATGTTGAAAGCACAGAGTTCTCCCATGGAGAAGTGGACAATATAAGTACCACCAGCATCAGTGACATTGATGACCACAGCAGCCTGCAGAGTGTTGGGAGTGATGAGGGCTACTCCAGTGCCAGTGTCAAGCTTTCGTTCACTTCCTAGAACCCAGCATGACATAAGAGTGCAGGGCAAAATATTCACGGGGCCAATTCAATACAATCTCTTAAATTGGGTTCATGATGCAGTCTCTTTAAAGCTAAACAAAACTATACTTGAACAAAAGGGCCAAAAGACCTGCATTTAAACAAATACTAAGCAAAAAATGGGGTAGAGCCTCCCCAACAGAACAAATATTGAGAATATTCATATTGGGGGAAAAATCACAATTTCTAATGGCAGCAGAAAACCTGTATGGAATTATCTTGATTTGATTTAGTTGATTAAAAGAGGACATTGGAGAGTCCATCCTGTTTCTAGTTTGCTCCTACGACATGGAGTAGACACATTTAAGGTTGGGGTTGTGAACCCCTTCTCAGCTTTATGGCCCTAGAAACAAAATCAAATTTATATTGAGGAAAGACAAGATAATCAGGCATTAATCTTGGATAGCCAAGGAGCTATTAAAACTCAGCCTGGGACACCTTATCATGAAACCTGTGGATGATCAATTCTTTAAAAAAACAAAAACAAAACCTCATTTCATGCTCTGCAAGGAGACTCCCATGGAGCCTGTTGAGAGGGGTCATCATGCAGCTCAGCTTCCTGCTGGATTCCATGCTAAGCCAGCTGACCTTAGCCTGCATCGCTAGCACTAGGGCGCCGACTGCCCGCTCGCCAGCCCCAGGCCCCGAGGCCACGTGGGGGCAGTCCGTGCTTGACAGCTTGTCACACCACGCCTGAGTGTGGATTGGGGTGAGAAGGAAAAAGCTCCACGTGCCTCGGCGTCTGCTTGGGTCAGAAGAGTTATGCACACAAGTTAGCAGGCCACGGTCTGAGCCACGGCAACATTTTTATTTGAGATTTTGATAACTGTTTATATGTGTTGAAAACCAAAATGGCATCTTTTTAAAGCTTGTCCATAAGTAAACATAGATGTCTTTTATAGTGAAAAACACATGGGAAAAATCATCTATTTTGATGCAGCATTTGATAATGATAAAACACCTCACACCTCACTCTTTATAGTGCACAAAATGAATGAGGTCTGGGCTAGGTAGGAAAAAGGTCAATGCTGTTTTTGTTTTCTTTTAGAATCATTACCTTCTGCCAGCTTCTAAGCATCTGTAGTAGACGCGCTATCCTAGTTAACGTAGTTACGTTCAGCACTTGTCTCATCTTACGTAGAGTTGCTCCCATGGTCTGCAGGCGTCCCCTTCCTCAGTCCCACGGTGCAGGCGCTCTTGTTTTCTTCTGTGTGAACCGTCTCGCCTGCACTCTGATGTCGTGTGTTCCCTGTCTTCCAACTCCAAGGTTTCCCTCTGTCCCCCTCCCCCTGGGAAGCCTCCTTACCCCGGCGGTTTGGACTTTGTATACTTTAAATAATTTAACTACCCTTAATTACTTAAAAAAAAGCTTTATGATTTTCATAACTTATTGCTGATTTTAATGGGTTGTTAATTTCAGTCCTGTAGTTTTATTTTATGTTTAGATAGGGCTGGTCAAGGAAAAAGAAAATAAAGACAACCATATTTAGCAGTGCAGTTGATTGTGTGTTAATGTTAGACTATCCTTTGGTAAGTAGCACTTTAACAGCATCTACTGCTTTTACATATGAAGCATACATCTTGGGCTTGAGTAAGGCCTCAGCATATATATATATACTCACTTGTTCTCTCCTTCTGCTCCCCCAAATATTTTTTCCGTGTACTATTAGAGTGGAAAGAAATCTTTGAAATACATGTGTGAAAAACTGCATGTCTTCAGAAACCCAGTAATTAGAACTTGCTATACTTCAGATGCTGGGGACTTAATGAAAAACATGACAAGTTTCTTTCTGTGGCCCAGGTAAATTATTTCTGGTTTCATTTATAATTATTGCTGGCTGGGGCAAGATATGCACTATATATTTGCTTGCTTTTTGCTTTCCCAAGTAAGAGTTTCATTCAGGCAAGCGGGCCAAGGTTCTGCTTGTGTTCAAGGTAAGGGGCTGGAAGCCTCTTGTTACAAACCTACAGTACTTGTTTCAGTCACCCCCAAAGCTCTTCCTTCCCTGGCTTTGTTTTCCTTGGCAGGGCCGCATGGGTAGACTGTATGGTGAGTAAAAAGTATTAATTTTCTAAGACAAGTTGACTTTGAAGACACAGAACTACAAGAAATAAAAACTGTGAATAAAGAATACCCGCGTTATGTTTGTAACACCCCTCTCCATGAAGGCAAAATACAGAGTACCCACACCTGCAGGCAACTGTCTCGTCTGTGGATAATACATCAGATTTCCACAATTAACAGCAACCTGAATTGCTATTTCTGTCTAAATTTAAACAGGTGTGTATTCCACATAGCTTAACTGCAGAGGCTTAATGTACCCAGTAACTGCTTCAGGTAGGACACACAGTACAGACAGACATTTGTCATCGTCAGTAACTCTTTAGGGAAATCCTTTGTCTAGAGTATTATACAAACTGAAAGGCCTGGATGTTATTAGAATACTCTTCTAGTAAAATGCCTGTGCATGATGCTTATATTAAGAGGTCCAAGTAAATCCTATTACCAAAGGATTCTGTTGAAGTCATTGTGACTCAGTTTAGGTTAGCATAGGTAGTAGAAAAAAAATGCTTCTTTTAGTCCCAAGACAATGCCTGTCTCTAGAATTAGAAGGGCCTTTAAACTGGAGGTGGTGGCACACCCTATAATCCCAGTACAGGTGGCTGAGACAGGAGGATCACAGGTTCGCAGCCAGCCTCTGCAACTTAGACCCTGTTTCAAAATGAAAAATAAAAGGGCTGGGAATGTAGCTTAGAGGCAGCATGCATCTGAATTCACTCCCCAATACCAAAGGAAAAAGACAAGGGCCTTTAAAAAGGCAGTGAGAATTGCTTAAGGCAAAAATGTTCTTGCAAAAGGCCATAATACCTCCTGGTTCTTATCTCCTGAGGAAATTGTTTAGCCTTTTAGGAATTTTTGAAGCAACAGTGTCTTCCCTTCTTTTACTCTCTACCACAAAACTCGAAAGCCCAAACCAGATTCCAACAGCATAATCAGAGAAAAGCAAGAGCTTTAATTTTATTTTAATCCCAGTTCCAACATTTGGTAGGCTCTGGAAAAATTAGTGAATTTCTTTGTGGAGCTTGTGTTCTGCTGAAAAGTTGCTATCAATACTACCTTCATCTTGAAATTTTAAGTGGATACAATCACACATCCTACTTCCAAAATCTAGGAGTATATAGTACCAAAAAGAAATCAAGAGTCAGGCATGGTGGCACAAGCTGGTAATGCTCCAAGTACTTGGGAGGCTGGCTGAGACAGGAGGATGGCAGGTTCGCAGCCAGCACAGCTACTTAGTGAGGCCTCAGCAACTTGGGGAGACCTTGTTTCAAAATAACAAAAAACAGGGCAAATAGGGCTTGGGGTGTAGCTCGCAGGTAGAGTGCCCCTAGGTTCAATCCCCAGTACTGCCAAAAGAAAAAAGAAAAAATCAAGAGGTATGTACTACTTTTCCTAATGAATGCAAACTTCTCATTTCTTCATCCTTAATATTGATCTTAATTTTTAAATTCTGGGTCTTACCAAAAAGGTTTGAGAGAAAGTGTGTGTGAGGGGGGGTGGCTGGGAACCAAACCCAGGATCTCTCATATGATGCTAAGCAAGCACTCTACCAGTTATATCTCCAACCCAGAAAAGGACTACTACTTAATTACCGATTCATGCTAGCAAAATCCCATGGCAGGTAGTGCTTGGCAAAAATCTTTCTTCTTCCTTCTGAGATGAGAGTTTTACACCATGTTACCCAAGCTGGTCTCCAAGTTGTGAGCTCAGTGATATGCTGGCCTCAGCCTCCTGAGTAGCTGGGATAACAAAACTGGCTCAATTTTGTGTGTTTGTGTGTATATGTGGTATTGGGGATTGAACTCTCTATTCTTTTTTTGAAAAAGCGTTTAAGTTGCAGAGGCCTCACTCTAAGTCAGCTGAGACTGGCCAAGAAGTTGCGATCCTCCTATATCTGCCTCCCAAGTACTGGGATTACAAGTGTGCACCACCACACCCAGCTCAACTTTTTTTTGGTACTCAGGATTAAAACCCTGGCTGAACTCTAAGCTACAACTGCAGCCCTTTTTATTTTGAATTTGGGTCATGCTAAGTTGCTGAGGTTCTTGTCAAATTGCTGAGGTTAGCCTGTCCACTGTGATCTTCCTGTCTCAGCCTCCTAAGTCCCAGTATTACAGGTATACACCACCACACTCCACTCGGGCTCAGTTTTGATAGCCTACAGATTTTTTTTTTTTTTTTTTTTGTGGTACTGGGGATGGAGCCAGGGGTGTTCTGCCTCTAAACTACAACCCTCAGCTCTATTTTTATTTTTATTCTTTATTTTTTGAAACAGGGTCTCACTGAGTTGTAAAAGGCCTAAGTAGTAGAGGCTGTCCATGAACCATAATCCTCCTATCTCAGCCTCCCAAATGCTGGGATTACAAGCGTGCACCACCACGCCTGGCTCCTATAGAATCTTTTAACATATCAGTTTTGGTGATTATCTGGCCTTCCCAAAAATAAAACCTGAAGCTGAACATACTATATAATAATTACTGCTGTTGCTTGGCATGGCAGTACAACAATACTAATCCTAGGGATTGGGAAGTTGAACCAGGAGGACTGCCGGTTCATGGCCAGCCTCAGCAACTCAGCAAAACCCTGTTGGAAAATAAAAAGGGCTGTCAGTGTATTAGAGGTAGAAGGTCCTGGGCTGAATCCCCATAACAAAAAATCAAAATCACTGCATTATAATTGAGTGCTAGTTAATACTCGGTGCTGATCTTGCCAAAAAACCCAGCAGTTATCTTCTTGGCCCATGTACCAGAGCTAATAAAAAATTGGCTTTCTTGTGGATCGTGTCTAATACTTTTAAATAGACAGAATAAGCCAGGCATGGTGGCACACACTTGTAATCCCAGCATTCTGAAGTCTTAGACTAGAGGATCGTGGTTCTCAGATAGCCTCATCTACTAAGCGAGGCCCTTCACAGCCGAGTGAGACCCTATTTTGAAATTAGAAAGAATTAAAAAATAGGGCTGGGGTGTCGCTCAGAGATAGTATATCTCTGGGTCCCATCCCTAGTACCACAAAAATAAATAAATAAATAAATAAATAAATAAATAAATAAATAGATAGATAGGCAGTATAGTTCAAAAAATATATACTGGCTAAGTTTAACTTCTTGGTTATTTTACCTTCTTCAGTCACAAATTATGAAAAATAGCTCAAATGAAATACTTTTAAAATGCTGCCGACTAATATAATTTTGGAATTTTTTCCCATTCCCTCGATTCTTTGCTTTGCCATGGGGAATGCTTACAAACTCTTAACTGGTCAGAGCACAGAATAGTATTATTGTGAAAATATAACAAAACCCATAAAGTATTTCTAAGCTATATAATTAAAAGAATATAAATTTTAAAAGGTGAGTTTTTAAATTAGTAACTTTAATCACACTTACTCTGAAAGCTAGGTCAACTAAACTCTACAGCACTTCTGGAGGAAAACACTCCAGGCAAAAGAACCAAAAGAATACTTACTCTTCCTTCCTGCTACTTCTGAGCAATGAACAACTGGACCATTACCATCTATTAAAGACTAGCCTAGCTGCAGATCTCAGGCTTCAACTCTAGTTTTCCCAGGATATGGAGTCAAGTGTTTCCTCCAAGCCTGAATTGTTTCTTGGGTCAGAAATTCACTGCATCTTTTAAGTAAGTACAGGGCTTGAAAGGGAAAAAACAAAAGCACATCAGTTTCACCCAGAAAGGGAAATCAAAGCCAGCAAAATAACAGCTGATTTTGAGTCCCAACTTGAAAAAGTAGCTCTTCAAACAGAAAGCTAACCATTCCTCCTAATGAGTATAATCATGACTCTTTTAGCTGCACTTTTAAAAGACTAATTGGGGAAACAAATTACAATTCAGTGACTTAAGTCTACACTGGGTTCATAAAATGGACTAGTAGGGTGTGTGATAGAAGTAAACTGCCAGTTTTTATTGCCTGGGAATTGAAAGATGTACTTTGGGCTAGTTTAGCTGTCATCTACTACAAACCCACTTTAATTCTCAGGTCTGCTTTATCTCACCTCTCAAGGCCACAAGAGAAACACCTTTATGTACATATACCGAAAGGCAGAAAAATTTAAAAACCTTGCGGAAATCCATCTTTTCTTTTACTTCACTTGGTTAGGCCAAAACAAATCCTTAGACTGTCCTAGCTATGGCACCACTTTTGAACCTCTTAAGATGGCTATATAGATATACATGCTTAGAAAAAATGACAACAGGATTTCAGTAACTTTGGGTCTTTGTTTAGACTACGGAATTACCTGTTATTTTGCCTGCTATGCTCTTCCTCTCCACTGCAGTAAAAATTCAGTTTAACTTGCCAACTCAAAAATCCTAGATATAAAGAATGTTTACATTTACTGTTGAATTTGTAAATTACTATTTATACCGTTTCACAGTATAATACAAATACTTAATCCAGCAGATGTTTATTGAACCCTCTACAGATTTTAACAAATATAAAACCATGTTGATTTAAATAGTTTTTCTTCCTTTTGTATTTCAGTTAATATCCAAGTTAGGCAAAAAGTCAAAGCAAAACTTTAAATAGATCTTTGGCTAAATTTACAACTAGTATTTTAACTCCTTGCTACTAGGAAGGCACACTCAGCATTAAAACCTCATCATATAATAAACATTATACAACACTTTACTATGACAAAAACAGGCATGTAAAAATATGAATTGCTACAATAATTTAACTGATTCATTTTGGTTTGATAGTCTTCATAATTAGGCTATTAAAACTGCCACTAAAGGTGATTTTTCTTCATTTCAAAAATCAAACTCATTTTATACTTTATCTAAAACATGGTTCTCAGCTAAGAATACAGTCAGAGTCACCTCTGGTGCTTCAATCACATGTACCTCAGCCTGGATAAATACAGGATAATACCCAGACCAGGAATTCTTCTAAGAGTTGGGCATGAGTTTTACTACTTTCACCCCATGCCCTAGTATGAAATTTAAAATCTTTACTGGGATTTACTTATCTCCTTGGTAATTTGTTAACATTTCAATAATAGTTATAATTAGACGCCTCAAATTATAAGCATCATTAGTACTATCAACTGTCATGAACTGCTATCACCCAAGTTCAAGGAAAAATGATCAGATATTCACCAGTGCTACTTTACAGTAAATGGTAGACACACCTACAGTACCATATGCTCTTTATCTACATTAATTCAATCCTCAAAACCTAAGAAGACATATTAAGTCCATTCTACCCTAAACAATGAGGTAGAGGAATAACATTAGCTAAAAAATGGGGAGCCAGGAGTCAAATACAACAGTCTGGTTCTAGAGTCCTTACTCTTCCAATTCGCTCTTTTGGCCTTTCTCTACAATGTTAATTAGAGCAGCATAAGATATGTGATTAAGATTACTATTAAAATTAATTTTGGTTACTAATTTTGGCAGTTAGGACTGTTCATTCCTTGAAATGGTCAGTAACTAAATCAAATGTCAAGCTTTGAAAAGATACATGCAGCCATTCCTATTTAAGAGCCACAGATTTAGAAATAATTTCAGTCCATCAGTTTCAAAGCTTCAAGTCTCCTTTCTTGACAGAGGGGAACACTACTTTGAATTTTTTTTTTTTTTTTTTTTTTGGCGGTACTGGGGTTCCTGGAAGCCCTTCTACCTCTGGGCTACACTCCCAGACCTATTTTTTACATTTTTATTTGGAAACAGGGTCTCCTAAGCCAGCGCGCGCGGCTGGCTTCGAACCTGCGCGATCCTCCTGTCTCTGCCTCCCAAGCGCGGGGATTACAAGCGTGTGCCACCACGCCCGGCTTACTTTGAATTTTATAACTAAGCTTTGTAAGGCCAAAGTTTCTACTTGATTTTATAGTTTGTAACCACCTTAATTTGTAAAATCTATTGGTATTATGCTTCTCATTAAGCATCTTCTCAATCTTAGCAATAAACAGTGACAGGTAACTCATCTCCCCAGAAGTCCTAACTTTCAGTTTCATTCGGGGACACCAACCATCTTTCTGATATCAAGACTTTCCAAACGGCCACACCTAGGGTCTTTGACACAAGGACTCCTGATCTTATGATATAGGCCTAGTCAGAACAAATGTTTGTTATGATGTGATCACTTTTATTCCTTCTCTCCCACCTACTGTGAAGCCCTCCAAATACCAGGCAAACTAATATCCCAATTAATATTACAAGATAATCTTAACAAAAGACATTTTATAGGATAACATAATTATACCAAATTTCTTGTCAGTACATTTTTCATTCAAAGGATTCTCTTGTAATACTTTTAAGGTTACTGTTGATTACTGGTCTGTGCTTAAGACAATGGTAACAAGATGAATATTAGCATATTTTGTATAGGCGTTTCCAGACTTGTCAGGTGTGGTGGTGCACACTTGTAATCCCAGTACTTGGAAGGCTGAGACAGGAGGATCGCAAGCTCGAAGCCAGCCTCAGTAACATAGTGAGGCTCTCAGAAACCTAGTAAGACCGTTTCCAAAAAATGAAATAAAATCAGGCAGGGGGCATAACTTGGAGGTAGAATGCCTGTAGGTTCAATACCCAGTACAAAAAAAAAAAAAAAAATCCAGGCTTGAAGTAGCTCTGTTTGAATTGTAATCTGTGCTATTCTTTTTATACTACATGTTTAAAAGGAAAAAATAAGACATCCTGGGTCAGCAGGGGGGTAAGGCGAAGAGAGAAACTGTCTGACTCTGGATGCTTCAATTAAAAAACGAAATAAAAACAATTTCCCCGTTCAGCAAAAATGTAAACACCCCAAAACACAGCACATGCCCTAAAATAAGACTAGTTGGTCCTTTAGGATCCAATTTCTTGTGTCTAATGGAAGGAATACTTAAGGATTTACTGAAACCTTGATCACATTCTCAAAATTCTGTTCCCATAGCAATTCTGTGTGCAAGTTTGAGGCTTAATCACACTACAGCACAGCCAGCAGCTACAGACTTCACCCTTCTTTTCACACACCCTGGAGATTTTTAAACTCTTTATTTAATAAAAGTTAAACATACAAAACTGAAATTAACACACATTCTAAAAATCATCTCCTGCCTTTACTAGAAAGGCCCTTTTCTATGCATGTATTTGGCTTTAACTCAACTCAGGATAACTGTGAGGCTCACTTACACCAAAAATGCTGGTAACTTGATCTAGTTAATAAAAATTACAAACTCAGCTACATGAACATAATATACAAGAAAATTATGGTCAGATTAATGCACAAGAAATACAAGAAATTTTTAATGATGAAACATTCAGTACTCTTGTTCATTAATTTAGCCTTGGTTTTTTACAAAAATAGTATCTACACTGTATACAGGGCTATACATCAGCTTTTTGTTTTCCCATATAAACATTACATATCCAAAAAAATGGTACCACGAACCATGTGAAAAATCAACAGAGGAAAAAGCAAATATATAAGAAAGAAACACAAAACACCAAACAAAAACACCTCAGGAAGGCAGCTCATCCTAAACATGGTTTCTCATATAAAACTAACTCAGTGAATAAAAATAAAAGAGCTGGATCAATTTTAGAGATGACCTAATAGGCCTAGGAAACAGGTTACTGAAAGGAAAAACCTTAAACTTTGCCATTTACAAATTAACCTATATTCAGGTTTATCTGGATAACAGCTAAGTTTTAAAGTTGAAGTCAAGGGGGAAAAAGATCTCTTTAGCAAGTTGGTGTTTTGTCTTAATGTTCCAAAGAATTGCTAGACTATGTGTCAAGTTCAAAGCATCTGAAAGTTCCAACTTATGACTTACAAAAAGTATATACCATCAGTTAAGTGGGGCCTGTATTAAGGAGATCAACAATTAAGTGCTGATTTAAGCAGCACCTACCTAGAAAAGTCGCCTTGTTCAACAAACTCTGAGGGAACTGTAATGAAAAGTTAAATGAAAGCAGTTATCAAATGAATTTCTTCAAGTTTCACTCTATTGAAGTCAAACAATGACAACAATGGTATCTTCCTTACTCATCTAACAAATAATTTACCTTTAGAAAAATATAAGGATAAAAAGGTAAATGTAAAGCCCTGCAGAGATGAAATCCAACAGTTTTTCGGATTATTGAGGCATCAAATGCCTGACATTGTATTTAGAGGTATCTTGATATTGTGTCATAGGTTTATCAGCAATTCCACAAGTTCCTACTCCAACTTTGCCAGTTACACTCTCAGGTGAAGCAAAAATACTCCTCTTTACCTAGGGAAAAGAAAACAAATCATTTCTGATTAGTTTTGGAGGAAGTAAATTTAAAACTTTAATGTTAAATATATTCTAGTTTCAGTATTTTAAAAGGGCACTCTGCTGTGTCATTGCTTAGTGTCCTCATACTACCTAGTGTCAAAAATGTCCAGTAACTACTGGAAGGCACCCACTGCTACTTGACAATTGTGGAAAACATCTACACAATACTAACACTAGTAACCTTTACCTTTAAAGGTCTCCACATTTTACTTTTGCAGTCTCAAATCCTAACTGAAGGTATGAACTATCCATTTTTTCATGACCAGAACTCTGGCTGTTACTGAAGTTTATGGTGGGGCCTGCCAAATGTCTAAATTGTGAGGTCCCTTGCCTATGTTAGTCACAAACATCTTTCTGAAAAGGATACACTACTCTCCAGAAGACGTGTGTCCTAGTGGAGGGGCTATTTTGATAGCAACGAAAGACAAGATATGGGTGAAAGCCGGGTTATCCTTATTCTGAATTTCCATGAATGCTACGGTAATTTTCTCACCCAACGCTCACTTATAAAGTTTATCAAGGGAATTTAAAAGCTTCTAAATAAAAATCTACCAGCAATGACCATAAAAGGATATCAATAAAGCAGAATTCAGCATACTGCCTGTGAGTGGTATAGAAGGTAGTAAATAATTTTTCAAAATTCTGTCATTCCTAATATAAATTTTATAAGCTTTCTCACTTGTAATGCTTTTACTACAGAAACAATGGCTAATACAAAAATCTAACTGAAGACTGACAAAGATTTTGAATTCTAGAACTGGTTGATTGTGTAGTTTGAGAAGTCTACATTGCTAAAATGAACTTTTCAGTTTTACAGAGTATGATGAAAAGATTCACTACCTGGCCCTTTTTGTTCTTGGAATAGGCTCTGTTGTTGAACTGCTGCCATTTCACCTTCTGGTCTTCTCTCTCCTGCTCAAGCTCTTTTATTCTCTGTGCTTTTTTCAATGCTTTCTTCTTTTTGTATTCACGCTGCTGGGCAATCATTTCTTTTCTGTGTGGTAAAAACAGAGCTAAATGTCAACTCTAAGATTTAAAAGATGACTTCCTTGTAGATCTTAGCAGTGAGGAATAAAAAAATCCAATAAACTTGTATACTATTCTCTCCATGAATAAAAGAACTCATTAAAATCAATGCCAGTCACCACCTTGTGATATTAAGAAAAAATATTTTTGAAAAACTATAGTATCTTGGAAACTTTCAAACATAACAGTAACCTACGACATATATATATATATGTCGTAGGTTACTGTACGTATATAATATATAATTAATTAAGAAATGTAATGTGCAGCATTTGGAAAAAAGTGTATGAATATTCAATGCAGATCAAAGTATTTCACCCAGATTGGAAGAATGCAGCAGCACAAAGGGAAATCTTAGCTAACAATTCTTAACTAAAAGCAAAGAAACCAGGAGGACTTCTAAAAAGTTCTATACAAGATTCTAAATAAGATTAGAATCTAAAATTGTCAACAATCTCTGCTCAGTTAACACCAACCAAAAAACAATGAAGAAATTTTTAAGAGAGCACACCAAAATTCCCCTGGTACCATATAATTGCCACCACTAGACTATATATGGCTTTTTTTTTATACAGAAGTCAAAAAAAGACTAAAACCAGAGATTATATACTGGTTTTACAATCTAATTTTCTTAGTGAAGATTTTTTTTTTTTACAAATGATGTAATTTTTCCAAATTCAAATAAATTATGCAGCACTTAATTTGTGTGTGTGTGTGTGTGTGTGTGTGTGTGTGTGTGTGTGTGTGTGTCTGTCTGTATGTCTGTCTGTCTGTGTCTCTGTGGTTCTGGAGATTGAGCCATGCCTCCAGCCCTATTTTTTAATTTTCATTTATTTATTTTTTGGTGGCACTGGGGTTCTGGGAAACCCTTCTCTCTCCAGGCTACACTCCCAGACCTATTTTATACTTTTTTATTTTGAAACAGGGTCTCTTAAGCCAGCGCGGCTGGCTTCTAACCTGCGCGATCCTCCTGTCTCTGCCTCTCAAGCGTGGGGATTACAAGTGTGCGCCACCACGCCCGGCTTATTTTTTAATTTTTAAAAAGGGCCTCACGCCGGGCGTGGTGGCGCACGCTTGTAATCCCCACGCTTGGTAGGCAGAGACAGGAGGATCGCGCAGGTTGGAAGCCAGGGCAGCTGACTTAAGAGACCCTGTTACCAAATAAAAATATAAAATAGGTCTGGGAGTGTAGCCTGGAGGTGGAAGGGCTTCCAGAAACCTCAGTACCACCACCCAAAAAAAAAAAAAAAAAAAAAAGCCTCACTACATTGTTGAGGCTGGCCTTTGAGCCCATGATACTCCAGGTGTGCACCACCACACCCAGCTTAAATTGTGAAAACTCTTGAGTCCCAAAGACAGCACATTGTGGTAAACATGGTAAAGTTAACCAAAGTACTGTTAATTTTGTCTATTATCTCTGAAAACAGCACCCTTCTGCTAGTCTCTGGGTTCAAACCACCACCATTTTATATATGAATTATAGTCATAGCTGCGCCTCTACTGAAGGTTACCATTCATAGCCCAAATATCATCATATCATATCCCATCTATTTAAAATGTTATTAAATAGCTTATGAGTGCTTTATGAGCTGGCCTGTACCTCTCTTAACTTTTCTCCTGTCAAACCACCCATCTTTCAATCCCAAATATTCACCATAGGAATCTGTTACACCTCTGTCCCTCACCCTTCAGATGTCATTTTCTCAAGAAAATTTCTCTGATAACTAGTTTGGGTACCTCTTTTTGTTTCTTTAACATATGTGTTATGCCCCTTCCTAAATTCTGTATTTTATTAATTAAAGCACTCCTTTGATTATGTGTTCTCACTGCTGGATATAAACTAGGGAAAAACAGGGTCTGAGCTGGTCTTCACTGAGTAGCCCTAGCATATAGAAAATACAGTAGAAGGCGGCAAGTACACTGTGTCCTCTTAATAGATTTACTGAATGCCTAAGTGGAAATAAAAATCTCTTCACTTTACTTAGGAGTATCTATATGCACTCCGTGCTAACCCTGTCACTAATCTCTAAAGCCACAGTAAACAGTACCACACCTTTCCCGCCTCAATCAAGTCTGCACTGATTCTCTGCAGACCACCTGAGTACGCAGACGGGGAGCATCTCACGGGGAGCACCGTAAGTGCAGTCACTTACTTTGACATGGGCTTGTTGCCACTGTCCTCCTTTGCCTTCCTTCCTTCTTCCACAGGTTTGAGGTTCAGCAGTGGAGTGACTTCAGCATTGCCATAACCAGCAAAGGTGATTGCAGCGGTGCCGTTCTCTTCATCTATCTCCTCAATCTCCGCTTCGTAACACCTGTAAAGATATCATGGCTGTAAGCAGGTGAGTAAAGATTTAGTACTCAGCCTACAAGACTTAATACTGCAGTCATTCAATTATTACATGTGACTAAAATGAAACATCTATAGCTAAATAGCCTTTATGGTAAAAAATAATACAAGAGTGGCTGGAGTTAGACATCTGCTATCAAAAAAAAAAAAAAAATCCCTAATAAAAATATTGCCAAGAAAGTCTCTTATAAGCTGGGCATGGTGGTGCATGCTTGTAGTCCCAGCATGGGGGTGGGGGGCTGAGACAGGAGGATCGCAGTTCACAGCCAGCCTCGGCTACTTAGTGAGGCCCTGTTTCAAAATAAAGAATTTAAAAAAAAATAGGGCTGGGGATATAGCTTGGAGGCAGAATGCCTCTGGGTTTAATCCCCACTACCAAAAAGAAAAAACACTAACTTTTCTTTCCTCTAGTATCCATGCCATTCTCCTCTCCCAAACTTAATTAAAGCTAAAATGAAATAAATGGCAACCACTGAAGAATTAAATTGGCTCCATAAATTACATCACACACAGAGAAGCTAACACAGGGTAGTTCAAACCGAATAAAAGCATCTTACCATTGTACTTTATTATTTCATGTTACAGTTAGAGTTTTTCTACACTTACTGTCCATCTTCACTCCAGACGGCCATACACTTGTCTCCTACTTTCCATGAATGAGTGGGCGGAGGAGAAGTGAAACTGTCTGAACTGGCAAGAGTCTCTGAAGGTTGAGTTGATAGGAGGTCTTTGGTTAGTTCTATAACTTCCTAAAGAAGAACAAAAGCCGTAATATTTTTATAATTCATACTGTCAACTACTTTTTTTTAGTTTTTGATAATTATAGCTCTCACACTGCATGGCACTAATATTCTCATGTATTTATTTGTAATTCATAACACTTTTAAGAGAGGACTGTGATTATCCCCAAGTAGAAACTGAGATACAGTATTTTATACTAACTAGTAAGTAGGGGAGCTGTGATCTAAACCTATAAAAAATACCTTCAACTTAACCACAACTACTAATGGAAATAAAATAGATTGGACGTATACCATGTATTATTTCTGAATGCCTATTTTAGCTGAATAGATATCTTTAAAGATGAGAAATAAGTATGAGGGAATGAATTAAGATTCATGGCCCCTTTTTCTATTACCATGTATCTTTCATGCAGCTGTACTGTTTTATCAGTATTATTTAGCAGTTATAATAACCATTTATAGCCAATAACCCCTTCACCAAATTTCCAAAATACTCAAAGCAGCCTCTTTTGTAAACAAAAATGTCCCTACTTCCACATATTTTTACTAAATACTGTAGACATATGTTAAAGAAACCAGCAGCCTTCCTACTCTAATACTACATCAACTGAGTAAGCAAATTATCAAGTTAGATTTAAAATTCTAGGCCTTGACATTTATTAAGTATATTAGCACAGCTTCGTTTAAAAGAAAAAAATAAAAGTAACACACACAGGCAGGCAATGCCACTCTGCGTAGCAAATATTTTTTATATTCAGGCTTCAGGCTCCCATTTATTGGTTTCAGCCACATGTATGTTAGGGATAGCTAAAAAATGTGAACATTACAAATTAAGAGACTTTACTCCCTATCTGCTACATTTTTACTCGAATGTAGACCCATGCTATATACCATCTTATCTAAGAACTCGCATACCAACTCCCCCCACACTGCTGCATTTAAAATACCGTACTGTGTGGTTGGGAAGAAAACTTGGCAAAGTTAAACTCTACTTAGTTTCTTCTGGCTCCCACTGAGATTTCATAATAGTAAATCTGTAGCCAAGACAGTTAAATATTACCTCTCTCCTAAAAATCCTAAATCTTCCTGGGTACTTCTAAACCACTAGTGCCTGTGTCTTAAAGGGGGAGGGGGAAATATTAAGCCCTTGGAGAAATGCAGGCTTTGTGAATTAAAGAATTGTAAAACTCAGATTTAAGCTAAAATCTAATAGAATAATTAATATCTCTCAATTTTTATTAACTGCCAAGTAGTCGTTCAAATACTTTTTTTTGCATAGTCCCTGGAGGTAGGACACTATTTTGTGGTGCCAGAGATCGAAGCTGGTCTTGTGCATGTCTGACAAGCACTTGACCACTGAATTACATACCCAGCCCTCAATTTTGAGTAGACAGTCGTTTGCAAATAAAACAAAGAAATTCCAAATTGTTTAGTATGTAGAGGAGAATAAACTATCTAAATCTTGTTTTTAGTGAACTACTTTTCGAGCCAGGAATGTAATCCAGTAAGCCTTACCCAAGAACCCATAAAATCCGTATCATTAAAAACTTCCATATCCTCATAAGGATAATTTGACTATTAAAGCACAAACAAGTTCTGCATTTGTAAGTCTCAGATCTAGAACTCTAGTTCTTTAAATACAGAAAATTTTCCTATTATATTCATAAGGAAGTAAATTTTCAAATGAAAGGGCCCTGAAAAGCTGTGCATGTTATAAAGAATTTTCAGAGCCCTGAACTTGACACGACTCTTCACAGAACAAAATCCAGAGAATTTCACCCCTAATGTCCTGTAACTTTGCCATGGTTTTACATACCCCTCCCAACAAAACTATGAAGAACGTACTTAATGTTTTCCTTCACAAGTGCATTGAACACCAAATATCAGAAAAACTATTTTATGTATGAGGGGGTTCTTGAAGGTACATACCATTAATTACTTTTCCTCCCCCAAGTCTGAGTTCTGAAACTGCTCCTTCATTGACAGATGGGCAGCAGTTACAGTAATCGGCAATTCCAGGAAGCATCAGATGTTGTGATCTACATATCAGCAGGTCAAAGGGGGTGCACTCAAGCACTCTGCTTACTGAAGGAAGGTGTTTCGGGGATGCAGAGAGCCACTGTAATATATGAGACAAGTGACTTGACCCCTGCTTCCTTTAGAACCAGTTTATTCAGCAAAACAGCCTAATAAATTGACTATCTGTATGACTACCATAGAATGCCTGGGGAGCTAGTCGCCTAGCCAGCCTGGGTTTTACTATACCTACTTTTTAAGTGGGGGGGGGGGGGCGGGGGGGGAATGGCAGTTAGGACTTCAGTAGATTAATTTGCTGCCAGCTGAGTAATTGTATGTATGTAAGACAGTACATAATAAACATGGAAACCTTACAGGAAAAATAGAAGTCAAGGAAAAAAATTCAAAAAGAATGTTTTGCCATAAATCAAAGGATAAACAAATTAAAAACTAGAATAAGAATATGACTCCATAAGGACACAAGAAATTAAAACCATATAATGGTCCAAAAATATGAGAATGAGGAAGCCACAAACTTAGTAATCAGTCTGAGCAGACTTTTCACCAAACACAACAGGAAGAATACTAATGGCACAAGATACATCCCAGAAAGCAGAGGGATGTGTCTGTGTACACATGTACACATATGTGTGTACACATGTGAATCTATACCTAGGTAGTTTTAAGAGAATTAATAGAAATATATATCCAAATACCCCTCAGAATTCAATCTTAAAAAGATGTTACTTATCTTTGAGTAGTTTTTAGTTTAAATCACATCTGTATCTAGTAACCAAAATCAATTTTTTTTCCATGATAAAATAAGAGAAAGAAACTGGCCAGGCACTGTGTTGTGTGCAATGTAATCCCAGTATTGGGCTGAGAGTGTAGCCTGGAAAGAATGCCCCTGGGTTCAATCCCCAGCACCATAATAAAATCTGTGCCATTCAATCCATCACATA
Organism: Muscardinus avellanarius; assembly: GCF_963383645.1. Lineage (NCBI taxonomy): Eukaryota > Metazoa > Chordata > Mammalia > Rodentia > Gliridae > Muscardinus > Muscardinus avellanarius. Next base: position 142,370,553 of record NC_137789.1, read on the forward strand.
TGAATTCTTAAATAAGTGTACTTTAAAAATCGAGCTCCTTAGTCACCCTGGCTGTAGTTCAATTATTTAACAGCCACATGTGGCAGGTGGCTACGATATCAAATAGCACACAGAACATTTCCATCATCAACGAAAACTATTGAACAGTGTTATTTTAAATGGTTGCATTTAAAAGGATCTTCTTGTGGTTGGTTTTGTTTTTTGAGATGGGATCTCACTGTACTGTGGAGGACGTCCTCCAACTCCTGGGCCCAACTGACCCTCCCATCTCAGCCTCTGGAGTAGCTGAAACTACGTATGTGCACAACCACCACACCAGCATACAAAACAAGGTATTTTATAAATAAACAACTTCCAGGTCATTGACTGAACCCTAGGTAAGCCTTGTAGGTGCCGTCTACAATGTCTCCCACAGCAGTTTCTCCCTAGAGTATTTCCAACTATAGATCATGTTTTACTAAGACAACTGTGCCAAGACTCCAGACTACTATTTGTTCTAGAACTTCACTCCCAACTCCCCTTCTACATATACCTCTCCTCCACTGCCCAGGACACAATACGCACTGGTACACACTATTCTTCATTTCTTCAGGGAAAAAGAGGGCTGCATTTAAGTTGGAACATCTGAGGCAAGAAAAATGCTGGTGCTCTACGACAAGTAGTCAATCTGCCTTTGCCACCTCATCCTTCAACGCACACTCAAATATGTGAGCATATCAAATTAATAGACAAGAAACAAATCATCAATTTATTCTGACAGAAGGGCCTGGGAATGGCAGAAATTGTTTCCAAAACATTTTTTTCTATTTGACTGTCACCCTAAAATCCATAGGCCTGGCTTCTACATATTGAAGAAGGGTTCTGTTCAAATGGAAATTACCGTTTCTTCGTGTGTGTGTGTGTGTGTGTGTGTGTGTGTGTGTGTGTGTGTAACCTCTGAGATACACCACACTCCCGGTCCTATTTTTTTATTCTTTATTTTGAAACAGGGTCTCACTAAGTTGTGGAGGGCCTAAGTAACTGAGGCTGGCCGCAAACACGATCCTCCTGTCTCAGCCTCCCAAATGCTGGGATTACAAGCGTGCACCACCACGCCCGGCTTTTGTGTGTGTGTGTGTGTTTGTGTGTGTTTTAATAACACACCATTGCAAACTTAACCTAAATCTAGAATCTGAAAATATTCTAAAATATTAAAAACTAATTTAAATTATGCCTGGATGAGGTCTTTCAGAATCCCAAGTCTGGACCCTATTTCAGGTAAGTTTCACTTCTTTGCAGTTGCAGTATCTTTAAAATTTAATAGTTCTAATGGGCAACAGTATGATAAAGAGAAAGATTACTTATATAGGATATAGAATCAGTAAAGAGATCACCAATTCAAAATACCCTGAGAACTTTAAAAACCAGGTTTAAAGTTTTAAGAAAATTATTAAGATGAAAAGTCATAGACACAGTATTTACAAATTATATATAGTGTTTTTCTTATCCTGGTGTCCTGAGAAACAACAGATACTTACTATGATGGATTTTAGGTTAGTCTTGAAACCTCAGAACAGGTTTGAAAGTTTCATACTTACTGAACCTTCCCATGACAAACAAATTAAGATCTCCATTTCACATCAACTTCAACAAGTGTCAACAACTAACACTGTAAAACCTAGTCTTAAGTTCAAACACCCATATAACATTAATACAGAAAATGTACATGTTAACTTTTATGATGTGTTTCAAACACAAAGTGTAACTCACTAGTGTTGGGGGAAAAAAGCCACACTTTCAAAGAATCTTGCATCATTAAAAAGAATCTTAATCAGGTTATCTCTTTCTCCTCCACTTTTCACTTTTTAAACTCAATTTCCTTTGCCAAGTCTTCAAAAATAAAAGCATATTTCTTTTCAAAGTCTGAAGTACTTTGAAAATCATTTTTAAGAATACACAAGAGTTAAACAACTAAGAACAATGTTTCATTCATTTTGATTTATACAAAATGAGAAAGCAACCATATTTCTCTATATGCCTCAGTGTCTATGTATATATACCCACACATACACAAATGGAGGGCGTACCCCCTCCAGTGATGCTTTTGAGGACCTATGGATTCTAAAAAATAATTTGAAAAACACGGAAATACTCTTTTCAAGCAATGTCACCTCTAATTGTCCACCGCTACTTACTTGCAAGTCTTTCTTCAATTTTAGCAAATCTTCATTGTCTCCATTACTAGATAGTGCAGCTTCAACTTGCTGGAGTTGAGCTTTATAGCTGGCCAGCTGCTTTGCTAGATCCTCTGACATCTCTGAAAAAATCAACGAGGTTAAGTCCATGAAAACTAAGTATCAGATCACATGGAATATTCCCTAATCTGCCTGCATTAGCCAGTTTTACTCCCAACTCCTTATATCACAGCTTAATTCATCACCTTGTTTGTACTCTTCAGACTTGAATTACAAACTTCAAAACAGTAGATTTTGAAGATTACAGATATATATTAATTCTATTTAAAAAAGGGTAGAAAAAGCATGATATGAGGGAAAGAAAATTTTCTAATTTTAATTCTTATTACACAGAAGACTGTTTTACTCAAAGTTATTCTTTAATAAAAAATAGGCACTGGTCTGTAGAAAGAATGCTTCCAACGCCAGATAAAAACTACTTTTTACTTAACCACACATATCACTCTTCTCTATTTGAACTATCCAGTTAAGCACGTATGTGAAAGTTCTTCAGAACAAAAATCTTTCACCCAGTTAAGCATGTAACTGTCGATACAATTTCTTGACAGAAGTATTCTCGCCTGGGCTAGGAATGTAGCTCAGTGACAGAGCCGTTGCCTAGACCTGGGTTCGATCCCCAGCTCCTCCCCCCCAAAAAAAACCCCACCCCACAAAAATACTGTCGAATACAGGCATTCCAGGAAACATGTCTTTTCGCCCAATCCAGCTCACGAATGAACCCTTTCCTGATGATTCGTAAGGAATCACACGGGGCTTCCTAGGACCTTCACTGTTCTTAAAACTCCCGTCCACCAAAAGCCTGGAATCTGGAAAGACTCCAAAGGGTTAAGCAAGCCAGGCTGCTCTTCTCCCAGCCACCCAAGACCTGAAAGCCCGCCACAACTTTGTCCATTATTTCAGACCTGGAAACTCAAACACCGGCTCCCCGGAAACCGCCCGAGCCCGGGCCCGGCCGAGGCTGCGGGCGCCCAGCCCACCGACGGGAGCCCGGCCGGCCACGGGCGAGGGGAGCGGGCTCCCGGCCCCGGCCCCGCGGCTGCTTCTCCGCTCCGGCCTCCGCGGCTACTCCGGAGACGCGGAGGCCCGGCCAGGCCTGACTCCCTCCCCGGCTCGTTACCTTGAGTGGGGCTGGGGATGGGGCGGCGGGAAGGGATCGGGGCAATGAGCCCAGGGGCGGCGGCGTTGGCGGCAGGAGCGGCTGCAGTCGAAAACAAGTCTCCGCGACGGCAACCTACTCGGTCTGAAAAGGAACTCCGTCGGCGGCTGGGGGAGGGGAAGGAAAGCCGGGCGGCGGAGAGAGGAAAAGACAAGGCGAGTGAAGTCTCGCGAGAGGAGCAGACACTCGCGATGAGTCGCTCGACTCACGTGACTCCCGGCGCCCTCTAGGATGCTCGCTCCACTCGCGTTGGGGGCGGGAAGTGGGCGGGGCCTGGGAGGGAGGAAGTGGCGCAGAGGGGAGGCGCCGGGCGCAGAACACAGCCGCTTCTTACCTCAGTTCCGGCCTGGACGCGGTAGCCTTGGGATTTGTTTGTTTCTGTGTTCAATTGAGTGAGCACTTCCTGGCGTTCTCAGGGGAGTTATCTCAAGTTTGAGAACCTCTGCCTTACTATAATAGTAAAAGCCTGAGTAACGAGAGTAAACTAGTTAAATTGTGGCAGGAGTTATTGGAGAGGAGATTGATTTATTAAAATCTGTTAAAATTTATTAAAATTTCCACCGGGTGTGGTAATCCCAATTCTGTAATCCCCGAATTTCGGAGGCTGAGACAGATTACAGGTTCAAGACCAGTCTCAGCAACATAGCGAGACCCGGTTTCAAATAAAAAAAAAAAAGGACTGAGGTTAAAGCTCAGAGATAGAATCCAAAATACCACTAAAATCTATTCGTTTCAACCGATTTGGTTTTAATTAGCTGGGCTAATCTCGCCTATTAGGAAACAATGTCCAAATTGTAGTGTTGAATAAATAGAGCGGTATGAATACTTTATGTTAAAAGAGAAATGCTCGTTAAGTGTGTGTTCGTGATAATACAGTATATACAAGTTCTGGATGGACCCACCCACCTGTCAATAGGTTTAGGATGGAGTCTAAATCTTTACATTGATTTTCTTTTACGATTTATCCTTTTTACTCTTCTCCCCCTCTTTCCTTTTGTTCTTTTCGGTATGTATATAATTTATTTTAATTTAAACAGAAAGATAAAAACCTGAAACAAAGGCTCTAAAGATGCTACCCAGGAAGGAACCTTTCCTGAAGGTGGGGTCTGTTGCTGGGCCCATAAAAAGGCCCTCTTCTCAAATAAGCTCTTTTGAGTTGTGACAACGCCCTGCTTTAGTTCGTCGCTTTCGTTTCAAGGAGTCTTTCATTTCCTTCTTTACACACACTAACCCATACAGTGAGTACCTGTAGAGATGGAAACTAGGTCAGGTTTGTGTATGTGATTGGGAAGAAAAGCAACTTGCAAGAATTGAAGGTGCTGCAGAGGGCAGCAGTGTGTAAGTTTCCTCTTAAGACAGGAAGAAAGACAAACCAGAAAAGATTTTCTTAAACATTTTCTTAAATATAATAGAGGTTTCTTTAAACAATGTTTGTTTGCGATACTAGGGATTGAACCATGGGCATTCTATCCCTGAGCTATGCCCTAGCCCTATTTTTTATTCCCAGTTTTGAAGCAGGTTTTCACTAAGTAGCGGAGGCTCGCCATGAACCTGTTATCCTCCTGTCTCAGCTTCCCAAGTACTGGGATTACAAGCATGGGCCACAATGCCTGAAAAAAATGTAATTTTTGACAGCTGTTTTTATTCCAATTGTGTATTTGTTACTGGGGATTGAACCCAAGAATATTCTATCTCTGAGCTACATCCCCAGCCCTTTTTATTTTTGTTTTAAACAGGGTCTCCTAGGTTGCTGAGAGTCCTTTTAAGCTGCTGATTCTCGTTTCTTAGCCTCTCAAGTACTGGGATAACAGGTGTGTGCCACCATGCCAGACTCTAATTAATGTATTTTAAGAACTGGTACCAGAAAGATCTTCCTTTATAGATGTGTAAAAATATCTCTTGAGAACCCTTCATGAACCTCCTAGATCAGAATATAGGAAAATATTTATTATGAGTTTTAGTATCATCGTGATAGTTTTGTTTTCAGGAGCTTTTCTAATCTCTCCATCTAGGCAACATAGTTGTAGTTTTGTTTGTTTGTTTGTTGGTTTGTTTGTTTTCAGTACCAGGGATGGAACCCAGGGGCATTCTACCACCAAGCTACACTCCCCAGCCCTATTTTTTTAAATTATTCTTCATCTTGAAACAGGGTCTCACTGAGTTGCAGAGAGCCTCGCCAAGTAGCTGAGGCTGTGCGAGAACCACGATCCTCCTTTCTCAGCTTCCCAGTACTTGGATGATCGCAGATTAAAGGACAGTCTCAGCAAGTAGTGAGACTCTCATCAACCTAGTGGGACCCTCTTTTCAAATAAGAAAATTGGGCTGGGGACAGTAAAATTGTTCTACCCCCAGTACCACCAAAAAAAAAAAAAAAGAAAGAAAGAAAAAGAAAAAGAAGATTACAATCTAGTTCAAAGTTCCTTAGACTTATTCAGAAGTGATTTTTTTTTTTAAATTGTGGTACTGGGGTTCCTGGAAGCCCTTCTACCTCCGGGCTACACTCCCAGACCTATTTTTACATTTTTATTTGGAAACAGGGTCTCCTAAGCCAGCGCGCTCGGCTGGCTTCGAACCTGCGCGATCCTCCTGTCTCCACCTCCCAAGTGCGGGGATTACAAGCGTGCGCCACCACGCCCAGCAAGAAGTGATATTTAATAGTACCGTTTCTTTTCTGAAATTTTTTTTCTGAAGTGCTTATGATTGTAGTTTGAAGTAGCTTGTGTTTCCAATTTTTTCATTTTGTAATATTTACATATATATATATATATATATAGGAATATTTGTACACATACATGCACACACTGGAAATGAGATGAAGTCATTTATGTTTCATATACATGTTATGCACATAGCCTGAAGTAATTTTATACAGTATTTTTGGTATACCTGCATTTTGACTGTGACCTGTTACATAAGGTTAGTTGTGGAATTTTCCACTTGTGGTATAATAATGTTGGCCCCGAAAAAGTTTTAGATTTGGAGGCATGTTGAATTTTCAAATTAAGAATGCTCAACCTCTAACTACATTTCTTGTGGCATATATTTTGGGGACAAAAATACCCCAAACAAGCAAAAATCTTCAAACATCACAGATTCATTGCTTAATAGTACTGTTGGTAATATAATTTTAGAGCTTATGTCTAGTATAGATAAAACAAATAATAAATGTTCTTATGATAGTTGAAACTCTTAGGAGGAAGCCATGTATGGTGGCGCACGCTTGTAATCCCAGTACTTGGGAAGCTGAGATAGGAGGATCACGGGTTTTAGCCAGCCTCAGCTACTTATTGAGACCCTGTTCCAAAATAAAGAGTAAGAAATAGGGCTGGGGGTGTAGCTCGGAGGTAGAATGCCCCTGGTTTAATCCCTAGTACCATAAGAAAGAAAGAAAGAAAGAAAGAAAGAAAGAGAGAGAGAGAGAGAGAGAGAGAGAGAGAGAGAGAGAGAGAAAGAAAGAAAGAAAGAAAGGGAGGGAGGGAGGGAGGGAGGGAGGGAGGGAGGGGAGGGAGAGACTCTTAAGAGGAAAGAAATATAGTTATAAAATAAAAGAGATTGTGGATGGGCTGGGATATAACTCAGTGGTAGGACACTTCCTATCATGGCTGACGCCCTGGATTTCAATCCCAGCACCAAAAAAAAAAAAAAAAATATATATATATATATATATATATATATATATATATATATATATGTATATAATATATCCACATATATGTATTTCTCCCACACCCTGAAATTTATATATATATATATATATGTGTGTGTGTGTGTGTGTGTGTGTGTGTGTATATATATATATATCTTAAAAGTAATATCACCCTAGTAAAGGGTACTTATATCTTTATATCAAAATATCACTCTCCACTAAAGGAAATGGCATTTTTTTAGAAAAAATAGGTGATTTCAGATCTCAGGCCTACAAAGTACAAAGTTGAGTTTAAAACACCTTCCCAAAAAGTAAGGAAATACCCTAAATCCATCTGTCTCATCCTCCTAAGTACTGGGATTACAAGAGTAATAGATAAATTGTGATTTGATCCTGGCATGGAAAAATAAGACTCTAAGAAATTGGGGAGATACTGGGAAATTTGAATATGGACTCAATCTTAGATGATATTGTTGAGTTTAGAAGATGTGAAAATTATTTATGATTACTTAGGGAACACCCTGTGCTCAGATATTTAGGAGCAGCTGGATGTAGTGGTGCATGCCTGTAATCTCAGTACTTTGGAGGCTGAGACAGGAGGATTGCGGTTTTGCAGCAAGACCCTCGGCAACTCAATGAGACCCTGTTTCAAAAAAATAAAAAATAAAAATAAAAATAGGGCCAGGGGTGTAGTTTAGAAGTAGAATGCCCCTAGATTCCATTCCCAGAAATGTGCACATGTGTGCAGTGTGCGTGTGTGTGTGTGTGTGTGTGCGCGCACACACACACACACACACAAAGTGCCATAACAACTATAACTTAGCTACAAATGGTTTTGTCAGATAAATATGTAAAATTTTAACTGTGTGAGAGAGAGACAGACAAACAGAAACAGACTGAGAGTAACTACATATATATCTAGAGAGAGAAGTCAGCGTGGGAAAATGTTAGCAGTTGTGGAATCCAGGTGGAGGACATGTTAAGTGTTCATTTTATTAGTCTTTCAGCTTTTCTATAATTATTACATTCTTCTGTTTTCTGTTTTTGTTTTTGTATTTTTAGTGCTGGGGACTGAACCTAAAGGGCATTCTACCTCCAAGCTGTACCCATTTTTAATTTGTTTTGTTTTGTTTTGAAACAGCATCTCACTAGGTTGACTGCGAGTCAACTTTATGTTGCTGAGGCTGGTCATGAACCTGCGATCCTCCTGTCTCAGCCTCTCAAGTACTGGGATTACAGGCATGCACCACCATGCTTGGCTCTTATTACATTTTCCAAAATGAAGAGATGGGAGAATGTATTTATAGACTGGGTAGAACCCCTTTTGGATTGGTTTTTAGGAAGTGATGTGTGTTGGTAATGGTGGGGAAGAGCAACAGAGAGTTGAGGGGAACTCTAGGAGTTAGCAATAGTTTAGCAATTCAGAAATAATACAGGAGATTAAAAATGCCTAGGAGGGCCGGGCGTGGTGGCGCACACTTGTAATCCCTGCGCTTGGGAGGCAGAGACAGGAGGATCGCGCGGGTTCGAAGCCAGCCTCACTGGCTTAAGAGACCCTGTTTCCAAAAATAAAAAAGTATAAAATAGGTCTGGGAGTGGAGCCCGGAGATAGAAGGGTTTCCAGGAACCCCAGTACCACCAAAACAAAAAAACAAAAAAAAATGCCCAGGAGGTTGTCAGAAACAAATGACCATAGGAAATTGGATGGGTCGAAGATTAACAGGAAAGATATGGTCACTGGGAAGTGAAGAAGTGGTAACTAGCAGCTCTTTGGAGGCCAAGAGAGAAAGCATGATTAACATGTGAAATAACTATTTTGACTTTTCTACATATAGGACAGAGTCCAGTGGGCCCCACCGTCAGATATGGTAAAGGAGCTTTTTAAAATTTTTGGTCCAAATTGGCTTTGTCATATAAACAGCCCCAGTATTGGTTTTAAGATGGACTTAAACCTGGAGTGAACTGGATTCATCTGCATATAGCCACTCCACGTACCTTCTTTATCTTGGTATTTCCTACGCCCACAGTCATGACACTTAGAAAAAGGGCAAAAAGTATGAATTATTTTATACCATTTTTATTGTATGGTGGATACAAGAACACTCTTTGAAAACTGCTTAGACAAAGCAATTATGGATGGCAGGAAATGTGCTTTTCTACAGGCGAAGAGGGAAAGGGAGAGAGTTGACTTTACAGAAGACAAAATGAACCCTAGAGTTTTGCCCCCTGAAGACGAGCAGCCAGTGGCTCGATGTGGCTGTACTTAGCCATTTATTGATCTAAAGCAGCTAAAAAACAAGATCCTAAAAAGCTGCATCATGGAGGCCTTAGTTCTCAAAGATTCCATTAGGTGGCAGCCAGTATCCAGGCATCTTTTGCTGTCCGCCCCCTCCCCTCCCTGTGATGGAGCCTTAGTGAAAAAACATTACCAAGAGCCTTGTGGACTTGGGAGAAGAGAAAGGGGAAGCAAACTGAAAGCTGTGGCCTAGTGACCAAAACATACCAAGAATGCGGGTCGTCTCTACCTGACTCATTTTGGTTCTAATACATACTTTTTTACGTGTCCTTGATGCAATTTCTTTCTCTTTCTTTCTTTCTTTCTTTCTTTCTTTCTTTCTTTCTTTCTTTCTCCCTTCTACCTCTGGGATATACTTCCAGACCTATTTTTATATTTTTATTTGGAAACAGGGTCTCTTAAGCCAGCACGGCTGGCTTTGAACCTGTGCAATCCTCCTGTCTCCCCCTCCCAAGCGCGGGATTACAAGCGTGCACCACCACGCCCAGCATTGCAATTTCTTAATACATTTTATGAATTCTTTTCTACCCAGAGCCCGTTAGACCACTCATATGCTGTAGACTTCTTTGTGGTGTTAGTTTTAGAACAGAAGTAGGAAGTATGGCTCCTTTTGTTCAAGACCAAGTACATCTCATAGGTACTTATAGTAACACCCTCATCCTTTGTACTTACTGCCCATGAAAGGCTCTCTGTGGTCCTGCTGGTCTTTTAGGCCAGATTTCCTGGGCAGTGGACTCTGAGATTTCCACACAAGAGATTTATTGAAGAATGTCCTTGGGATGCTTGCAATTGGACCCTTGGTCAATCCCATAGGAGAAGCTCTGGAGCTGGGGCGGCCCTTCAGAGACACCCCCATCCCTAAGTCTAGGAGGCCAGGACTTAGTACTCACCGTCCCTAATTGGTCACCAGTTGATCAGCTGCCCTGTGAGGGGCCAGGAGCAATTCAGCTGAGGGTTGGCAGCTGCCAGTGCAACCACTGCTGGGGGACAGCACCTCAGGTCTGTGGGCAGCATCGACTGCCACTGGGAAAGGCATGCTTCTTCACATCACCCCTATTTTTAGCAACTCTGACATTGCTTCTCGTAGAAGCTACCCACCTTAGAACCCATGAAAGTGTCACCTTCTCATCTCGGGTTAAAACTAATGCAAAGTGCCTTGGCACCTCCTGTGGATGATACCATGTTTGCTTCAGATTGATTTAAGATATATATCTTATGATGTAGGAGAGTTTGCTTACGCATAAGCATCTCAGGTGTAAGATTAAGCACTTCCTCTAGTGAAGAGTCCTAAGTTTGGGGGGTACAGTTGACGGTTATTTACCCTAGGACATCAAAAGCCATTAGAATAATTTTTATTTAAATAAGGGAGGGAGGGAGAATAAATGATATCTTCTGAAAATAGCCTCTTTGTAGGTCTAAATGTGCAGTTAACTGTGAAGATTTTTAATTTAAATTTTTGCCTAACCTTGGCTTCTTTTATATTCTCTGATTACTGATGTTCTTCCCTATTTTTCTCTAGTTTCAGCTGAAGGAATCACTTTTTCCCCTTATAGTCACTTTACTAATTCTGATGACCCCCTAAAGGTCTTCCGGATGTAGCCAGATGTGGTGGCACATGCCTGTAATCCAAGTACCTGGGAGGCTGAAACAGGAGGATTGCAAGTTTGAGGCTAACCTCAGCAACTTAGTGGGACACACTTTCAAAAATAAATGGATAAATAAATAGGGATGGGGGTATAGTGCAGAGGTAGAATGCCCTGGGTTTAATCCCCATAACCAAAAAAAAAAAAAAAAAAATCCTCTGAATGTGTTCCCTCTCCCCCTCCCTGGTGCTGCAGACCAGACTGTCAGCATTTTTCACTTAGCTTTTTGCAATGGGTTCAAAATGGAGTTTCTTCCCTGAGTCGCCTCCCTCCACTCTTGGCTGTCTTCTGACCTTCTAGAAGAACCATCTCAGCATGCCTGCACCTTCCTGTTGGAACCCCAACTTGTTATTCCATCACATAGGCCATCCTCAACGCCGCCTTCGCACAGGCACGCTCCGTGTACGGACCTGCCCTGCTCTCTTATGCCTTTCCCCAGTGTCCCTTCCCCTTCACATGCCTTCCCCCGGCCCCTGCATAGCAGGATGTCTTGAGACACCTTCAGATGGGCACTGCGATGGCATACCATCGTTGACAGGTCGAGCTTCCCTTTTAAGAGTCAGAAGTGGTACAGGCCTGTAATTTCAGTATCTGGGAGGCTGAGATGGGAGGATCCCAGGTTTGAGGCCATCATATGGTAACTTAAGACTCTGTTTAAAAATAAAATATAAGCCGGGCGTGGTGGCGCACGCTTGTAATCCCCGCGCTTGGGAGGCTGAGACAGGAGGATCGCACAGGTTCGAAGCCAGCCTCAGCTACTTAGTGAGGCTCTCAGCAACCTAGTGAGACCCTGTTTCCAAATAAAATATAAAAAAAAAAGGTCTGAGAGTATAGCCCGGAGGTAGAAAGCCTCTGGGTTCCACCCCCAGTACCACCAAAAAATAAAAAATAAATAAAATAAAATAAAAATAAAATATAAGCCGGGCGTGGTGGCGCACGCTTGTAATCCCAGCATTTGGGAGGCAGGCCAAGCGTAATGGCACACACTTGTAATCCCAGCACTTGTGAGGCTGAGACAGGACGATCACACAGGTTCAAAGACAGCCTCAGCTACTTAGGCCCTCCACAACTCAGTGAGACCCTGTTTCAAAATAAAGAATAAAAAAAAATTGGGCAGGGGGTGTAGCTCGGAGGTCAGATGCCTCTGGGTTCCATCCCCAGACCCACAGAAAAAAAGAAAGAAAAAAATTGAGGAAAAAAAAATAAAAAGGTCTGGGGGTGTAGCTCAGAGGTTGAACTGTGCACCCTGAATTATCATTGTTTAAAACCAGGCTCCTGTAGACATCATATCCAAGGGGCAACAGTAATCCTCTTCTTTGCATCTTCAACCCCCGGCACAATGTGCCTGGCACTAGTGGGTCCTCTTTAACATGACTCTAGGTGGCCTGAGAGCCAGCCTGGAGAACACAAAAGAAGCAGATTTCTTTGATGTTAGCAAACACTGTAGTTGATGTTGGTGGGCAAAGGTTTCCTGTAATCATAATCTTTCTCTAACTCTGGTGCATATCAGTTTCTTCTTAAATTTACTGCTATAGTAAAGTATAAATGTTTTGGACATTTTTGTAATGGAGAGAACTTTTTTGTGTGCAGTACTGGGGATTTAACCCAGGGGCATTCTACCTCTGAGCTACACCCCCAGCCCTATTTTATTTTTATTCTTTTTTTTGTGTGTGTGAGTGTGTGTGGTACTGAGGGTGGAACCCAGGGGCTTTTCTACCTCTGGGCTATACTCCCAGGCTTATTTTATACTTTATTTGGAAACAGGGTCTCACTAAGTTGCTGAGAGCCTCACTAAGTAGCTGAGACTGGCTTTGAACCTGTGCGATCCTCCTGTCTCAGCCTCCCAAGCGCTGGGATTACAAGTGTGCGCCACCACACCCGGCTTTTTATTATTTATTTTGAAAAAGAGTCTAAGTTGCAGAGGACTCACAAGCAAGCAGCTGAGGCTGTCCGTGAATCTGTGATTCTCCTTTCTCAGCCTCCAAAGTATTGGGATTACAAGCGTGTGCCACCACGCTTGGCTGAAGAGAACTTATTTTGGGGGGGGGGGTGTACTGGGGATGGAACCCAGGGGAATTCTACTTCTGAGCTACACCCCCAGCCCTATTTTTTATTCTTTATTTTGAAACAGGGTCTCACTGAGTTGCAAAGGACCTCACTAAGTAGCTGAGGCTGTTCACGAACCATTATCCTCCTATCTCAGCCTCCCAAATCCTGGGATTACATGCATGTGCCACCATGCCCGGCTAGAGAGAACTTTTGATTGATCCCAATTACAGCTTGTCTCCTGCAGGAAATGGAAGTGATTTGTATGCTCTTGTGTGTGCCCGTAAGGATATGAATAGGAAAAACAAGGGCTGTTAAGAGCAGCTTGATGATGAGCAGTTTAATCAATGTATCCCTGGTTTATTTTTTCAGTGTTACTGATTAGCAGAGCAAGTTTGATACTTTCTCTACAGGTAAAATAAAATAGAGCAAATTAAACTGACACTCAATAGAAGGGCAAAATTCATGTAACAGACTAGGAAGTGGCTATGATATGTAGCTCTACATGGCCACACTGATTTGTTCTTTGGCTGTTGTCAAGTGACCTGGGTTGTCATTTTACTTCCTTGTGTTCCACCTGGGAGAACAACATGAGAGTAATGTTTTTCCCTGATTCTCATGAGACAAGTTGATGTAAACATAGCTGCTTCCACCAGGTTGCAAGGCCAGATTCAGTGGTCATAGGCTCTTTGGGGTCGTAATCAATGTTCTACCGTGACTTAGTTTTTCTTTTTGCATCATTCTCGGATCTCTATTTTATAATCAAAGACAATTGCAGTGTAGATTCTGCCTCTTGCCATGAGACCTTCAATGGAGAAGCTGGAACTCCAGAGGGCCCCTGCTTCTATATTTTTGCTTCTTCCAACCCTAAGACTCCGTGATTCTTAAGTTTGTAGGGCGTCATGAAAGTCAGTGGATTCAGTCCATAGACCCCCATGTCTCTTCCCTCTGGGCTCCTAGTGCAGTGTAAACCAGGACCACACAGTCTAATTCTTGCTAGTTCTCTGCTGGTAAGTTCTTGAAGGCAAGGTTCCATGTATGAAGCCTATTGCATTTCCCTCTTCCACCAGGCCCAGACAACTCCTAGGACGAGTCATTTGGTGTGTATTCAGTTAAGGCAAGTTGACTAAAGGGGAGAAGTTAGGAACTCTACAGCTATCTCTTAAGCCTTATCTTTTCCTCTCACTTTACAGAGAAAACCGAAAAGGAAGGTCATTTGGCAAGAATTTCCTTAGAGACCTTCCTCCTCCAGCACACATACCTAAAAATTATTCATGTTGATTCACCTTTGAAACTGTGGTGTGAATGTCCTCATAAAAATTCATGTTGAAATTTAATTCCCATTGTGATCTGTTAGAAGTTGGACTGGTTGTAGCCGGGCGTGGTGGCACATGCTTGTAATCCCAGTATTTGGGAGGCTGAGACAGGAGGATTGCAGGTTCATGGCCAGCCTCAACTACTTAGTGAGGCTTAACAACTTAGTGAGACCCTGTTTGTTTAAAAATTTAAGAAAAGGAAGAAAAGAGTCTGGGGGTACAGCTCAGAGGTAGAATGTCTCTGAATTCCATCCCCAGTACCCCCCCCTCAAAAAAGAGATGGAACTAGCTGATCATTATAAGGTGATTAGGTCAAGAGGGTTCTGCCCTCTTGAATCAATGAGATAAAGGGTTCTCTCAGGAGTGAGCCTGTTGTAAAGCCAGTTTGGCTGTCTCTTCTCTGTGTCACTGCCACCATGGGATGCCCTGTGCTACGTCAGTACTCTGCAGAATCCCCAGCAAAGTGGCCCTCAGGAGATGCAGGCCCTTGACCTTGGCCTCCAGGATCTGAGCTTCACAGACTTTTGTGTATGGGGAGGGTGGGTGCTAGGGATTGAACCCAGGGGCATTCTACCTCTAAGCCACATCCCAGCCCTATTTATCCTATTTATTTATTTATTTATTTATTTATTTATTTATTTATTGCTGGGGATTGAACCCAGGGGCATTCTACCTCTGAGCTCCAGCTCCAGCCCCAGCCCTATTTAATTTTTTATCTGGAAACAGGGTCTTGTTAAATTGCTGAGGCTGGCTTCCAACCAGCAATCCTCCTGTCCCAGCCTCTCAAGTACTGGGATTACAGGTGTGCACCACCACACCCCACTTTAATAGGCCTTTATTTTTTATAAGTTACATTGTTCAGTTAGGTAGCAACAGAAAACAGGCTAAGATAATGACTATATTGAAATATATTTATTTTATTTATTTTTATTTTTGCAGTACTGGGGATGGAACCCAGGGGCATTCTACATCCAAGCTGCACCCCAGCCCTATTTTGAAACAAGGTCTCACTGAGTTGCAGAGGGCCTCGCTAAGTAGTAGCTGAGGCTGTCCTCAGACTGCGATCCTCCTATCTCAGCCTCCTAAATGCTGGGATTACAAGTGTGCACCACCATGCCCAGCTTGAAATTAAATCTTAGGAAAGGAAATCCCCTGCCTCCCACCAGCAGATGCATCACCAGACAGGTATGGTTTAAACACTGTGTTAGTAAAAGATTCCTCTCCCTCTGAGTGGACACAGCCCCGCATCAAGGCTTATGGCTTAGAGGGCAGAATGTTCCTCGCGGCCAGGAGTTTGCATGCAGGACATAACCAATGCAGCCATAAGCAGCGGCCCTGACTCTACACCCAACAGACATGTAGCGCATTCTTCCCCCTTCCTAGCATCTCGGAGTCAGAGTGGGCTCATCCCTCACTCAAGGGAGCCCCCTCCAGCTGGGCGGGATGCTCTCTTTGCCACTCTCCACTCTCATTATTCAGTCATTTTTGCTGCTCCAGTCTTGCCTCCTAGCCCTTTCTCCCAGCCTTTGACCCCACCTTAATGTTACTCTTGGAGGCCACTTCATATTCCACTGTGATCTGGTCTCCTGTTGCACCGCTGAACTGACTGTCACAAAATCACCAAGGCCTTCCCAGCTCTCAGTGGCCGGAGCCGCTCTGCAGCTCCCATTCTACATGTTCCCCATGGAGACTCCGGATGGCTTCAGTGATGCTCCCTCCTGGATTTTCTTCCTTAGGCTGCCATGGCGTTCGTCTCTTTTTAGGCTCTGTTCTTTCGTGTAGCCTAAGAATGTTCATGTTCCTTCCTCACCCATGTTTTCTTCTATCTCCTTTCAACTCAAGCAGCTTCAATGCTCATTTCACAAGTCATTTCAAATTCATTGAACACCTGACTGTGCGCCAGGCTCTTATTTCAGTGCTAGGGACACAGGATTTAAAAAGCCCTGTGCTCAGAGACCTTCTGCTTTAGTGAGCGGAGGTAGTAACAGTTTAGAAGGTAGATCGGTCGTAGAACTGTGATAAGTGTTACAGAGAAAAAGAAAAGAGTAAGAGATAGGTAGTGTCAAAGGAGGGGAGGGAATGTCTTATAGCAAATGATCAGGAAAGCTTCATTGAAAAGAAGACTTTGAGGCTGAGCACCGAAGGAGTGAGGGTTGTGGACCATGTGGTTTTATGTGGTGGAGGACCATCCCATGTAGAGGGAATGACAGTGCAAAAGCTCCAGGGGAGAGCCGGGCATGATGGCGCACACTTGTAATCTCAGTACTTAGGAGGCTGAGACAGGAGGATCGTAGGTTCACGGCCAGTCTCAGCAACTCAGTGAGGCCCTCCACAACTTAGTAAGACCCTGTTTCAAAAAAAGAAAAGAAACAGGGCTGAGTTGTATCTCAGAAGTAGAATGCCCCTGGGTTCCATCTCCAGCACACAAACACACAAAAGGCTCCAAGGCGGGAGTGTGCCAGTGTTGGCTGTGCTGAGCTGGAAAGACCTGCTACATGTTGAAATGGAAACAACGCAGCTGGAAAAACATCTGCCTATCTAGAATTGGGCAGGATTGCTGGAGGTGGGAGAGAGACAGACAGGAATTTAATTTAGGCGAGATTAAACGTAGTCGCTAGAGACCAACACGGAGAGATAAAGGGGATACTTGAATTTATTCAACAAATATTTACTGAGCGCCTGGAATCCCATGCCTGCTCCTGGCAGAGTAGTTCATATTGGATTAACCCTCCTGTAAATAACAATGATAAGCTGTAGAGGGACAAAAAACCTCACCTAAGGCATCAAAAAGGACCAAACTGGAAACTAGAGAGTTAACTGCTGGAAGAGGGAATAGTCCTGGATGAGTTTCCTATTGGCTTGTTTGTTTGTTTGTGTGTTTGTTTTGTAGTACTAAGGATCAAACCAAGGAACATTCTACCTCTGAGCTCCATCCCCAGCCCTTTTTATTTTTTCATTTGGAAACAATTCTTGCTAGGTTGCTGAGAGGCTCACTGTGTTGCTGAGGCAATCTTCCCATCTCAGTCTACCAAGCACAGGGATTACAGGCAGGCACCACCGAGCCTGGCTGTTTCTTTTGTTTCTAAAGATGATATTTGGTCTGAGGGCAGGCCTACTCAGCAACATGTTGGGATGGTAAGAATTTGGATAGAAACCCCCAGTTTTGATGAGTTGATGTGAAGAAATAGTAGAGCTTTAGGCTGTCACAACTATCACAGCAAGTAGAAAACAGGGTGGTAGTGGGTGTCCTCAAAAAGAGACCCCAAGAGGCCGGGCGTGGTGGCACACGCTTGTAATCCCCGCACTTGGGAGGCGGAGACAGGAAGATCGTGCAGGTTTGAAGCCAGCCGCGCTGGCTTAAGAGACCCTGTTTTCAAATTTAAAAATATATAAAATAGGTCTCAGAGTGTAGCCGGAGGTAGCAGGGTTTCCAGGAACCCCAGTACCACCAAAAAAAAAAGACCCCGAGAAGAGAAGCTCCTAAGTCTGTGTATCAGCCTTCCCCAAATCCCTGGCTGATCTGAGTTACACACGTGAGGGACAGTCTTCAAGCAGCCTGGCTAGTGATACAAGAACTAACAGAAGCATTAGCCCTTGCCCACCACAGAGAAGAAAGAGTTTGGCGGTTTAGTCTAGACAAGGTAAAATACATGATTCAAAGCTATTAAGAGGAATATAACAGAAACTATAATCTGTACAGTATAATATCCACAACCTGTGGGTCATAATCCAAAAATACTGCACAGTCAAAGACACAAAACTGTGCCGGGCGTGGTGGCGCACGCTTGTAATCCCCGCGCTTGGGAGGCAGAGACAGGAGGATCGCGCAGGTTCGAAGCCAGCCTCAGTGAGGGTCTCAGCAACTTAGTGAGACCCTGTTTCCAAATAAAATACAAAATGGGTCTGGGAGTATAGCCCGGAGGTAGAAAGCCTCTGGGTTCCACCCCCAGTACCACCAAAAAAAAAAAAAAAAAGACACAAAACTGTGACATATTCAGAAGAAAAGGCAATCAATGGAGATCAACCCTAAGATGATGCAGAAGCTGGAACTGGGATATGGCTATTTAAAAATAACTAGTATAACTGAGAACATGAACAAAAATATGCTCATCATAACGAACCCCGATGAAACCTCAGCAGAGGAAGAGAAAGTTTTTTTTTTTAATAAAAGGTCAAAAAGGAGGTTTAAGAAATAAAACGAAGTGAGACTGATTTTATGCTCCTCTCAGCTATAGGTGATAGATCTCTCTTTGCTTTCTATGCTGCTTTTTGTGGAACAGCACGCATGCCTGTTCATATTTCAGGCCCTTGCTTCTAGTTTGTTACTTTATTTGAGAATCTGAAATTATTTTTACTCAATGAGCATAATAGAAGATTGAAGCTGGCAAATGAAGACAGGTCAAGAGAAACAATCAGAACTGAAAATGAGAGAAAAAAGGTTAAAGAAAAATTAATATAGCCTCAGTCATATATATATATATATTTTTTTGTACTGGTGATGGGACTCAAGGACTTTTTACCTCCGGGTACACTCCCAGACCTATTTTTATTTGGAAACAGGATCTCACTAAGTTGCTGAGAGCCTCACTAAGTAGCTGAGGCTGGCTTCGAACCTGCGCAGTCCTCCTGTATCAGTTTCCCAAGTACTGGGATTACAAGCGTGTGCCACCACACCTGGTTCTAGCTTCAGTCATATTTTAAAATATTTGTAAAAACTCTAATGTAGCTGGGCGTGGTGGCTCATGCTTGTATCCCAATGCTTGGGAGGCTGAGATAGGAGGATCGCACAGATTTGAAGCCAGCCTCAGCTACTTAGACTCTTAGCAACTTAGTGAGACCCTGTTTCCAAAGAAAATATAAATTAGGTCTGGGAATATATATATATTCTACCCACAGTACCACACACACAAAAAAAAAACCCCTCTAATATAGGTATAATTGTAATCCCCAATGAAAAACTACTGAATTTTTTTTAGAAAAGTGGTTGAAAAGTTTTCAGACTTGATGAAAGACATAAAATTAACTTAAAGAATCTTAGTAAATTCCCAAACAGTATAAATACAAAGAAAACCATACCAAGACACATTTTCTGTGTGTATGGTGCTGGGGATTAAACCTGGGGGGCATTCTTCCTCTGAGCTATGTTGCCAGGCCTATTTTATTTTTTATTTTGAAATAGGGTTTCACTAAGTTGCTGAGGCTGGCCGTGAACCTGCAATCCTGTCTCACCCTCCCGAGTACTGGGATTACAGGCATGTGCCACCATGCCCGGCTCTGACACATTTAACTTAGACTGGTTAGGGCAAAAGAAGCCACAGACTCTTTTTACCCATGTCCAAAGTGGAATTTGTCTTCTTCCCTCCGAGTTTCTCTCCCTTCTATATATTCGTTTTTAGGAAATGGTGCTATCCACCACATGCTCCTCCACGAGGGAAGCCTGGAGTCCCTTTGAATGCATCCTTTTCTTTTCCTCTCCAGTTGGATACTAACTTCATCTGTTACCCCACTGCATAGTTCCACCCTCTTTCCCTCTCAAGCTGCTGTCTTAGTTCAGCCCCTCATCACTTATAGCCTGGGAGCCCCCCAAATTGTCATCCTGTCCTCTCTTTTAGCTCACAGAATGGATATTTTAATCCCCAATTCTGATCTTGTCACTTCCTAGTTTAAAACCTTCCAGTAGTTTCCCCTTCCTTTGAAAATAAAGTCTCAGTGTCTTAGCCCAACCTAGAAGGTCCTTCCAAACCTGGGTCCCACCAACATTTCTAGCCTGAGTTACACCAAATCCCTTGCAGGTCTTCAGATGAGCCCTGGTGTTTGCCAGTGTTGTATTTTGTGGAGGATTCTCCACTTATTTCCCTGGCTCAACTGTATTCATCCTTCAGTCCTCATCTCGAGTCATGTCCTCTTGGCACACTTCCCTGGCCCCTTGCCCCAGGTGGCACTGGATGCCCAGGCTCCTCTTCCGTGATACAGGCGTATCCTGTGCTTCCCCGTCTCTATAGTGTCTTGTGTTCCACACACCCTCGTCATTCATTGTCCTGTAGGATCAGGCATAACACAGCTGTAGAGTTCTAGGACGTGGCAGATAGTAGGTGCTCGGTGCTTGTTGAATGAACGGTGAGAGTTTGAATTGGTTGTCTAAATGGAGCCTATTCATTTCTTAGCCCCTAAGTTCTTTGGCTATGAAATACTCTCCCCAAATAACAATAGGTGAGAAAATGAGAGAACTTGGGGCAAAGGAGAAGAACTTTGTCCACAGCTTAGGTAACAGGACCTGATAGCAGTGAGACAACTGAGCTTCCATTCACTCTAACGAGGATGCGTTGGGCTGGACACTTCACCTCCCTCTCCTGGTCTGACCACTAGACCATCCACCAGCCTACACCAGGACACTGGGCCAATGAAGCTGCTCAGCCATGGTGACGGACCACTCTGCTTTCTATGCCGTTTCTCACTCATGCCTGTCATTCATATTCATAGGGTCCTTGTTTCTAACCCGTAAGCAACTCATTTCCCCAAACAGGACCCAAAAATTTCTCCAAAACGTTATCTTTTGTTTGCAGTCATGTTCAACTCATCAGCATTACTGATTTCAGGCCCACCCTAAAGAGAGGTCTACAGAGTTAACACTGGGAAAATGATCCTCTACACTTAGGGACCCACTTAGGCCAGGAAAGATGGGACCCTCAGAAGGGCCTGGCTCTCCCGGCTGAAGCGGCATGAGTCATCTCTCACGCTGTGGGGAGGCCTCGACCACTGCGTCACCCCCACTTCAGCTGCCCTCATACACGGTCCTTTTACTTCTGCTCCCTTTGCCGTCCTCCAGAGCTGGCTGAGCATATTGCTGGGAACTGGGTGAACCAGCCCTTACCTCGGCCTTCCTCTGTGGCCTAGTGTTTTGTTTTTCCTCTGTCTATCTCTCTTTCCTCTCTTCCTCCCAGATGATAACTACTCTCTTATAAAGGTTACATTATAACCCCTATTTAAGAGATATGCATGTATTTTATTTTCCTTTCCAAAAATAACTATTACACATATTTTATGTAGCTACCTCTTGAGTAGCCCCGAGTTCTCACCCTGGATCCACTTAATATAAGTAGGACTCTTGAAATCTGGGAGAGGCTCCATTCCTCTGGAGTCTTGTCTAAGCCACACACTGGATGTCTATTGCCAGTTCTCTACCCTTCAGTTTCTCTCCTTTAGCATAAGGGAGACCCCTCTAGAGTTCACTAAAAAGCAATTTATAAGCAGTAGAAGTAGCACCATCAAAGGTAAATCAAAGGAAAAAAATAAGTTGCCAAGGACAGTGAGTAATGGTAGAATTCAAAAAGTCAATATCTGTCCACATATTTCTGCGCATGGGGTGCATCCATCAAAGAGAGTGGGTGACATTTGTCCCAGCCTGTCTGGGGCCAGCTGAGCTGCATGAGTCACCTTCTGTGCTATCAGCAAACCACCCAGCCTTTGCCTGATAGTTAACACACTCACCAAAGGAAGCTCTATTCCGAATCCGTCACTAATTG
Source organism: Muscardinus avellanarius (assembly GCF_963383645.1). Classification (NCBI taxonomy): domain Eukaryota; kingdom Metazoa; phylum Chordata; class Mammalia; order Rodentia; family Gliridae; genus Muscardinus; species Muscardinus avellanarius. The sequence goes on from NC_137789.1 coordinate 142,392,413, forward strand.
AATCTCTAAATGGAATCCAATTGCCAGCCAATTTACAGACTTCCTCCATACTCTCAGGTTGTTTCCAACCTTCCTCTTAATCACTTTTGCAGCCTGGTTGAATTCGATTGGGGTTTATCTGCTCGTCTGGGGGAGGAATTGAAATGCTTCCTTGTCTAAGAAGATGATTGTGTACCCCTTGCACAGCTTGGGTAGAGCACAGAGGTGAGCTCATAGGGTTTTTCCACCCGGTATCTGCTCTTAAAAACATGAGTATATGAAAGCCCCACTGGTGCCTCTTAAAATCCCCTTTGTGCTCAAAGAGGAAGCTTGGTGAAGTTTCAGCAAAGTATCGGGAATATCAGATAGCACTGATTCACTGAGTTGTGGGGAAATTAAAAAACAAACCCTCAATTTCTCTAGTTGTTGGTTCAAGATGAGAAAACTTCCCTTTCCCATGAACTGATACAGCAACAAAGCAAAGATCTGCCTGTCCTCTGACAAAAGGTGACACACGAATGTGACAAATGCCCACCCCGGCTCATGCTGGGCCTGCTGCTGTGTTGCTGCCCCTGGTTCTCTGTTCACGTCTTAGTCATCTGTGGAGCCCCCTGTCTCCCAAGCACCTTCCCCAACCTTCTGGCTGGCAAGGAGCTTTTCTTCTGAGCGTCTCCAGGATGCATGTCAAAGTCCCATAACTGACGGTTTAGATTTTACAGGGCCGGGACTGTCCTGAAGTCTTATTTGTATACCTGTAGGATGGTGCTGCTTAGTTTACAGTCCTGGCGTGCAGTGTAGGCCATGCAGCTTTTAAAACTACAAATGTCCAGGCCCCATCCCAGCCCTTCTGAATCATAATCACTCCATAGAAGATTGTGACTTTCCACTGGAACGAAAACCACTGCTTTGCCATCACGGAAGGATCAAATGAGTTAACATGTAGGCTCTCTTTTAAACCTTAGACTTGCCGGGCATGGTGGCGCACGCTTGTAATCCCCGCGCTTGGGAGGCGGAGACAGGAGGATCGCGCAGGTTCGAAGCCAGCCATGCTGTCTTAAGAGAACCTGTTTCCAAATAAAAAGTATAAAAATAGGTCTGGGAGTGTAGCCCGGAGGTAGAAGGGTTTCCAGGAACCCCAGTACCACACACACAAAAAAGTTAAACCCTAGACTTTGATGACAAATGCTAAATACAATGTATAGTAAGCCAGGCCCGGTGGTAATGCTTGTAATCCCAGCATTTAGGAGGCTGAGACAGAAGGATCGCGGTTCACGGACAGCCTCAGCTACTTAGTGAGGCCCTTTGCAACTCAGTGAGACCCTGTTTCAAAATAATAAAGAATAGGGCTGGGGGTGTAGCTCAGAGGTAGAATGCCCCTAGGTTCCACCCCCAGTACCACACAAAAAAAAATGTAGTAAAGCTGCCCCCACCCTGGCTTCTACTACTTGTGTATATAGGCAGGTGTGTATACCTGTATGTATGCAGAGTATGTATGGCTGTGTGATATGTATGTGTGGACATACTTTTGTACTTGCATGTGTGTTCCTGTGTGTACTCATGCTCCCCTTGCTGCAGCAGAAGCTCACCCCACCTTCGGTGTCAGGTGAGGGTCTGATTGATATAAAGGTAAACTTATGATTCAGGAAGGGACACTTCTAGCCACTGAGCACAGAGGGCTTGCTGGAGGCTTCTGGGAGGGCTCTTCCTCGTTCTTCTGGTAAGTTTCATGCTTTCTCCTGCCTTACCCTAGTTTTGCTGAAAGCCATCCTAAGGCCTTTCCCCATCCTTCCCCTCGCTTCCTTTTCCGAAGGGAACAAGTCTTAGGATGATGCCATGGAAACACCTGGCCCTAGATGGTGGAGTGAGCAAACCCGATCTGCTCTAAATGTGGACTCCCACTTAAGGTGCACCAATAAATGTCTAGTTATTGAAGGTGATTCTGTTACTGGTGGCAGAGATATTCCCCCGGCTACATCTTTTTTTCTCCTTTTTGTCTCAAGTATCACCTAACTTAGTGCCCCCTTTAGTAAATGCATCAATATGCAGTTGTTGAATTATTGAATCTTCATAATTATTGAGTGCATAGATACAAACAGTGCTGGAGATAAATAGTAACTACACAAAGTCCCTGTCTGAGAGGGATTTTCTATTCTGGCAGAAACAAAATGGTGCCAGTCGGCCTCTCAAGAGGAAGAAGATTCATGTTTCTGCGTGTGCAGGGAGGTTCAGCCAACACAAGCGATTAGAATGGGAGCCCTTGTGCAGAAGGATCACTGCTTAGGAATTCACCTGACCACCAGAGTGACTTTCTGTAATTAAACAAGAAGGAAATGACAACTGAGATCACGAAGAAGACTTTGTCTTAAAGTTTATGACTCAAGGGAAAACTATAGTGTTCTGGTTCCCAGATCTCAGCCCGAGCACGAGACCAGAAATCGCAGGAAAGGGTTAGGAAAGCCTGATTTTATTTATTTATTTATTTATTTATTTATTTTTTGCGGGTCTGGGGCCGGAACCCAGGGGCATTCGACCTCCAAGCTACACCTCCTGCCCTATTTTTTATTCTTTATTTTGAAACTGGGTCTCACTGAGTTGCAGAGGGCCTAAGTAGCTGAGGCTGTCCGTGAACCGCAATCCTCCGGTTTCAGCCTCCCAAATGCTGGGATTACAAGCCTGCGCCATCATGCCCGGCTGGAAAGCCTGATTTTAAATGTGTGAAGTTGGGAGAAGGGAAGCTGATGGCCTGCTGAAGTCAACATTTGAGTCTGTGCAAGACAATCACGAGAGGCCATCTTCAACTCTAAGATTGCCCGCTGCCAGCGTAAGCTGGAGAATGGCCTCCCATTGAGAGTTCTGTAGAGGATAGACTCTCTTTAAAGTCTGCCTTCGATGTATCTTTTGCATGAGTGATGAGATGGTTCCACGACTTCTCTGGGGAAGTACATGTTAGGAAAGGTGAGTGCAGCCACCTCTGGGCTTGAGGAAGTGTCACCGGCAAGTGAGGTGACTGTCGTGAGGGCAGGCTTTGAGCTGGCCAGAGAGCAAGCACCATGGGATGAGAGAGGAAGCCGTGGTCCAGCATAATGAGGCAAGGACAGAATCGCGAAGGTCAAGGATGGTGCAAAACAAAGGCAACCACACTGGATCCCGGGAGGCACCTTGGAACAGGGCTCAGGAACTTTAAAGCCTGGACGCCAGAGAAACAAGAGGCAAGGACTTTGACTGTAAGGTCCTCACGTCAAGCTCTAGTCACAAAATCCAGCTCCAGCTGACAAAGGAGCCTGATAGAGGAGGTGTCCTGTGGGCCTTGTGAGATACGTTGCACAGCCCTACACAGCCAATGCTGTGCAAATGTTCAGTGGGCAAATGAGGTCACCAGGCTGGGCTGAGAGATGACAGCAATTAGACAGTTCTTTATCTTTAGAGTCTAAAGTTCTCTAGCACCAATGCAAGTCTCAAGAATATGTTTTAGTTGTTTGAAACAACAACAAAAAAATCATTGGGACAAACTTCACACATACATACACATCCACCCAACTTGCCTCTCTTTTCCTGGTTATAGCATTGTGGTGTTTTCTGGGAGACCACCCCTTCTCTGCCCTCAAACCTTCAGGGCCAGCGATGCCGACATCCAACCACACTATCGCAGCTCGGAGTGGGCGACTGACTTGGTTTGGCTAATTAGCATATTCTGTCCCTCTAGACACCATGATTGGTTCAGGGATGAGCTCATGAGCTGTGTCGTTCCAATGAAAATCAATTCCGGAATTTTTCCTGGGACTCTTGGGAAGGGGCCACTCTCTGCTGAAGTTGCTCAGCTATACACTGCAAAATGGAAGCCCAGGACTGGCAGAAGCCACTGCGTGGAGGGGGCCTGTCAGCAAGTGAAACCAACCCAGAGGAAAGTAGAGTTGAGAGGCAGAGAAGGAAGTTCAAGGTCAATATCTCTGTGGCATAACTTGAGTTTCTGGTACCAGGTGTGCCTGGAGAGAGGCTACTACGGCTTGGATGTGTTTTTTTCCCCAGAGGTTCAGGTGTTGGAAGCGTGGTGCCCGGTATGATGATGTTGGGAGGTGGTGGGACCCTGAAGAGGTGGGGCCTGTTGGAGAGTGTTAGTCATTGGGGTGCTGCCTTAGGAAGGTACTAAGGTAGTTCCTGTGGGACTCTGGTTAGTTCTTAAGAGAGGGTTGTTTTAAAAGAGCAAGACTGGTGCCTGCCCTCTCTCTGGCTTCGCCTCACTGTGATCTCCCCCTTCCTCGCATGCTCCCACCATTGTGATATCATCTGCCATGATATCAGCACGGCGTCCTCAAGTCTCCCCGACTGTAAATAAGCTTCATTTCTTTGTATATTATCCAACTTCAGGTAATTTACTTTAGCAATAAAAATACAGAACAATACAGAGGCCTACTCCTGGTCTTTTCTATTCGTATTACTTAAGACAGCCTGAGCTGGGTGTGGTGGCACACTCTTGTAATCCCAGCATTCAGGAGGCTGAGACTGGAGGATCACGGTTTGCAGACAGCCTCAGCTACTTAGTGAGGCCCTCCGCAACTTAGTGAAAATAAAGAATAAAAGAATAAAAAATAGGGCAGGGGTGTAGCTCGGTGATCAAATGCCCCTGGGTTCCATCCCCAGACCTGGAAAAAAAAAAAAAGACAGCCTGTATTTGGTTTTCACTGCTTGCAACTCAGTGTTCTGAAATGGTAAATAATAGAGACTATAGTATCATGAATTATATTGTTTTCTGGGTGTGGTGGCGCACGCTCGTAATCCCAGTACTTGGGAGCCTGAGACAGGAGGATCGTGGTTCAGGGTCAGCCTCAGCTACTTAGTGAGGCCCTCTGCAACTTAATGAGACTCCGTTTTAAAATAAAGAATAAAAAATAGGGCTGGGGGTGTAGTTTGGAGGTAGAATGCCCCTGAGTTCAATCCCTAGTACTGCAAAGGAAAGAAGGAAGAGAAAGAGAAAGAGAAAGAAAGAACAAAAAGAGAGAGAAAGAGAGAAAGAAAGAAAGAAAGAAAGAGAGAAAGAAAGAAAGAAAGAGTCTCCCCATCTTCTTAAATAAAGTAGATGAGATCCAGCTGGTCAACTTGTATTTTATATAGTACTTTCTATTGCCAGATACTATTCTAAACACTGAGAAGATAGCCACGGGTAGGAGTTTTGCTCTCAAAGAATATGTTATAGTAAGAAGAGCAGTTAAATAAATCAACAATAAATACATAATAACATTTAAGCCAGGTGTGGGACACATGCCTGTAATCTCAGTTCCTGAGAGGCTGAGACAGGAGGATCACAGGTTCAAAGACAGCCTCAGCAAATTAGCCAGGCCTTCAGTGACTTAGCAAGACCCAGTTTCAAAATAAAAAATAAAAAGGGCTGGGGGTGTAGCCTGGCGGAAGAATACCCCTGGGTTCAACACACACACACACACACACACACACACACACACACACCCCGACTCAGCCTGTTGAATGAAGTTTGTACTGAGGAACCACAAGGGGGAAGGGACCTCTTGGGGGATAATGGGAGTGGGGGGTGGAGACGACAGAGGGCTCTGGCCTGGGGCAGGAACAGTGAAGATGGACAAGGAGAAGAGTGGCCTCATTCAAGACCCTTCTTAGAGGCCCCTGGATCTACCGTAGCTTAGAAAGGTACGAGGAGGAGCTCGCTGATTGAAGCACGATGACTAAGGCTGAGCAGTAGGTGAGTGGTGGTGTCGTTTACAAAGATGAGAAAGCCTGGTGGGTTGGGAGGAATCCTTATTTCTGTCTCAGTTGCATGAGACAGCCAGGTACAGATAGTAAATGAGCCACTGGCTGAAGCACGCCTGGAGTCCAGGGGAGATGCATAGTCGGAGATGCTTATTCATAAGTCATAGAGAAGGACTGGATGAGGTCACCTCGCTAGAGAGAAGAGAGATGGTTACCAGCGGAGCCCTGGGCTCTGCACACTCAGAAAAAGGCAGGAAAAATACAGAAAACGAGGACGGGCCAGCCAGGTGGGGTGAAAGGCAGACAACACAGTGTCCCAGAAGCCTAGAAGTTTGTTTCAAGAGTAAGGGAATTTGCCGGGTATGGTGGCGATGCCCCTAACAGTCCTTAGGAGGCCAAGATATTGCAGGAGGATTGCAGGTTGGAGGCCAGCCTCAGCAACATAGCAAGACTCTGTTTCCAAATTAAAAAAAAAAAAAAAAAAAAAAAAAAAAAGGACCGGGTGACGTGTGGCTCAGAGATAGAATGCCCCTGGTTTCAATCCTCAGTACAAAATAAAAAGAGCTAGATGCTGCGGTGTGGGTGGAATGCTGCTCACAGGCTGACCGACGGACGGAGAACTGACTGCTGGTTCTGGCCAGACGACCCCGAGAGGGGACCTCAGTGGAGTGAGGCGGGAAGCCACGTGGCAGGAGAGAGAGCCAGAGGAAGGCACCAGGTGCTAACCGTGAGCCCCCTGGCCTGGCACTGCGGGCCCGGCAGTGTACAGGAGACCTCGGTAGGGATGTGCTATGTTTTAAAGAGTCGAATCTTTTTTACACTTTATTTGTTTTAGTTTAAACTCACACACAGTGAAAGGCACTTAGTGATGAGGTTTTCTTTTCTCTTCTTTTCTTTTTTTTTTTTTTTTTGTGGTACTGGGGGTGGAACCCAGGGGCTTTTCTACCTCCAGGCTATACTCCCAGACCTAATTTATACTTTATTTGGGAACAGGGTCTCACTAACTTGCTGAGAGCCTCACTAAGTAGCTGAGGCTGGCTTCGAACCTATGCAATCCTCCTGTCTCAGCCTCCCAAGCGCGGGGATTACAAGCGTGCACTACCACACCTGGCAAGGTTTTCTTTATTGAGGGGGAATTCATATAACAAAGTTTACCATTTAGTACATTCATGATGCTCCACAGCTCCCACTTCTAGCTAGTTCAAAAGGTTTTCATCACCCTCAACGGGGACCCCATACTCTTTACTGGGTAGGGGGTTTCCTTTGGGGGTATTTTTTCTTTTCTTTTCTTTTTTTTTTTTTTTTGCAGTACTGAGGATGAAAGCAGGGGCATTCTACCTCCGAGCTACACTCCCAGCCCTATTTTTTATTCTTTATTTTGAAACAGGTCCTCACTGAGTTGCAGAGGGCCTCACTAAGTAGCTGAGGCTGTCCGCGAACCGCGACCCTCCTGTCTCAGCCTCTCAAATACTGGGATTACAAGTGTGCGCCACCACGCCCAGCTGGGAGTGCGTTTTCTTAATGGATCATTTAATACACTTCATGAAAAAGGAAAGATCATAGCCAGACGTGGCGCCGTACGCTTATCATCCCAGCATTCAGGAGGCTGAGACAGGAGGATCGCGGTTCGTGGACAGCCTCAGCTACTTAGTGAGGCCCTCTGCAACTTAGTGAGACCCTGTTTCAAAGTAAAGAATAAAAAAATAGGGCAGGAGATATAGCTTGGAGGTCAAATGACCCTAGGTTCCATCTCCAGACCTGAAAAAAAGAAAAAAAAAAAAAAAAAGGAAAGATCGTTTTTAAGGTCCAAATAGCTAAGCTCAACATAAAACAGCTTTTTAAAAATTATTGTATTTTGGCCGGGCGTGGTGGTGCACGCTTGTAATCCCCGCGCTTGGGAGGCAGAGACAGGAGGATCGCGCAGGTTCGAAGCCAGCCGCGCGCGCTGGCTTAGGAGACCCTGTTTCCAAATATAAAATGTAAAAATAGGTCTGGGAGTGTAGCCCGGAGGTAGAAGGGCTTCCAGGAACCCCAGTACCACCAAAAAAAAAAAAAAAAAAAAAAATTATTGTACTAAATACTGAACCCAGGAGCATTCTACCTCTGAGCTACACCCCCAGCCCTTTTTATTTTGAAGCGGGATCTCCATAAATTACTGAAGCTGGCCTCAAACCTGCGATCCTCCTATCTCAGCCTCCTGAGTACTGGCAGTACAAGTGAGTGCCACCACGCCCAACTTAAAACAGTTGTATATTCAGAGCACATTCACAAGCCAAGCTAGTCTGTGGTGTTAGAAGCCAGCATCGTGGCTACATCTGAGGGAAAATTTACAGTGGAGAGGCTCCTGGGGTGCTGGAGATGGTCTATTCCCTGCCCCGGGCGGTGGATAGATGAATGTAAAATAAAGGTAATTACTTAAGCCATACACTCAAAATGCGAACACTTTTCCACATGTAGCTTCAATTAAAAAAAATTAACAACTAAGGTACCAGGAGGCCTGGGCTTTGGTTCCAGCACCGAAGATGACTAGCCACGCGATCCTAGGCTTACCACGAACCCTCTCTGTAAACAGGAAAGTCGGGTCCCTTCCACCCAACACAGCCCCGCACGCAGTTTCCTCCTGTGCCTCCAAAGCCCAGCCTGCCCTTGGCCAAGGAGGAGCTCAACCTCGCTCCGATTCCTCCTTTCATAAACTACCTCTTGCCCAGACATCTCTGGGGCCCCCCCACCCCCGTCACCCACAAGGCAGCTGTGAAGTTAATGAGAGTGCAAATAAAAAAGCTGCTGGTAATTAGGGAGCTGGATGTTCAAGCATGATTGTTATTTTAAAAAATCAATTAGCTGAAACAGAACATGCCATTGAGACAGACATCTATTTTTCTCCCTTGGCATGGGTCTACCTGGGTCTTAGGATGACATGGCCAATTCCAGAAGGGGTGGAGGAATATGTTAAATTTAAAATGTTAAGATTCCTTTTTTAATTGCGTAGGAGGGGAAGGAGAAGCTGCAGCGATCACCTGCGATTTGTACTCACTGCTGCAAAACAAATCTCACGGGGGACAGCGACCACAGCCTCATTCCGCCTTTAGATGCTAAATGTATATATATTTCTAGGAAGTCTGAGGTTATTGACCAAGAGCCTGTCTTTGGGATGAGAACATGAATAATCTAGAGAGCAAATTAAGTAAAGAAACAGAAATGGTGTCCTGTAGGAGAGCAGAACATTTTCATTATTCAAATACCTGTGTAGAACCAAGTAGATACCCTTCTATGGCTGGGTTTGTTTGTTTGTTTGTTTGTTTTGCGGTACTGGGCATGGAACCCAGGGGAATTCTACCTCTGAGCTATACCCCCAGCCCTATTTATTTATTTATTTATTTATTTATTTATTTATTTATTTTGGTGGTACTGGGGTTCCTGGAAGCCCTTCTACCTCCGGGCTACACTCCCAGACCTATTTTATACTTTTTTTTTAATTTTTGGAAACAGGAACTCTTAAGCGCTGGCTTCGAACCTGCGTGATCCTCCTGTCTCCGCCTCCCAAGCCTGGGGATTACAAGCGTGCGCCAACACGCCCGGCCCCAGCCCTATTTTTTGTTCTTTATTTTTTTTTAATTTTTTTAATTAATTTATTTTTTAAATTGGTGCATTGTAGTCATATATCAATCACATTGGAGTACAAGACTTGAGAGGATATACAAGCACACATCATCCAATTAGCCCTCCTCCAGCCCCCATCCCATTCCCTCCCCCTCCCTCCATCCCATGCTTCTTTGGTGATTTACTTTGATACATTTGTTTATGTACCTCCTGTGTTTTAAAGAGGCTCCATCCTCCAGTATTACATACCCTCTGATTGGTCACATTAGTTGCTTCACTATAGGGCCCTTTCTATAGCTCAACCTCTTCCTGTTGCCCTTTTCCTCCTAGTTATTGCTGATTAAGAGAAGCGTCTGATTTATATTTTCTGCGATATTTCTCTATGCATGCGGCGTTGCAAGTACCAATCCCACTCTTGATGGTCCCAGTAGTGGCCTGGCTACTCAGTGGACTGATCCAGACCTCGCTGGCTCAAGCAGCAGCCTTGCCTCATGGGAGGCCCCGGTTCTGGTCTCGCTGGCCCCTGAAACGGTCTAACCCCTAAGCTGGCTTTGGTCCCGGCCTTGGAGGCCGCAGGAGTGAACTTGCCTCACGCCAGGCTCCGATGCTGGCCATTGGCCCCTGCACCGGCCTAACCCCTTGGCAGGATTCCAATCCCGGCCTCGGAGGCCCCAGTACCGGCCTGGCCTTGGAGGCCCCAGCACTGGTCATGCCTCAAGGCAGGCTCCGATGCCGGCCTCGCTGGCCCCAGCACAGGCCTAACCCCTCGGCAGGCTCTTATCCTGGCCTCGGAGGCCCCAGTACCGGCCTTGCCTCACGGCAGGCTCCGATGCTGGCCTCGCTGGCCCCAGCACCGGCCTAACCCCTCGGCAGGCTCTGATCCCGGCCTTGGAGACCCCTGCACTGGTCATGCCTCACGGCAGGCTCCGATGCCAGCCTCGCTGGCCCCAGCACCGGCCTAACCCCTCGGCAGGCTCCGATCCCGGCCTCGGAGGCCCCAGCACTGGTCATGCCTCAAGGCAGGCTCCGATGCCGGCCTCGCTGGCCCCAGCATCGGTCTAACCCCTCTGCAGGTTCCAATCCCGGTCACGGAGGCCTCAGTAGTGGCCTTGCCTCACAGCAAGCTCCGATGTCGGCCACTGGCCCCAGCGCCCGCCTAACCCCTCAGCAGGTTCCGATCACTGTCTCTGTGGTTATTATTTCAAAGGTTCCAGTTGTAATGTATCAGATCTCTGCCTCCCCCGAATATTGGCCACTGGCATTGCCACTGCCTCCACTGTTTCAAATCCTTCCCAGGCTCTTTTTCCACTCTGAATGTTGTCCAGTGTTCCTAAGCATGCGTGATGGTAGCATTCGACATTTGGTGTAATTTCTCCAAAAAAAATAAAGTTGGTAAGATCCGGTTTCTGCTTCTCCTGAATACAAGTCTCCACCACCATCACGGAGAACTCTTTCAACACCGCATTTCTCCTTGGTCTCCGCTAAACTCTCTCCTTATATGTGATGTCTGAGATTCTTAACAATATAGAGAAATAGCAGTCCTCTTTCACGGCGAATTTTTCCATAAGTTCCAGTGCATTTAGATAAGTTTTGTCTGCATCTCCAGTGTCCTGGCATCCATAACGGCTTTCTTACCTCCTCTCCGATATTTTTCTTTATCTTTTTTTGTTCTGAGCCCGGTTTCTCCAGGGATCTGGCGTGCTACTCGAGTTCGGCCCGGGGCCCAGAGTCCCGCGACCCGGGCCCCAGCTGGCGTGCCCCGCGCGCGACCCCTGCCCAGAACCCAGCGTCTTACTGGGCCTGGTTTCTCCAGGGATCTGGCGTGCTACGCGCAGTTCGGCCGGGACCCAGAGTCCAGCGACCAGGGCCCCAGCTGCTTGTTCTTTATTTTGAAACAAGGTCTCACTTAGTTGCAAAGGGCCTCACTAAGTAGTGGCTGAGGCTGTCTTCGAACCATGATCCTCCTGGCTCAGCCTCCCGAATGCTGGGATGACAAGTGCATCTCTACACTGGGCTGGCTGGGTTTATTTTTAGCTGTCTTCTGAAGATTGCTTTGGTAGGCGCTGTGTTAACCCAGGAACCCTGGGCACCTTACTGCACCTTCTTCAGTCTTCATTTCCTGCTCTGAGAAAGACACTGAAAATACCTCAAGGTGTGTGTGTGTGTGTGTGTGTGTGTGTGATACATGCATGTGAAATAGATAACAGAATCCATGGAGAATGCCCAGAGCCTGGAGTGTATCAGGTACTCAGTAAATATTTCAGTAAACATTACCTATTTTTATCGGCGTGGTGACACAGGCCTGTAATCCCAGTACTTGGGAGGTCGCAGATTCGATGACAGCCTCAGCAAATAGTTGAGACTCTTATCGACCTACTGAGAACCTGTTTCAAACTAAAAATAAAATAGGGCTGAGAGTTTAGCTCAGCAGTAGAATGCCCTTGGGTTCAATCTCCAGCAACACACACACACACACACACACACACACACACACACACACACAGCTAGTTTCACTCCTGGGTGGCAGAGGTGGGGAAAGGTGGTAGTGGCAGCCTAACTGTGGGCAGAGGCCTTGGCGCTCCCTCCCCAGGAGACCCCAGCAGGGCTCTGGCAGCCTCCACCAGCTTTCAGCCCCCGCTGGTCACCACACCCCTGCTGCACAGCTGGTGACACAAGACTTTAGCATAATGGGAGGCCCTGGGGATCTATTTTCTCCACTGCGCAGAGCATTACTCACCTCACTCCTCCGCATCGCAAGGAGAGGGGGACTCAAAGTCAAGTTTCCGTAGAGCGCCTTTGCTCAGAGGCTCCGTTTCTGGCTTCCTACACGTTCCCTGAGATTTAGAGCACAAAGCAAGCCCCCAACTCCTGCCCCTCTCCTCCTCCTTCCCGGCGTAAATGGAACTGTGCTGCCCTTGCGTGCTTCCTAGGTTGGAGAACCGGAAGAACAACCCGGCTCCTTCTCAAGCCCCAGCAAGTCTGGGTGGTGGACGCCGCTGGACCGGCCAGCACACAGCCCGTGAATGAGCTGGTCCGCCCTTTCTTTCCAAGAGGGTCTCTGGTTGCTCTGACCTTCAGCCGTCTCCAGATTAAGGACCAGCGTGAGTAGGCCCGACCTCCCAAGGACACGGGCCCTCTTAGCTGGGAGACCTCCCAGGGCGGCAGACACTGCTGAGCCCCCAGTCAGGACAGCTCTGTGACAGCGCAGTCCTGGGCTCTGCATGGGACTCAGTTGCTGGGGCTGGGTAGAAATCATTTCTGAAGTTCCCACACTGATTCTGATCACTGGTCAGGTTTGGAACTACTAGTAAGACCACATTTGAAAAGGAGTTGATCATGTATCTACCACCAAGAAGGCAGCCCAGGTTTGTTTTTAAACTTTGTTTTTGGTGGTACTGGGGGTGGAACCCAGCGGCTTTCTACCTCCGGGCTATACTCCCAGATCTATTTTATATTTTATTTGGAAACAGGGTCTCACTAAGTTGCTGAGAGGCTCACTCAGTAGCTGAGGCTGGCTTCGAACCTGCGCCATCCTCCTCTCTCAGCCTCCCAAGCGCGGGGATTACAAGCGTGCGCCACCACGCCCGGCTGTTTTTACATTTTTTTATTGTGAAATATAATATACATATAGGAAAATGTACAGAACAGAAATGTGGCCCAGTTAGCTCATTGCAAACGCCCACGTGTCCTCTCAGCTGAGAAATAAAACATTGCCAACAGATGTAGTCCTTAGTAGCTACACTAAATCTTTAAAATTTCTCCATCTATAAATCACTGGAGCTATTTCATTTCTATAGCATCTTGGATTTTAGTTGTATTACCTCTGATGCCCTTTGTTTTGTTTTTGCGTCCCTGGGGATGGAACTCGGGGGCATTCTACTTCTGAGCTACATCTCCTGCCCTATTTTATTTTGTATTTTGAGACAGGGTCACGCTAAATTGCTAAGGGCTTTGCTAATTTGCTGAGGCTGGCCTTGTACTTGCAATCCTTCTGTCTCAGCTTCCTAAGTACAGAGATTTGACCACCACACCTGGCTTCTCTGATGCCCTTGGATTTAAGGAGCTGAACTTTTTCTCTAGTATATTTTATTTTTAATTGACAGTATTTAGCCGGGTGTGGTGGCACACGCCTCTAATCCCCACATTTGGGAGGCTGAGACAGGAGGATCGCACAGGTTCGAAGCCAGCCTCAGCTACTTAGTGAGGCTCTTAGCAACTTAGTGAGACCCTGTTTCCAAACAGGAAACAGTATAGCCCAGAGGTAGAAAGCCTCTGGGTTCCACCCCCAGTACCACACACACAAAAAAAATCAGTAATTGACAGTATTTATACCTACTTATGGGGTATGGTATGACAGGCTAATACATGTATATAATATGTTATAATCAGATCAGGGTAACTGGCATATCTATCATCTTCTATATTTATCATTTCTTTGTGTTGAGAACATTCAAAGTCCCCTCTACTAGCTATTTAGAAATGACTTGCCATCTATCATAATTGTGACTCAAATCTTATCATTAACCAGGAGTCTGAATATTTCTTCCATCCCAAATTCTCCACTTGCCTGCAGGGTGATCTTGGGCGAGTATATTAATGTTTTCTGGTCCTTAGGTTTCTCATCTATAAGATGAGGAGAATAACAATATGTACCTGATAAAGTTGCATGAAAATTCAATTCATTGAAAAAATGCTCTAGTGCCTGACAACCCACAACACTCTCCACTCAGGTCCCATTTTTGCTTGGTTCCTTTTCAAAATGAATCTTCTCATCATCTATCCCTTCCCCCTTACATCTGGGCCCCATGTCAGAGGACTGTGTTATTTCTATCCATTTGTGGACTTCTTGTCTCTTACTTTAAAAGGAATCATGTAAGCTGGGCATGGTGCTCATGCTTGTAATCCCAGTACTTGGGAGGCTGAGACAGGAGGATCACTCGGGTTCGAAGCCAGTCTCATAGCGAGGCTCTCGGCAACTTAGTGAGACCCTGTTTCCAAATAGAATATAAAATAGGTCTGGAAGTGTAGCTCAAAGGTAGAAGGCCCCTGGGTTTCCACCCCCAGTACCACCAATAAATAAATAAATAAAAACAAATAAAAATAAAAATAATTGTGTAAACTGGGCATAGTGACACACACCCATAATCCTAGTCCTTCGGAGGCTGAGATAGGAGGATTGCAAGTTCGAGGACAGCCTCAGCAACTTAGTAAAAGCCTCAGCAAGTTAGCGAGATCCCGTTTCAAAATAAAAAGGGCTAGGGGTATAGCTTGGAGGTAGAATGCCCCTGGATTTAATCCCCAGTACCAAAATAAGTAAATAAATAAAAATAAATTTAAAGTAAAAGTAAATAAAAGCAATCACATAAACAAATACAAAACCCTCCTCAACCCCACAGCTCTCCTCTGCCATCACCTATTTTTCCACTCCCTTTGGGGCAAAATTCTCCTACGTAGCCATCTTGGCTTACTCACTCCATGTCCCCTGCCCTCTGTGGCCAGGGCTCCTGTCACCATTGCGCAGTGTCTAAGTCAGCGACCCCTGCCCTGCTCTGAACTCCCGTAGTGCTGAGCGCGGAGAGCACATCCCGGGCAGAGGGGCTGCGAGGGGGGCGGAGGGGGCAAGCCCCATGGGCTCAAGGAACAGAATAAAAGGCCGGTGTGGCGGAAGCAGAGGGGGAGCCAGGTCCTCGGGGGCCAAACCTGGTGCAGCTGGAGCGAAGCATCTGCTCCGGGCGTGGCACGGCCAGGCGCCCAGTGAGGGCTCCCAGCCCTGTGACTGTGAAGGCGGCAGTGTGAAGGCCGGCCAGGAGGGCTGTGAGGATGTGGAGAGACACCCCAGCCCTGGCCAGCGAGGGCTTGGGCTACACAGGTGCCCGGGCAGAGAGCCTGCGAGCCAGTTCCTTGGCGGTCAGTCTGCCGCCATTGTCCTTTTCTGCCCCGCGAACTCTCTTTCTTTCTGTTTCATTTTTTCTTTCGTTCTTTGGCTTTTCTATCTCTGGGCTATTCTCCCAGACCTATTATTATTATTATTATTATTATTATTATTATTATTATTATTGGTGATACTGGGGTTCCTGGAAGCCCTTCTATCTCCAGGCTACACTCCCAGACCTATTTTTTATACTTTTTTTTTGGAAACAGGGTCTCTTAAACCAGTGCGGCTGGCTTCGAACCTGTGCGATCCTCCTGTCTCAGCCTCCCAAGCGCAGGGATTACAAGTGTGCGCCACCAAGTCCGGCTCCCAGACCTATTTTTATACTTTATTTAGAAACGGTCTCACTCGGCAAGGCCATTATTGAGGCCTCCGAGGCCGGGATCGGAGCCTGCGGAGGGGTTAGGCCGGTGCTGGGGCCAGCGAGGCTGGGATCGGAGCCTGCTGTGAGGCAAGGCCCCTACTGAGGCCTCCAAGGCCTGGATCGGAGCCTGCGGAGGGGTTAGGCCGATGCCGGGGCCATCGGCTAGCATCGGAGCCTGCCGTGAGGAAGGCCCGTGCTGGGGCCTCCGAGGACGGGATCAGAGCCAGCTGAGGGGTTAGGCCAGTGTCGGGGCCAGTGAGACCAGAATCGGGGCCTCCCATGAGGCAAGGCCACTGCTTGAGCCAGCAAGGTCTGTATCAGTCCACCAGGTAGCCAGGCCACAACTGGGGCCGTCAAGAGTGAGATCGGTATTTGCAACACGGCATGCACAGAGAAATATCGCAGAAAATTAAAACCAGATGCTTCCCCTAATCAGCAATAACTAGGAGGAAAGGGGCAACAGGAAGTAGTCGAGCTATAGAAAGGGCCCTATAGTGAAGCAATTAAGGTGACCAATCAGAGGGTATGGAATAGGGGAGGATGGAGCCTCTTTAAAATGCAGGAGGTACATAAACAAATGTATCAAAGTTAATCACCAAACAAGCATGGGATTGAGGGAGGGGGAGGGAATGGGATGGGGGCTGGATGAGGGCTAATTGGATGATGTGTGCTTGTATATCCTCTCAAGTCTTGTATTCCAATGTGATATATGATTACAATGCATCAATAAAAAAAAAAGAAAGAAACGGTCTCACTCAGTTGCTGAGAGCCTCACTCAGTTGCTGAGAGCCTCACTAAGTAGCTGAGGCTGGCTTCGAACCTGTGTGATCCTCCCGTCTCAGCCTCCCAAGTGCTGGGATTACAAGCGTCCGCCACCATGCCCAGCTTTGTTTCATTTTTTTCTTCTTCTTTTTCTCTGTATTATTTCTTCTTCTTCTTCTTCTTCTTCTTCTTCTTCTTCTTCTTCTTCTTCTTCTTCTTCTTCTTCTTTCCTCCCTCCTCCTCCTCCTCCTCCTCCTCCTCCTCCTCCTCCTCCTCCTCCTCCTCCTCCTCCTCCTTCTTCTTTTTGGTGCTAGGAATTTGTATCCCATCCAAGGACCGTCTCTGGATAATTATATATATTATATAATTATATATATATATGTGTACACACACACACACACACACACACACACACATATATATGTCCTGGAGATTGAACCCAGGGGTTCAATCAGCACTTTTTATTTTTTATGTTGAAACAGGGTCGCACTAAGTTGCTGAGGCTGGTCTTGAACCTGCGATTCTCCTGTCTCAACCTCCCAAGTACTGGGATTACAGGTGTGCGCCACTGCACACAGCTAGCTTTACATTTAACTTGAAAGGGAGCAGACATGTGCTATGAGTCACAGCGGAGAGGTCACTAAGAAGATATCAGCCGTGAGGCCAGCCCCAGTGTCTTCTCTGTTTTTCCACATTATGTAAAATAATCTCTTCCAAATAAAGAACTGGTCTTGATTCTCTCATTTTGCCAAGGTACAAAATACACACCCACACATATGCACACACACACTGAGGCTCTAGAAGGAACCCTTTGGATTCTTGAGGCAACATGTGTGACCTAACATGGATGAGTTTTAATCTCCCTGATGTCTTTGCCACACACATTCCTACCATTGCACACTCACAGGTACACACACACACCCAAAAGACCCACACACATTCAACACATATATACACAACACATATTCAGTAGCATACACACCAACGCCCAAATATTTAACGTGCACAGGTAATTCAACACACACATGCTCAGTACACACACCCAACAGACACAACCTGACAGACACACAGTCAGTACACACATACTTACACACACTACTTAACAGATACACATGTGCAGCAAACATAGTCAGTACATGAACCTGCCGCACACACATCCAGTTCTCACGCAAGCGCCCCGGCATGGTCTGGACGTTTGGGGTGTTTGAGGCCTCTGACCAGTTCCCATTTCTTTGCCTCAGCAACCTGAAAGCTGGACAGTGTGGGAGACTAAAGTGTGTCAGGAAAGTCACCACTTTCAATGATCAAATTTTATGCTACTTATTTACCAAATCAGAATCTGGTATAAAGAAGACCAAGGCAACCAAGTAGGTAATTTTTTACACATGGAGACACAGCTGGCAGGGCGTGCTCTTTTTTCACTGGTCTCTGTCTCTGCCTCCGTCTCCATGCTCCTTCTTTCTGTGCATCTTTATCTTTAATCGTGGAAAAGCTGGCCCAGAAAAGTGCCACACTTAGAAGTGAGCCCAACAAAAAGTGTACGCTATGGCTGTTAAGGAGACTGATTTGAAGGAGATCGATAACTTGAAGGTTTTGAAAATTTTCCAGATTTTATCTGGGCAACTTAGTTGACATTGGAGAATGTAGAACCTAAACCTTAATGGAAAAAAAAAAAATCTTGTGAACAAGTAGAAAAAATGATCTTGCCACATCTAAAATTAATTTGCTTCCTTTTCCAAATTCCGATGCCAGAACGTTTGTTCTTCCTCAAACGGATGATGCCGCCCTGGAGCACTCTGGGTACTGTCATGGAAATGAGGAAGAGCACACTGTTCCTGGCTCTTGATTCTGGTAGATTTTTTCATATGGCAAGAAGTGTGCCAGGGGAGAACGTCTTCCCCCCTCGTCTGGTTGCCTCAGACTCTGCCACTGAAGACGTCTGTCATTCTCCTAGCCTTCTCCTTTTTCACGTCCGCCAGCTCCTTACCTCTATGCTCCATTTTCAGCATCCAGGGCTCTGTGATATTTGTATTCTCCCCATTCTAGATTCTAAAGCATTCTGGATTCTAGATGTCTAAACATCTTGCTCAATACAGGTGCTTCACCTGAAGAAAAAAGGACTCAACACGATTTCCATGACAATGGTCTTAGTACATTTGTTTTTGTTTTATTTCTATTATTTTTATTGTTTTGCGGTACTGGGGATGAAACCCAGGGGCATTCTGAGCTGCACCCCCTGCCATATTTTTTGTTCTTTATTTTGAAACAGGGTCTCACTGAATTGCAAAAGGCCTCACTAAGTAGCTGAGGCTGTCCATGAACTGCGATCCTCCTGTCCCAGACTCCCAAATGCTGGGATTACAAGCGTGTGCCACCACGCCCAGCTTGTTATTTTTAATTTATCTAATAATCTTATTTTATCTTAGAACATATCAGTCTCCCACTAACAGGAATAAAAACAACAAACAAACAAACAAACAAACAAACAAAAAACTGCTCTATCACCTGCATATAGTTTGAGAAGCAATGAAATAAACAACACTGATCCAGGCGTGGTGGTGCATGCTTGTAATCCCAGCATTTGGGAGGCTGAGACAAGAGGATTGTGGTTCCTAGACAGCCTTAGCTACTTAGTAAGGTCCTTTGCAACACAGTGAGACCTTGTTTCAAAGTAAAGAATAAAAAATAGGGCTGGGGGTGTAGCTTGGAGGTAGAATACTCCTGGGTTCCATCTCCAGTACTGAAAAAAAAAAAAAAAAAGAAAAAGAAAAAGAAATAAACTACACTAAATAAAGTTTCATTCTTGAAAAGACATACAAACAGTCGAAAACCAAGCCACGAAATGAGGGACAAAGATTTTATGACACATTAATTGGCAAGGTATTTATAAGAATTGGTTCAGCCAGGCGTGGTGACGCAGGTTTGTAATCCCAGCACTTAGGAGTCTGAGACAGGAGGATTGTGGCTCACAACAGCCTCAGCTACTTAGTGAGGTCTTTTGCAACTCAGTGAGACCCTGTTTCAATATATAAAGAATAAAACATAGGGTTGGGAGTGTAGCTTGGAGGCAGAATGCCCCTGGGTTCCATCCCAGGACCAAAAAAAAATTTTTTTATTACATGAGGAAAACCCAATGCCTGATGAACACGGGACAAGCTCAACCTCACTGGATCTTGAAACCACAGCAGGAGCCAGGGGTGTAGCTCAGTGGGAAAGCACTTACTTTGCACCCCTGAGGCCCTGGGTTGACTCCAGCACCACAAACAACAACAGAAGTCACCGAGCACGGTGAACAACAAAAGAATCCAGGGTCCCAAATGTTGCTGGGGACTCAGCAGCAGGCGCTCTGGCACCGCTGGTGGGGCTCAGACTTGCAGCCTCCACTCAGCTGAACCCAGAGCAGTGGCCTCACCCCACCGCCTGGTCCTAGGAACCAGCCGCAATGTGGGCAGACCCAAGGACGAGGATGGGAACGTTCACAGCAGCATGGTTTGTGATGGTTGCACTGTGGAGACAAGCCAAATGTCCACCAACAGAGTCCATAAATAGTGATGCAGTAGTGGACAGAAGAGCCGTAGTCCCTGGCAGGCACCGCAGAAAACCAGGCCATTGTCCACGTCCCTTTTTTCTCCAAAGAAAGAGCTAAACATTTTTAAAAGTTACCCTGGGAAATTTGAGCTGGAGAGGGACAATTGAAACACAGAGGTTATTTCACTATAGCGTTATTAGGAAAAATCTTAAATGTTCATCTCTTAAGCCCTCTATATGATGGCTAGCGTGAAACCTTTAACAAGGCAGAGCTGAAGGTCTGTGTAGGTGCAATTGTCAAGAAATAGAGTTCACAGAAAATGAAAAGGCAAACATTGGGTATGTATGCTACTGCTTGAGCTTTTTGTTTTGTTCTGGTTTTTTTGTGGGTTTTTTTTTGGTAGTAGGGGTTGAATCCAAGGGGCATTCTAACTCTGAGCTATACTCTCAGCCCTCCCTTCCTTCCTTCCTTCCTCCCCTCCTTCCTTCGTTTCTTCCTCCTTTCTTTCTTTGTACTAGGAATCAAACCTAGGGACATTCTACCCCCATAAATAAATTTATCATAAATCATAAATTTATTTATTTACTTTTGCAGTACTGGGGGTCGAACCCAGGGGCATTCTACCTCCAAGCTACACTCCCAGCCCTATTCTTTTTATTCTTTATTTTGAAACAGGGGCTCACTAAGTTGCAGAGTACCTCATTAAGTAGCTGAAGCTGGCTGTGAACCTGCGATCCTCTTGTCTCAGCCTTCCAAGTACTGGGATTACAGGCATGTGCTGCCATGCCTGGTTTACTTTTTTTATTTTGAAACAAGGTCTCACTAAATTGTTGAAGATCTTAATAATTTGCAAGGGCTGGCCACGAACCTGTGATCCTATTTCAGTCTCCCAAATACTGGGATTACAAGCACGCGCCACCGTGCCTAGCCGCTGAGGCTTTAAAACAGTAAAAACCATGTGTAATCAATCTCACACCGCAGAGACTCTCTCTAAATACTGACAGTGTTTCTTCTAAGAGGAGATGCGAGCGGCTGGCCACAGGGATGAGAGCGTAAGAGACTGTTTTTTACTTTTGTATTTTCACCTCTTCAGATTTGCATAATGCGCATGTTTTACCTATTTTATAAGCAGATTAATTCTAAAAAAAAAAAAAACCAACAACTAAACGATAACAAAATTCCAAAACTAGGCTTCTGATCTAGCATTCCCACTTTGAACACTATACCACAAGACAATAATTAAAACAGCAGGGCGTGGTGGTGCACGCTTGTAATCCCCGTGCTTGGGAGGCGGATACAGGAGGATCACGCAGGTTCGGAGCCAGCCACGCTGGCTTAAGAGACCCTGTTTCCACATAAAAGTATAAAATAGGTCTGGGAGTGTAGCCTGGAGGTAGAAGGGTTTCCAAGAACCCCAGTACCACCCAAAAAAAATAAACAACAAATAAAACCCAGAGCCGGGCATGGTGGCGCACGCTTGTAATCCCAGCACTTGGGAGGCTGAGACAGGAGGATTGCACAGGTTTGAAGCCAGCCTCAGCTACTTAGTGAGGTTCTCAGTAACTTAGTGAGACCCCGTTTCCAAATAAAACATAAAATAGGTCTGGGAGTATAGCCTGGAGGTAGAAAAGCCTCTGGGTTTCACCCCTAGTACCATAAAAAAAAAAGAATAAAAAACAGGGTTAGGGGTATAACTCAGAGATAGAATGCCCCTGGGTTCAACCCCCAGTACCACAAAAATAAATAAGAAAAAAAGAAGAAAGATAGAAGGAAAGAAAGAAAATTAGGGCTGGGGGTGTAGCTCAGAGGTAGAATGCCACTGGGTTCCATCTCCAGAACCATCAAAATAATAATAATAATATATAATAATAATATTTATTATTATATATTATTATTTATTATTATTAATATTTATTATTATTATTATTATTATTATTATTATTATAACAAAACTTATTTCAGTGTGCGGACACCAGAGAGCTTCTTAGGAGCCTCTGCACTTTTACCCACAGCTGATCTGTGACTTGGCTCCTTTCAGAAGTTGGAGCTGAGGCTTGTTCTGCCTGGATGCCAATTTTTTTTTTGGGGGGGAAGTGCAGATTGAGAGCCAATTTTGAGGTTTCTTAAAAGGAAAGCACACACACACACACACACACACACACACACACACACACACACACACCAATGGCTTTTGGAGCAATAAGTCAAAATTTTATTTATTTATTTATTTTTTGGTGGGGAGAGTGGGAGCTGAAAGGTGTGCCTAAGGAGCAGGCTCTGGGGACCTGTGGTCGGGAAGGAAGAAGAGCCACTGGTTATTTTCTGGGTGAGAATGCAGGCCTTCCCTGCTCCAGAGGAAACAAGCAACTAGATGATGCTTGTGTGCAGTGATAGTACTGTTTTGTTTTGTTTTGTTTTGTTTTGTTTTGTTTTGTTTTGTTTTGTGGTACTGGGGATGTAACCCAGGGGCATTCTACCTCCGAGCTACACCCCCAGACCTGTTTTTTATTCTTTATTTTGAAACAGAGTCTCACTGAGTGCGAAGGGCCTGTAAGTTGCTGAGGCTGGCCGTGAACTGCGATCCTCCTTTCTCAGCCTCCCAAATGCTGGGATTGCAAGCGTGCGCCAGCACGTGTGGCTGGGATAGTACTGTTTACCTACAGAAATGGCCTTTAAAAATATTTCTTCCTAGCCAGGCGTGGTGGTGCATGCTTGTAATCCCCGCGCTTGGGAGGTGGAGACAGGAGGATCGCTCAGGTTCGAAGCCAGCCGCGCTGGCTTAAGAGACCCTGTTTCCAAATTTTAAAAAAGTATAAAAATTGGTCTGGGAGTATAGCCCAGAGGTAGAAGGGCTTCCAGGAACCCCAGTACCACCAAATTATATATATATATATATATATATATATATATATATATATATATATATTTCTTCCTTTATGAGACAGAAGAAAACTCTTCTCTTGCAAGTAAAGAGGTTTGCCCTGCAAATGTCTGGCCAAATGAATTTAGTTCTTCATCAGTGTTGCAAGAAGGCGAAGGCACGAAAGCGAAGTGTCTTCCTTCTGCACATCTGAGAGACTGCGGGTGCTAGAAATCCCCAGACCTGTTTAGGTGAGGACACTTAAGTCGGAGCAAAAGGGGGCGTGGGAGGAGCAAAGATTGGTTTTTGGTCAAAAATGTGATTGCTTTTAAAATAAACTCAGCTGGGAGGAGTGGTGCATGCCTGTAATCCCAGTACTTGGGATGCTGACACAAAAGGACTTCTGGTTCAAGACCATCCTCAGCAATTTAGCAAGACCCTGTCTCAAAACAAAACAAAACAAAAGAATAGGGCTGGGGATGGAGCTCAGAGGGAGAATGCCCCCTGGGTTCAAGCCACAGTGCTAAAACAAAAGCTCACTTATGCTTTTACGTTGTGCAGGGAAAGTAGCTGAGGCTCTTAATTACTCTCCTCCATGTTCAAGCTTTGGAAGAATCAGTAATAAGATGCAAATAACCTAAAATTATGCTAGGAAATCAACACTGAAATAACCAACCAACATGTCAACTCCCTAATCACATTTTCTTGGCTTATGAATCGGTTTCAGCTCCTTTCTGCATCTCGCTTCCATTTACTTCCCCAACTCCACCCACCCCGAAACCTTCAAGTGCTGGGAGCTTGCTAGCCTCGCTGCGCCAGGGCACAGGCGCCCGGGGGCTGGGGATGCCTGTGCAGGGTCCCTTCCCCAACCTACCGTTCATGAGTCAGTGTTACCATCCTGGCCCAGCTCTGCTCTGGGGGAGAGAGGGGAGACTCTGGAGACAGGTGAGCCCTGCCAGGAAGCTGGGGGCGGTCACAGAGGGTCTGGGTGGCAGACAGTGACCTGGCAGCCACAGGGAGCAAGCAGGGATCTCTCCAGGCTCGATGGCCACGCAGCTCCCAGCTCTCTTTCCTACTCTGTTTCCAGGTAACTTGCTCCCCTAAAATCAGGATCCCCAAACTCTGTTAACTGTCAGATTTTGCCTTGTTTGGTCAATTACAGGTCTTGACAGATTTTAAATTTAGAGGTTTGGGGTGTAATCTATCCACCTATCATCTATCTACCCTTCAGTTTGTCCCGGTCCCCATCCTTCCCACAGCCTGTCACTGACCTGCACCACTGTAGCTTCCCTGTCTGGCCTGTGAGTTTGGGACTCCAACCCCCAGCTGGTGGGGACATTTTCCTTCCTTCCTTCCTTCCTTCCTTCTTTCCTTCCTTCCTTCCTTCCTTCCTTCCTTCCTTCCTTCCTTCCTTCTTTCCTTCCCTCTTCCTCCATCCTTCCCCTCTTCCTTCCTTCCTTGATCCTTTTTATACTGGGAATTGAACCCAGGGGCATTTTACCACTGACTTAGACCCTCAGCCCTGTCTTATTTTTTATTTTGAAACAGCGTCTCACTAAGTAGCTGAGGAACTTGCAATATTACTAAGACCAACCTCCGACTTGGAGAACTCCTGTCTCAGCCTCCCAAGTACTGGGATTACAGGCGTGCACCGCCCTGCCCGGCTGCCAGGCTCCTGGAATGAGCTGAACTTTCAGAAGCCAGAGCTCCTGGGCCTTCATTCTTTCTCTACCTGCCGGGTCCCAGGGCCACTATGAACCAGCAGAAGAGAGTTTCCCTAGATGCTTTAGAGACTAGATTGGGGAGAATAAAAATATCTCAGAGCCCTGCCATGCTGAAAATGGAACATGGATGAAAGGAAGTCAGAGCTGGCAGGAGTGAAAAAGAAGAAGGCCAGGAGAATGACAGAACGCCTTCAGGAGGCAGAGTCTGAAAACCTCCCGATGAGTTCTAGCCAGGGCAGGTAGTGCATCCCTGTAATCCAGGGAGGCTGAGACAGGTGGATCCAAGGCTGGAGGCTGGCCTCAGCATCTAAGCAAAATCCTGTTTCAAAATAAAAAATAAAGGGCTGGGACATGGCTTAGAGTAGAATGCCCTTGAGTTCAAATCCTAGTATTAAAAAAAAAAAAGGAATATATTCTACTTGACTGAAATTCCCTTTTGGCCCTCTGTTAGGCTTTCTGCCCATCCCTCGGTTTAAACTCTTCTCTGCTCCCTCAGTACAAAGGCCACGGGGAGAACCTCCGGGTCCCTCTTTCCTCGTGGGGCGCTGGCTCTCGGCAGCGCACACATTTGGCTGGGGAGGGAGAACAGCGTTCTGGGCGAACTTTTCCCAAACTTTTGTGCTTTTGCCTGGGTTGTTTTTGTTTGAGGTTTAAAATAAATCCATTGATTTTTTTTTTTTTTTTTTTTTTTTTTTTTTTACCTATTCAAGAGCTTTGCTATTTTTAAGTTCCAGAGGGGATGTGCCAAGAAGTAATCCTCAGTGGAAGCCACCTCTGTTGGTGAGAATTACCTTCAAGGACACACCAGCTTTCAGAGGCCGCAGGGCAGCAGGAGGGGCCCGGCCTAGGGCAGGGGGTCTGGGTGCTGGGCCTGCGCCCAGCCCGTCCCCTGATGGCAGCCTTGCGCCGCACTGTGCCCCCTCTGAGCTCCTCTGGCTCCCCTGGGCCCCCCAGCCCAGGGTCTGCGGATGTTGCTTCCTCCCCTGCAGCAAAGCCCTGGAAAGCCGGGGTCATCAGGACCTCCGGCGTTGAGCTTGTCCCTGAACAACTATCGTTTCTGTCTGGTGACAGGTGCAGCACGAGCCCAGTTTGCAAGAATGGGGAAACAGAAAAAATGGCTGTGTCTACACTCTGTGAAGACTAAATGAGCCACCTGCTGAGTTCACTCCCGGGGCCTGTGACTCAGTACTGGGTTGGTTGGAAGAGAGGTTATCTGCACCTGTGGGGTCTCCCCATAGCCCCTCAGGGACCCCAAATTCTCTCCCATCCAGCCCTTGTCACCGCTGACCCGAGCATGCCGGGTGGTCAGGAGGGGATGGGGAGAAAGCGGCTCCTGCTCTGTGCCCCTGTCCCTGCAGAGCAGCACCTTAACCCCCTGGGACACGGAGCTGCTGAGTCACTAGACATCACCATCCCCCGGGGACCACGCTGCAGTGGCACCAAAAAGATTCCTGGAGGAGTCACCGGCCCAGGGACACACGGGGCTCAGAGAGTTAATAATGAAACACCAGGTGAGTGCATCTCCAGGCTCCAGCAGCCTGAGCACCCTGAGGGCGGTGGAAAGCAACAGCGACCACTCCAAGAAGCTCAGAGCGCGCTGAGGGACAGGTGTGCGACATCAGGAGGAGAGGCGGGTAGACGGGGACAAGGGACAGGCGTTCAAGACGCCATGTGCCAAGGAGCAGAATCGGGCCACCTAATCATGCTGCTCGCCCTTGCTGGGGAAACAGGCCGAGGTCTGCAGCTCCCAGCATCGCAGCCCCCAGACCTGACTGCGCTCCTGACCTCACTCTCCCCCAGTGCCTTTCACTGGCCTTTCCCTGCTCAGAAAACCCGACGAGCCTTGGGTTTTCCCAAGCAAAATGTGACTCCCTGCTCAGCTAATGGCCAGGGCTGTCCGGGCCTTCCGTGACTGAGCTTCCCAGCACTCTGTCCTCTCCTGCCCTCCATAAGCCAGCCGACGTGGTGAGTAGCACACCCCTGTGCCCACTCACTTATGGCCCTCTCTCCTTCTTCAAGTCCATTCCTGGGTCTTCTTCCTCTGTTCACCTGGTCTCCAGGGTCTCTCCTTTCCCTGAGCTCTGCTGTAGGGATGACTACTACAGCTTAGTCCTGACCCATACCTGTCATTACCCTTCCTGTTTCGTTCCTTAACGTATAAGATCCATCACCTAGGACAGCAGCCAGGACATAGTAGGTGCTCAGTAAACACTTGATAGAGGGGTGTGGTGGGATAACCAGTACTTGGGAGGCTGAGGCAGGAGGATCACAGGTTCAAGGCCAGCTTCAGTAACTTAATGAGACCCTGTTTCAAAATAAAAAATAAAATAGAGCTAAGAATGTAGGTCAGAGGTAAAATGCCCCTGGGTTTAATTCCTAGCACCACAAAAAATAAAAAAAATTAAAAAAAATAAAAAAACACTGCTGGTCTAAAGAACTACACTTTGGGGGTTGTATTGTTTCATGCATGTGATTTGGTTGCTCCAAGTAATTGACAAGCTTTTAAAAACCTGGTAACCCTGGTTTCAGAACAATCCTTGTCCATTGGTTAAGGTGGCCATCAAAGCCCGGGACAGTAGTTACTGTGTAGAATTGGGTGAGGCCGAGTGACTCTGCTGGTCCTTTTTTTTTTTTTTTTTTTTGGTACTGGGGATGGAACCCATTGGCCTTCTACCTCCAGGGTACACCCCCAGACCTATTTTTTATATTTTACTTGAAAACAGGGTCTCAGTAAGTTGCTGAGAGCCTCACTAAATGGCTAAGGCTGGCCTTGAACCACTATCTTCTTGTCTCAGCCTCCCAAGTACTGGGATGGCAAGCACTTGCCACTGAGCCTGGCTGCTGACCTTTTGCTGGAAGGCAATTTGACAGTATACACTCAGGGCCATAAAACGATTCATTCACCTTGATCCAAGAATAGAACTAGGAATCTGCCCAGAAAAATTGAGATGTCACTGACGTTAATAGAGAAGTGAGGCTGCAAGTTCCTAAGCACTCGGATGAGCCAAACGCCCGCCACTGGCCTCTCTGCGCACAACCTTTCCTCCGCTCCTCTGCGCTGCCCCGTGAGATAAGCGTTACGATCTCAGCTTTACAAACCAGAGGACTGAGGCCCAGAAAGGTTTATGAAACTTTACGACGGTCACATCCTTGGTACATGGCAGAGCCAGAATTTCTCATGGGAATATATGACGACAGAGTCCATGGAAGGAATCATCCCTCTAATAGTGGAGAATCGGGAGTGCTCTATGATAGGCCGGTTCCTCCCTTCCCCCATGGAACTCTGCAGCGGGGATAGGAGGCGGAACCCGGAAGCCAGAGCGGAGATGCCGCGAGATTCCTGACATCACGAGACTCCAGATGTCTAGCATTCCTACGCCACTAGCCCCACCCAAGCCCCTCGCTATGTAACTACCCTCACTTTCCCTCTGCGGGTGATTCTGCTGACCATGATTCTATTGCCTGGTCATCGGTCCCTTCACCCACGGTCGGCAGACCTCACCCAAAGGTGCCAGTTAATTAAAAAGGTTTGGTCTCACACGATAACTTGGCTGTTTTTTGTCTTCTTTGTGACCCTAGACTCAATTTCAACATTACACTCTAAATGTCCAACAAGGAGAAAATGAACTGAATTCGTTATGATACATCCACAATGGGACATTAGTCACCAAAAGTAAAGGTTTAGGAAGCCCATTCAGTGGCATAGGAAATACTTTATTTTTGTTACTGGAGGTTGAACCCAGGAGCATTCTTTCTACCTCCAGGCTACACCACCAAGGTTTTTATTTGGGGGAGAGGAGTACTGTGGATTGAACCCAGGGGCATTTTACCTCCAAGTGACACCCCTAACCCTATTTTTTACTCTCCGAGCTACATTTCCAGCCCTATTTTTTATTCTTTACTTTGAAACAGGGTCTCACTAAGTTGTTGAGGCTGGCCTTGAACCCATGATCCTTCTATCTCAGCCTCCCAATTACTGGGATTACAGGCCTATACCACCACACCTGGCTTTTCCCAAGTCCTTTTTAAAATAAAAAAAAAAAATTCTTTTTTTTTGGTGGTACTGGGGTTTCTGGAAACCCTTCTACCTCTGGGCTACACTCCCAGACCTATTTTTATACTTTTTTAAATTTGGAAACAGGGTCTCTTAAGCCAGCACGGCTGGCTTTGAACCTGCGTGATCCTCCTATCTCTGCCTCCCAAACCCGGGGATTACAAGCGTGCTCACCATGCCAGGCAAAATTTTTAAATTTTGAGACTGGGCCTCACTAAGTTACTGAGGCAGGCCTTGAACTTTCAATCCTCCTGTCTCAGCCTCCCAAGTACCAGTATTACAGCTGTGCTCCATGGCATCCACCTCAGAAGTACTTTATTTATTTAATTTTATTATTATTGTTATTATTATTATTATCATGTTGTTGTTGTTGTTGTTGTTGTTGTTGTTATTTTGGGGTCGTAGGGATGAAACCCAGGGGCATTCCACTTCTGAGCTACACCTCTGATAAGTAAAATAAAAAATTAAATGCGAGTAAAATAAAAATAATGTGCATACGGCGGAGTGTGAAAAACACGAGAGAGGTCCGGTACACGTGGCATGTAAAGTTTTAATGGCACGGCTCTCCCGGGGATCAGGGCAAGGCACCGTGGGGCCCGCGCGCCTGTCCGAAGCTTGAGGACGCGGGCTCTCCTTTTAAAGGCATGCATCTCGCGAGAGGAGGGTTTACTCGCGGGAACGCCCAATTCTCGCGGGGGTTTCAGCCCCTCCCTTGCCCTGCAGAGGTCATGTGACACAAAGTCACACGAGTGCAGGACCCAACTTAACATTCCGGCCTTTTGATGGTAGGGATAATGGATGACGATTGGACCCTCTAGCTTCTTCCTGCTGTCAAGGGGCGTCGTCAGGGGCCCCAGGCCGGGAGGAGTCGGGAGTCCAGTCCCCCAGAAGGGGGTGCAGGTGGGTGCATAGCTGCAGTGCGAATTGGAGGTTACCCTGGACAGCTTAGTGATGTGCGCTTGAGGAGGCTTGAACAGGCAAGGGCCTGAGCTGGCAAAGAGGATGGAGGTTGAGGGATCCAGGAGCCATCAGTCTTCAGCCAGGCTGAGTAGGGCCAGCAGCGGGGCCTGGTCTGGAAAGGTGCTCCCCCTGTGTTGAGGCACCTGGGGCTCATCCTTTTCCAAGGGCACTGTTCCAGTGGCCCTCCTGGCCGCATGCCGGGCACAGTCTGATTGGTGGGCGTGGCTTCGCCCCACTTCAGGCAGGCTCCTGGAGGTAGTCGTCATTGCAGTCCTCCACACCTAGGTGGCACTCCAGAGGGCTGAGCCGCCACCGCCAGCCGAAGGGCAGCTACCAGGGATCGGCTTTTTGGCAAAGTCGGAGTGTACGCTCCATTTCCGCCTCTTTCTCTCTGGAATTAAAACTTAGATGCTATGTTAAGGTTCTGTCAGCTGCGACGGACCTATACTCACAAAGAGCATGTCCCGAGACGGGTGTCCAGCAAGAATGGCAACGCGGACTCCGCACGGGCAGACAGAGAGTGTCGCCCCAGCCCCGGCCTGTCGTTTCCCGCAGCACCTAGGGCGCGCCCGAGCGGGCCACCCAGCAAAATTGCAGTCTGGCGCAGGCCAAGATGGTGGCTGTGACATCACCAGGCAGTGACTATGCGCCATCACAAAATGGCAGCTGGCAGGAAAATAAATGGAAGCTGATGGGGGAGAGCATTTGGAGGGATACCAGACCGCTTATAAAAGTTCCTAACTATTCCTGGGCCACCGCAATCTATTTCCCAACTCGTATCAAGGCAGACAGGCTCTCAGGGCATCTGCTAGTATAAAGGTTCGACTCCCCATAATTGGTTCGCGGGTGGAAACGAAGAACAGGAAATGGGCGTCCCCGATTTCCCTGCTCAATCGTTCGGAAACAGAGGTTAAGAGATAGGGAAGAACGTCTTCATTCCTTCTCAAAACCAGAGGATGACCTGGTCATCCGCAGCGTGGTCCCAGTGGACCGGGGGACAATGGGTCACCAAGCGCTTGGATTTTTAGGTCCCAGTGGACCGGAAGACCCAAGTCCGGAACCCGCTAACCAAGGGAAGGAGGCAGTTTACCGGAGTGAAGTGTTGCCAGCCAGCGCTGGCTGCGACAGAAGCGCTGAGAAGCTGCTGGGAGCGTGGTGGAGCTGGGGCGCGTGGATGCCGGTGGCTGGTGTGGACGGCACTGGCGGCTGGCGCAGGTGGGATAAGTGGGGGTGCGCAGGCGGCATGGCTTGCCGGGCCCGCGGTGTGGAGACAAAATGGCTTCCAGGCACACGCCAGACGTTGAGGCTGGGCCCCGAGGAGCACCGCCAGTGAGCCTGGCTCGGGGCAGGTGGGGCAAACCGGCCAGAGGTCCCGGCGGTAACCGGAGAACCAAGCTGGAACGGTGCTTTAGGAGGTACAAGTGGCAGGCAGAGGTCCTGGCCCGCGCAGGCAGTTGGCAGGCAGAGCAAGTGCCAAGCTGCCTGGCTCGGGCCAGAAAGATGGCCGCCGACTCCTAGGATTGGTTAGGAGTGGAAAGTGGGAGGGATTAAAGATTGTGAGGCCTCCAGTGAGGCCATGAGGTGGGAGGGGTTAAAGATGGCGAGGCCTCCAGTGAGGCCATGAGGTGGGAGGGGTTAAAGATGGCGAGGCCTCCAGTGAGGCCATGAGGTGGGAGGGGTTAAGGATGGCAAGGCCTCCAGTGAGGCCATGAGGTGGGAGGGGTTAAGGATGGCGAGGCCTCCAGTGAGGCCATGAGGTGGGAGGGGTTAAGGATGGCGAGGCCTCCAGTGAGGCCATGAGGTGGGAGGGGTTAAGGATGGAGAGGCCTCCAGTGAGGCCATGAGGTGGGAGGGGTTAAGGATGGCGAGGCCTCCAGTGAGGCCATGAGGTGGGAGGGGTTAAAGATGGCGAGGCCTCCAGTGAGGCCATGAGGTGGGAGGGGTTAAGGATGGCGAGGCCTCCAGTGAGGCCATGAGGTGGGAGGGGTTAAGGATGGCGAGGCCTCCAGTGAGGCCATGAGGTGGGAGGGGTTAAGGATGGCGAGGCCTCCAGTGAGGCCATGAGGTGGGAGGGGTTAAAGATGGTGGGGCCAAGATGGCGGCCCCCCAGTAATTCCACGTGTGCAAGATGGCAGGCCAAAGCTGGCGACCCCCCCCCCCCAGTAATCCCATGTGGCTGCTTACCGGAATGGCCAGGCCCAGGCATCAGGGGTGGGCAGGCACAGGGTGAAGGGCGCCAGGGCGCGAGTCCGAGTGGAGGAACCAGCTGGAGCGCGGGCTGGACTTGGCGGGCTGGGGGCTGTTTAGCAGAGTGGCGGCCGCCTAGATGGAGGAGGCAGGCGGCACCGGCAGGCGGGTCTAAGCAACGCCAGGCGTGGAGAAGACATAGGTGCACGGCGTGGCGCAGTCCGCGGGCGGCGCGTTCCCATTCCAGCAGCGGGCGGCGTGGGCAGGCGGGAACGGCGGTTTTAGGAGGTCCAAGCGGCAGGCAGAGGTCCTGGCCCGTGCAGGAGGTAGTCCACGCAGGCACGGGGCGGCAGCGGCGGCAGTGGTGGGAGCAACGTCTGCAAGCGGAGCGCTGGTGTGGGACCTCGCAGTCAGCTGCTGGCGGGTCGGAGAGTCCGGGGCTCAAAAAGAGAGTAAAAATAAAAAGAGAAAAAAGGAAAAAAAACGAAAAAAAAAGAAAAAATGGGGAGGGACCCAAGAGTTCTCCCGGTTCGGCACCAAATGATAAGTAAAATAAAAAATTAAATGCGAGTAAAATAAAAATAATGTGCGTACGGTGGAGTGTGAAAAACACGAGAGAGGTCCGGTACACGTGGCATGTAAAGTTTTAATGGCACGGCTCTCCCGGGGATCAGGGCGAGGCACCGTGGGGCCCGCGCGCCTGTCCGAAGCTTGAGGACGCGGGCTCTCCTTTTAAAGGCATGCATCTCGCAAGAGGAGGGTTTACTCGCGGGAACGCCCAATTCTCGCGGGGGTTTCAGCCCCTCCCTTGCCCTGCAGAGGTCATGTGACACAAAGTCACACGAGTGCAGGACCCAACTTAACAACCTCCAGCCCTATTTTTTTATTCTTTATTTTGAACACGGTCTCACTAAGTTGCAGAAGGCCTACATATCAGAAGTACTTTAGAAAGAAAGTAAAAATAGTAAAATTAGAGTAGGTTGAAGAGTGGCATCTATAAGATGTGTCCAAATCCTTGGAACTTGTGAAAGTAAGCTTATTTGGCAAAAGAGCTTTTTAAAGATTTTGAGATAAGATCACCCTGGATTACTAAGGTGGGTCTTAAATGACAAATGTTCCTTATAAGAGACCAAAAAATGATAAGACAAGCCGAGCATAGTGGCATAGTGGCGTTTGCTTGTAATCTCTGTATTTGAGAGGCTGAGATAGGAGGATCATAGGTTCAAAGCCAGCCTCAGCAACTTAATGAGGCTCTCAGCAATTTAGTGAGACCCTGCTTCCGAACAAAAAATAGGTCTGGGGGTGTAGCCCAGAGGTAGGTCCCTGCATTCTGTCCCCAATACCACAAAAAAAAAAGAAAGAGAAAGTGGGGGGAGAGAGAGAAGGAAGAAAAGGAAGAAAGAAAGAAAGAAAGAAAGAAAGAAAGAAAGAAAGAAAGAAAGGAGGAAAGAAATAAAGAGAGAAAGAAAGGAAGAGACAGAAAGGCGTAGCCCATGATGTGAAGATGAAGACAAAGATTGGGATGATGTGGCTACAGGTCAAAAAATACCTGCAACCTCCAGAAACTAGAAGAGGCAAGAAACAGATCCCACCAGACCCTACGGAGGGAGCACGGCCATGCCAACACCTTGATTTCAGACCTCTGTCCTTCAGAGCTGAGGATGAATTTCTGTCGTTTTTAAGCTGTGGCTATTCCAATCTCTATATATCAGCAAGTCGGGCGTGGTGGCGCACGCTTGTAATCCCAGCATTTGGGAGGCTGAGGCCGGAGGATCACGGTTCGCAGACAGCCTCAGCTACTTAGTGAGGCCCTCTGCAACTCAGTGAGACCCGGTTTCAAAATAAAGAATAAAAAATAGGGCAGGGGGTGTATCTCGGAGGTCAAATGCCCCTGGGTTCCATCCCCAGACCCGCAAAAAAAAAAAAAAATTATATATATATATATATATATATATATATATATATATATATATATATATCAGCAAAAGACCTGGTAATCCAGAGCCTCTGCCCTCCGACCCTGACCTACATTCCAGTAGACAAGTATCTGGAGAACCTGCTCCAGAAAGTGCTATGGCTCCTCTCCAGGACCTTTGTCCCTTGAACTCCCCATCAGCCAAGGAGCTCAGTACCTCTGTAAACAGGTACTGATATAGGTAATACAGATTGCACGCTTGATGTCACCACTGGGGTTTTGTGCAGTTGGATGCTGACCTAGTGCCAAGCTTCAGCAGCAGGAACGATGCCGGGAAGGGTCACTTTCAAGTGCCTCGAGCTTTTAGTTTGCAAGTCACATCCGTGCATATGAGTCCAGTTGGTCTTCAAACTAGCCTGCAAGGAAAGTAAAACAAACAAAAAAATAATTATACCCGTTTTGCAGGTAGATAAACTGAGTCTCCAGAGATCTTCAGTGCTTGGCTCAAAGGCATAGCATAGGTCCAAAGCTTTTCACACCAGTGTTTTGGAAATCTGGGAGACAGAAGTGAACTCTTTCAAGGAATCTGGGCAGGCTGCTTAGAAGAGGTAGAATTCATACCAGTTGTGGTGGTGCATGCCTGTAATCCCAGTACTTGGGAGGCTGAGATAGGAGGATCACAGGTTCGAGGACAGTTTCAGCAGTTTATCAAGGCCCTCAGGAATTTAGTGAGATCTTGTTTCAAAACAAGAAGTAAAAAGGGCTGGAGGTAGAATACCCCTGGGTTTAATTCCCAATCCTAATACCAAGAAGATAGGATTCGAACAGAATTTTTATAAAGTGAATTATAGTTGAGCAGGGATTAGCAAACTATGGCTTGCTGGATAAATCTGACCTACTATCTGTTTTTGTAAATAAAGCTTTATTAGAACTCAGCCTCCCTAATTCATTTACATATTGCCTATGGCCACTTTTTTTCCATAGTGGGGATTGAACCCCTATATCCCCAGCCCTATTTTTTTATTCTTTATTTGGAAACGGGATCTTACTAAGTAGCAGAGGGCCTCACAAGTTGCTGAGGCTGGTCACGAACCTGCAATCCTCTTGTCTCAGCCTCCCAAGTACTGGATTACACGTGTGCGTTGCCACCCCTGGGATACCTATGACCACTTTTATATATAACAACAGAGTTGCATATTTGTGATAGAAACTGTGTGACCCGCAAAGCCTAAAACATAAACAATCTTATCCCTTATAGGGAAAGCTTGCCAACCTCTGCAGTAGATGTTTCAGGATGAGAAACTGTGGAAGTAATGGAGGGTGATTAAAAGCAATCTTCAACCTTTCCTCTGTGTGTGTATGTGTGTGTGTGTGTGTGTGTGTGTGTTAGAAGCTGAATCCCGGGGTGTTCTACCTCAGAGCTATACCTCCAGCCCCCTTTTAAACAGGGTCTAGCTAAGTTGCTGAGAGGCTTGCTAACTTGCTGAGACTGGCCTCTACCTGTGATCCTCTGTCTCAGCCTCCTAAGTACTGGGATAATAGGCATGCACCACAACACTCAGCTTTTTTTAGTTTATTTATTTATTTATTTAATAGTACTCGGGATTGAACCTAGAGGCATTCTACTTCCCAGCTATACCCCCAGCCTTAATTTTTATTCTTTATTTTGAAACAGGGTCTCACTAAGTTGCAGAGGGCCTCACTAAAGCAGCTAAGGCTGGCTGCGAACCTGCAATCTTCCACTCTCAGCCTCCCAAGTACTGGGTTATAAGCATGCACCACCATGCCCGGCTTCTTTCTAGTCCTAATAATAGAAAATGCCAATATGGTGCTAACCGTGTACCAGGCAATATCTTAACACTTTTATACAAAACAGATCTTTATCATTACTATCATCATCCCCATTTCAAAGGTGAGAAAGTGAGAACCCAGAGAGATAAGGAGCAGGCCCTGGCTCACAGGGCAGGCAGGTGGCAGAGCCAGGGTTCTCCTGCGGGGCAGCGCACAGCTGAGTGTGTGTGGACCGCCTGTGTGCTACACTGCACACTCTTAGGAGTCCTAGGCATTTGCGGTCTGGAGCCCCGGCTGCAATGAAGGCCCAGTGCTGATGCTCTACTAAGACCCGACCGTTTCTTTCTGTTCAGACATCTTCTTACCAATTTCCTGGCGGCCCCACATACTCTGACATGTGACGCCTGCCACTAGCCTGGGAGCACAAAA
The DNA here is from genome assembly GCF_963383645.1 of Muscardinus avellanarius. Classification (NCBI taxonomy): domain Eukaryota; kingdom Metazoa; phylum Chordata; class Mammalia; order Rodentia; family Gliridae; genus Muscardinus; species Muscardinus avellanarius. Next base: position 142,428,217 of record NC_137789.1, read on the forward strand.
TGCGTGCAGGGTAGGGATTCTCTTTTGATGCACTGGTCTCAGGAGGAGGGAGGCTATGACGAGCAAAGGTATTTCCGGAAGAGAGACAAAGTGCTAAAGCCAAGATGCTGAGTAAGGCGGGGGAGGGGGGCCGCGGGCCTGTCCTGACGCTCAGAGACTAGTCAGCTGGGCCTTGAGGCCAGCTCACACCTACAGGCCGAGGCGAGGCTGCAGGGCTCTTCTGAGAGCCACTTGTGATTAACCAGAGAATCTAAGCCATGGGTAAGGCATCCCCCAGACCCAGCGGCACCAATCAGCTGTCTTCAGTGGCCCGTGTATCCTATCCTGGCTTATTTCTCATCTCCTGCAAAGTGATTGGTGCAAGAAAATTAGGTATCTGGTGTCTGTCAAGAAGAAAAAAAAAAAAAAAACCTCTCCTGCTGGTTATATTTCATCTGAGGTGGGCGGAAGGAAGGAGTCTGCAGTGCCGGGGTGTGCTGGAGAGGAAACGGGGCACCGCCTGCGGTGATGCACTCACCTGGCCCCCATCCCCGGATCCCCGGATCCCCGGGGCGGCTGAGGCCACACTCCAACCTGCTGCGGGCTGGCTGGGAGACAGGAGGGGAAAGAAGCTGGCTGCTAAGGAGTCTAAACCATGACTGGTAGCAGGCTCTCCACCCAGCACCCCTGCTCCGCAGGCAGCCAGCCCTGGAGAAGAAAAACTGGTTAAACCTCCGCATTTCTTTGTCACATAAACCCTTTGGCTCCCCACCCCACCAGCCCAATACTGAGAAAAACAAGAGGAAGAAGAAAGGATAACTGATCAGGGCTCCCTGGCTCTCGAAAGAGTCATAGGCAGTATCTGTCATGGAGTCGTGGGTGTCAGGTTGAAAAAAAAAAAAAAAAAGAAAAGAAAAAGAATGCACTTTGCCCCAAACTAAAGGGAATGAAAGAAAAAAGACTTGGGCATGAATAATAGGCTGCTCTCTCAAGACAGCTCCATTATCTGGAGGCGAGCCCAGGGGCAGGGCGGGAAAGGAGCTGTTTCTGAGTTTCTTAGTCATTCCTGGCGTGTGCAGCCCCCACCCCCACTCCCATCTCAGCCACCAGCTCATGACCTTGGCTGACAGCCCCTACCGCAATCGCTCGTGGGCAAGCAGCCTGGGGGATGGGGTCCTCAGAGCTCAGATCCACAGAGAGCCCGTGGAGGTCTGCAATGTGCCCAATTGGAGCTTCTGCTCTGAGAGCTGGGCACCACCCCCTACCCCCCTGGGCCCTAGAGGCTTAAGCCTGCCTGGCTTAATTTGGGAAGGAGCTGGCCAGCGGGCCTTTAAGCCAGGTGTCTTGGACCAAACCACCAGATGCCACTGTTCATTTAAGCCAGTAAGTGACTGTGGAGATCCTCCAGGTGCCAGGCTAAAGGCACCAAGGACCCGACCCCCGCTCACATGGGGCTCCATAGCCAGTAGTGGCTGAGGGATCCGAAACCAAAAACACAAAACCGAAAGTGACGCTGGGCTATGCAAAAGAAGAGCCAGGTGCTGGGGAGGCCCCGGCAGAGCTAGGTGAGCAGAGGGCTCACCGGAAGCTTTTGACCGCAGAGCAGCTTTGGGGAGGCTGGGGGAGGGGAGGCTGGGGGAGATGGAGGGCACAGCTGGGGTGGGACTCAGTCAGATAGGACTCTACTGGGATTTCCCATGTTTCAGGGCTCCAGGTACCAGAGCAGCCCCAAGATATCTCTCTCTCTCTCTCTCTCTCTCTCTCTCTCTCTCTCTCTCTCTCTCTCTCTCTCTCTCTCATCTCTGTCTATATTTAGGTTTAACTGCCATCATTTCTGCCCTCTCTGAGCTATATTAAGCAAAAATTTGTGTCTGGGGAACAACAGGAAACACAAGAAAGACCTCCCTGAGGGCCCCTAAATTGAAGTCCACCTCCTTGGGAGCCCCAAGGTCTGGTGCCCAAGGCAGGGCCACCTCCTGCTTGGGGAGGGAGTCTGTGCTGAGTCCGTTCTGACTCTGCCTCAGCTTACCAGAGGACCTCGAGGCTGACACTCTGCCCTCTGGGTGTGTTCTGTCCCATCTGAGGAATGAGAGGAATGTACAAGGCCTGGTTTTCCACCAGCTATCCACAGATAGGGTTTAGGGAGTCTAAAGAATCCCTAGATTGTCTGTAAAATTTAGTGGTCTCCGCTATCTATGCACTTTTCTCAGAAAAATCTCAAGGCAGCCATTTTTTTTTTTTTTTTTTTTGTACTAAGGGTGGAACCCAGGGACATTCTACCTCCAGGCTCTACCTCCAGCCCTGTTTTTTATTCTTTATTTTGAAACAGGGTCTCACTGAGTTGTGAAGGGCCTTGCTAAGTAGCTGAGGCTGTCCTCGAACCTCCTGTCCTATCTCAGCCTTCCAAACACAGGGATTACAAGTGTACGCCACCATGCCGGGCTGGTCACTCAATTCTTAAAGGGGACCAGGGCCCATAAAAGGTCAGGAGCATCTGCCCTGAGTGACGGCCCCCAGCCCACAGCTTCCAGGACCGTCAGCTCTAGGGTCTCATCAGAGTAGCTGAAGACACAGGGGCTTCCAGACAACAGGGAGGTGTCAGGGGTGTCCTGGGCAGGGAAGAGAGACCAGAAGGAGTCAGGAAGTGTTACTGGGGCTCCTTTCTGGTCACCCGACTACAGAGATCTTTGAAGAAAGAGATCAAACTCTGTAGGGTGTCAGCAAGTAGCTGAACTCTCCTTCCCTCCTTCTAAATAAATGCACACTTCTGTACCAAATTTTCTTTCCATAATCTTGCTTTTTTCTATTAAGGAGTACCCCAAATTGTACGTCTTTGGACCCTGCACAACCTAGATTTGCTCCCGGGTCCCACCTGAAACCAAGGCCCAGATGACCCAATAGATATAAGCGCTAGCCAGGCCCCTCTGACCAGGCGGCACAGCCGCTCTGCTTTCTGCCTGCTCTCCCTCCTTTCCTGTGGATTGCAGGAGCTGGCGGAAATGACCGGAGCCGCCCAGCTCCGAGGGACAATGGCCCGGTATTTTTGACGTGGGAGGGGGGGCGTCTGCTCTGACTCAACCCGCACGGCCCAGGACGAGGACACCTCCTTCAGAGCAGCCTCTGCGTTGGGTTTCAGGCAGCCCAGCTGCGTTCTGCATGACCGAATCGGACACCTCTCACTTCCTCTGTGAACGGAACTTGGTGTTTGGATGACGTGCAAGGCAGGTCGTTTGTGCAAAATAGCAAACTCCGCCTTCGGTCTGGTCTCCAGCCCCAACCCCCAAGGCCTAAAAAAAGAAATATACAAGGGGGGAAAAAAAAGCAACAACATCTGAATACCTGCAAGGAACTTGGACTCCTGACAAGAAAAGACTTTATAAGGGCCACAGCGCCAGCCTCGGGACTGGCACGTGGCTGTGGTGGGCTCTTGAGACCTGTTAGAATCAGATCAGCACCCTGCTGGCTGTGTGACCTAGACCAACCACTCGCCATTTTTTTTTTTTTTTTAAGTGGTACTGGGGATGGAACCCAGAGGCCTTCTACCTCCGGGTTACACTCCCAGACCTCTTTTATATTTTATTTGGAAACAGTGTCTCGCTAAGTTGCTGAGAGCCTCACTATGTAGCTGAGGCTGGCTTCAAACCTGCGTGATCCTCCTGTCTCAGCCTTCCAAGCATGGGGATTACAAGCGTGCGCGGCCACGCCCGGCACCACTTGCCATTTCTGAGCCCAGCAGGCACCGAGGGCTTGACTCTTCTCCTAGAGTGACAAGATGGTGTCCAGTTGCCCGGCTGTAGGGCTGAGCCCTCAAAGCACCTTCCCAGTACAGGAAATGCCTCTTGCTGGAAGTTTCTCCCATCCCCTATGAAAGACTGAGCAGCTAGTCAAAGCCCCAGCCCATTCCAGGGGTGGCCAAACCCCTCAAATCTGAGGGAGACGGTCTCCAGGGGCGTCCTGAGGTCCCAGCCTTCTAACTTCCCAAGCGGCACAAGGTACAGATGTTGCAGCCTCTGGAGCTGCCACTTCCTTCCTGCTCTTGGGCTCCAGAGCTGGACTCTGACACAGGGATGAAGAAATCCTCCAGGAATGGCACTCCTTTGAAGTTTTGGGCTGTGTTAAAGTAAGCAAAGATGGAAGTGGCTGCAAGCCACGTGAGGCACTGGTGGTGGTGTGCCCTCCGCCTTGTCAGCGGAGTTTCTGCTCGGCCTCACGCACGCGGCGAGAGCGCGGCCCTCCTCCCACGATTTGGCCTGTCTAGAGACAGTTGAAGATAGACGGCGTGGTGAAGGATCAACAGAGATGCGGAGGCTGTGCTTCCGGGCTGCGTGAACATGGGTAACCCACAGATGCTCTCTGGACCTCTGTTTTCTGTTTAGGGCTGACTTTAATACCCACCTCACAGAGGTTTCTTTTTTTTCTTTTTCTTTTCTTTCTTTCTTTTTTTTTTTCAGTACTGGGGATGGAACCCAGGGGCACTCTACCTCCAAGCTACACCCTCAGCCCTATTTTTTTATTCTTTATTTTGAAACAGGGTCTCACTGAGTTGCAAAGGGCTTCACTAAGTAGCTGAGGCTGTCTGCAAACCATAATCCTCCTATCTCAGCCTCCCAAATGCTGGGATTACAAGCGTGCGCCACTACGCCCGGCTTCCAGAGAATTTTTGAGGGCTCAGTGAACACTACTCAGCCTAGCGCCTGGCCTTAGTAGATGTTCAGTGCATATCCATCAACTCTCTTTTGTCTTTCTAGGCCCTTCTGCTTCTGCTAGCCTCCCTGTCCCTGAGAGTAACCGAGCTCACCTCCGGGTCCTGCCGCCCAGGACCAACCAGCGCTCCCAAGCCACCTGTCCCTCACCACTGGGCAGCCTTGGAGACCTGTGCACCTCGTTTCTGCAGTCCAGGTCAGCCCACATCATTTCTGGTCTCTGATCTGGACTCTGGCAACCAGGCAACCACGTCCCATCCAAATCCATCCTTCTGCCTCCAATGCTGCCCGTTCCCAACCACCCTCACTGTCACCATCGTGTTCCTCAGCCCCTGCTGACCTCCAAGGCCCAGGACAGGCCTTGGCGGCCCCTCCAGCTCCTCTCTCCACACCCTTGTAGGCTCTGGTGTTTTCAGATCATCCCGCTGCCCTCCGGTGCCAGCCTCCGTCCCTCCTCCTGAGCTCTGCTCCCCATCACTGCCAACAGCCCCGATTTCAAGGCTTGGTTGAAGCATCGCTTCCTTTGGAGCCCTTACCGACCACCCTAACAGCACCCTCAGCACCGATCACTCCGAGCTTGGTCCCTCCTGGTCATCTGGCTCCCAGCTGGGGCACCAGGCACATCGTACAAGATGGACATGCTACAGGCCACTCTGTCCTCAATAGGATTTTTTTTCTTTTACTTTTTCTTTTTGTGGCTCTGGGAATTGAACTCAGGGACCCTCTACCACTGAGCTACAAACCTAGACCTATCTTATTTATTTATTTATTTATTTATTTATTTATTTATTTATTTGTACTGGGGATGGAACCCAGGGGCATTCTACCTCTGAGCTACACTCCTAGCCCTATTTTTTATTCTTTATTTTGAATCAGGGTCTCACTGAGTTGCAGAGGGCCTCACTAAGTAGCTGAGGCTGGCAGTGAACCCGCGATCTTCATGTCTCAGCGTCCTAAGTACTGGGGTTACAAGCTTGCACCACCATACCCAGCTTATTTTCTTTTCTTTTGAAACAGGAGCCCACTAAGTTGCTAAGGCAGTCCTCAAACCTGTGTTCCTCCTCTCTCAGCCTCCCAAGTACTGGAATTATGGGCATTTGGCAGCATTAGTCCAGTTCTGTGTGTGTGTGTGTGTGTGTGTGTGTGTGTGTGTTGGGGATTGAACCCAAGTGCATTTTATCTCTGAGTTTGTTTGTATTTTTGATTTTGAAATAGGGTTTTACAAAGTTGCTAAGCTGGCCTTGAACCTGCAGTCCCCCTGTTTCAGCCTCACCAGTACTGAGATTATTGGTCTACACCACTTCGCTCAACTCAAGACCAGCTCCTAGTGGCTTTTCTTGTGTTAACTCATTACATAGATACAATGTCACCCTATGAAGCACATACATAGCTCCCTTATCTGCAGGGCACGCCTTCCAGGATCCCCAGCGAATGCCTGAAAATGAAAATAGTGCCAACCTATAGATTATGCCATGTTTTTTCTATACGAGAATACCCTTCATAAAGGTTCATTTACAAGCATGCCTGTAACCCCAGTACTTGGGAGGCAGAGATCGGGGGATTGTGGGTTCGAGTACAGCCTCAGCAACACAGTAAGATTCTCGGCAACGTGGCGAGACCCGGTTTCAAAACAAAAAAATAAAAAAGGGCCGGGGGTATAGCTTTGGAGGTAGAATGTTCCTGGGTTCAATCCCCTGTATCACAAAAAAATAAATAAATAAATAATTTTTAGTTTACAAATTAGATATAGTAAGATGTTAGCAATAATAGCTGATATTAAAATATAACAGTTATAATAATATACTATAATAAATGGTTACTTTAAAACTTATGAAGTGTTTATTTCTGGAATTTTCCATTTAAAAATTTTTGGATCACAGTTGACCTAGGATAGCTGAAATCGTGGAAAGCAAAACCATGGATAGGGGAGGGGGACTACTGTACCATCATCTGCGTTTTTACAAGTGAGGAAAATGAGGCACGGAGAGGCTAAGTGACTCTCCTGTAGTCACGGCTACTAGTTAGGTAGCAGGGCTCCAAGACTCTTGGGGCACGTCTGTGTTACCGTGATGTGACTTTGCCGGTTCTTGGGCTTTGCCTTGTTTACATGTCTGCCCCTCTCCCCTCCCTGCACTGTAAACTCTCTCAGGGACCTTCCCAGCTTTGGACGTGTAGCTCTAGTGTGAGGTCAGGTCCCCAACAGGGTCCTCTGAAAGTCCCTAAACTGAAGGAGCCAGGCCCACCCATACCCGCCCATCTCAACAGGGAGGGTCCCTGTCCCCATTCCACCAGGAGAGAACAAGGGTCCCAAAGGTCACCTCAGTATCACCCAGGTGGCTTCCTCAGAAGGAGGGCACCACAGCTTTGGGAGGCTTGTTCCTGGGACCTTCCGTCTCCAGCAGCTTCCTTGTGGAGTGGGGGTGCTCCACCCTTGCCTGCCCGCTGCCCATTGCCCCATCCGCTTTGAGTTGGCCCAGCGCGCAGCTGTTTCTTCTCGCACCTTGCGCAGCAGTGGGTGGGGTGTGCCGCCCAGGCCTTCGCCAGCCTCCGCCGGCCTCCGCCGGCCTCCTGGGCTGCCTTCCAGCCTCCCCCTCCAGTTTTGAAGTTTCTGCCAAGGAGAACTGTTGCCGGAACGCACGCCCATGGACACCTGGCTGGCCCAGCTGGCTCACCCTCGGATGACGAGGCTCACCAGGCATGGGGCCAGGGGCGAACCAGCCACACTTTCCCGATGGGCAGGTCTCAGATAGGTCACCCAGGTTAAGAACAGGATCTGTGTCTAGGACCAATGGAAGAGCAGTAAAGGCTGACTTGCCTCCATGGAACACAGCCTGCAGGCCGGCCTTGGAGCCAGCACCAGAGGCAGGAGCCAGCTCAGCCATCCAGGCAACCAGAGAGATACTAACACCCCCCTGCTTGACAAATGAGAAAACTGCAGCTCTGAGATGGTAACTCGCTCAAGGCACACAGGTGGCAGGGGGGAATCCGGGTGCCAGGCAAGCCTTCCTAACCACGGTGCTCCGTCTGCTCCCCCATGGAAACGTAGTGAGGCCAATTCTGAGCCCACACAGCAGTTTAGAACAACGGGTCTAATCAGCACAAGTGACTGAGAGTGTTTGAGGGAGCTGCCAGCTGCCAGCTCAGGGATTCCCCTCCACCAGGACTCCAGGTGGAGACAGCACGAAGGACTGGCTGTTCCTTGCCCGCCCCGCCCAGCATCCCCATGCGACCCACTCTCCTCTCTCCCTTGTGTTTTCCAGTAACCCTCCCAGCGTCTGCCAATGTCTGCCCCAGAGGAGAAATGACGTTTTTGAGTGCCTAGAACATCAGTTTCTCTCTGTCATCCGTTTAATCCTTTGAACGGGGGTGTCATTCTTTCCATTTTATAGGTGGAAAAGCTGAGGCTCTGAAAAGGCAAGCAATGTGCTCAAGATTACTTCCTGGGCAGAACCTGAGTTAGAGGCAAATGAAGAGAGAAATAACTTCAGAACCTTGGAGAGCAGAGCCGGGCTACCTGGGAACGGGGGAAGGTTTGGGCAGGAGAAGAGAGGTGGGTCCTAGCAGAGCTCAGGCCAGACCTGTCCTGCTCTGGCCAGCCCATCTCAGCCCCTGCCATGGCAGAAGAAGGTGCTGTCCCACCAGGGAACAGATGTCTGTGCAGTGAGCCACCGTCGCCTAGCATCAGGAAGCACCAAGATGAGTCTCCCGGATGTCAGCAGCCCACGAGCCTGGGAATGTGCGGCCTCCTGGGGCCTGGGATTGCACACCCGCTGTCCATCCAGCTCCCCGGTAGTCACCCAGACCAGAAGTTCCCACGGCCAAGAAGCCAGGCTGGGCTCTTTGACTTTCCTTTGCCTTGCCTGGGGCCACCCAGCCACAGGCACAGAAGCACCCACCTGCTGCCTCTTGCTGCAAAAAATAAGCAGGCAGGGGCAGATGAATTCCATCAGGCGTGAGAAACTTCAAGGAGGTGTGCATAGTCGTAGAACCAGGTGGCCCTGGATTAAATCCTGGCACCTCCTCTCGGTAGTCATATAACCCTGGGCGAGTTATAGTGCCTTGAGAAACCTTGTTGCTTATATTTATAAAAGGGACCAATCACATTTCCTTCCTCCATAGTGTTGGTGGAGCCAGAAATTTTACATACGCATCTTTCCTGCGGCGGTTTGCCCCTGAGATGTCCATGGGCTGGAGGCTTGGTTCCCAGTATGGTAGAGTTGGGAGGTGGAAATTTTGAGAGGTAGAGCCTAGCGGGGGTTGACTGGGTCATGGGAGATCCATCCTCATGAACAGATTGATGTCCGTGTCATAGACATATGTCAAGTAGAATTCTCCCCTCTCCCTACTTCTCACCTATTCCAAAAATACCCTCTAATGGGCAAAATTGCCCCGGGAAGGGTACTGCCACTCTAAGCCCTTGATTTGGGTATGTGTCCCTGGTCCTTTACTGCATGTACAGAGAGAGGACTCTCTCCACTGTGTAGAGAACTAAAATGCCTCCCCGCTTCCCCCCAATCCAAAAGGCCTGAGGTGAGGTCCTGAGTCTCAGTGCTACCTGGCTACATGACCTTGCGTTCATCAAAAGGCCTCTTTGGGCCTCAGCGTACTTATCTGTAAAATGACAGTAGACTAGATAAACTCTAAGATTCGGCTGATGAGCCTGGGTGTTGGTGCCGATCCCCTTATTTTCCAAAGGAAGAAAATGACTTTCAGAAATGCACTGTTTTGCCCAAGGGTGATGTATTTACCGTGGGCGGAGCCATGGCTGACACCCAGGTCTTCCTGGCCCAGCACTTGGTCCCTCCACCCTGGGCTCCATCATATCGCGTTCTTGCAGCTGAAGCTTTGCTTCCTTGTGCCAAGGACAGGATGAAAATGGAAAGTGATGGGCCTGGCCACTGGCATGTGCCATCGAGTGAGTGCAGGGAAATAACTCCTCGCCACAGCAACGGCAACATCGAGGATGTGCCTTTCCCAGTGAGCCAACACGGAAACACAGGGCTAATTGGCTCTTTCAGGACAGCGGGGGAGCTGAGGGCGATGAATCGCGTGCTAGTCAGCGGCGGGCTGCTGTGACGGGGCTGCAAATGCCACTCTCGGCCGTGTTAATGAAGGCTCTGCATGCACAACACGAGAGGCAATTACTCCGTTCTCCCTGGCACCGGCTCCTCCTGGCAGGGGAGCTGCCCGCAGGGTTGGAAGGAGTTCAGCAGAAAGTTCAGAGAAAGCCAGATGGAGAAGGAACAGGACTTGCTGTCTGGATCAACCATCGCCAAACAGAACACTTGTCTGTCTGTGCTTCCTTATCCTGGAGGACATGAGGAGGAGGAAGCTTGAGGAGGAGGAGACTTCAGCTGGTGGACGGAGATAAATTTGGGTTGTTGCCACCTATGAAGAAACCACCATTTCTGTTAGCTCCAAGGGTCTGGGACTATCATCCCTCTTGGCTTAGACTTGGCACCAGGATGGGGTGCCTGGAGCCATCTTAAGACAAAATATGACCAGGGAGGAAAGAGGGGTGCGGTGGCCAGTGGCAACCAGTTTGAGGATAGTCTGCGTAGGCGGCATGGTGGTCCCTTTGCGGATAGACTCTGCCCCTTTCTACCAGGTTCCAGCAGGAGAAAGCCTCTTCCAGGTGCCAGAGAGGACTTTGTCTTCTTCCTCACCTGCTTGGGACCAGCCCAGTTAATGCAAATGTCCAGGAAAACCCAGACCACTCCACCCCGGTCAGGAGAAGCAGGTTCAAAATAAGCTCCAGGTAGGTAGGCTTGGTGGTGCATGCCTGTGATCTCAAGTACTCGGGAGGCTGAGACAGGAGGAGTGCAGGTTTAAGACCAGCCCCAGCTACTCAGTAAGACTCTCAACAACCTAGTGAGACCCTGTTTCAAAACAAACCACTCTGCCTGCACCAGCAGGAGCAGTCGGTGCCTGGCCCTGGGCCTGAGCCGTCCAGGCGCACAGGGAGTCCCCACCGGAGGCCTGGGCAGCGTTTCTGTTACCATGGCTGTGGCCAGAGTATCCTGAGGACAACTGGGATTCCACACCCCTCTAGTCACAGCCCCTCAATCCCTGCAATGTTCCCCCGAGGCTCTTTGGTGAGTCAGAGAGGCCTGGCCAACTAGTCATGAGTTGCTTGGCACCCAGCCACACACCTCCCTTCTTTTTTTATTTTATATATGATTGAACTCAGAAGCATTCTACCTCTGAGCTATACCTTCTAGTCCTATTTTCTTCTTATTTTGAAACAGGGTCTCATTAGGTTAATGAGAATTTCACTACTTGCTGAGGCCGTCCTCAAACCTCAGTCCTCCTGTTTCAGCCTCCTAAGTACTGGGATGACAGGTGTGTGCCACCACGCCTGGTTCTGTTCTTTCTTTCTTTCTTTCTTTTTCTTTCTTTCTTTTTTTTTTTTTTTTTTGGTACTGGGGATGGAGGAACCCAGGGACATTCTACCTCTGAGCTATGCCCCCAGCCCTATTTTTTATTCTTTATTTTGAAACAGGGTCTCGCTGAGTTACAAAGGGCCTCACTAAGTAGCTGAGGTTGTCTGCAAATTGTGATGCTACTGTCTCAGTCTCCAAATGCTGGGATTACAAGCATGTACCACTACGCCCTACTCCCTTATTTCTGATCGTGTCTCAGCAGGTAGTGGGCCTGCCCAACTCCCCACCTAGGAGGAGATCACTGCCACTAACTCCAGTGAAGCATCATCTTGGGGTCAGTTACCCCGCGAGAGGACCGGTGCTGAGGATTCAGGCAGGTCCAGGTGAAGTCTATAGCAGGGAGCTGCGGGGGAGCATTGCAGGGATTGAGGGGCTGGGGCTAGGGGGTGTGGAATCCCAGTTGTCCTCAGGATACTCTGGCCACAGCCATGGTAACAGAAATGCTGTCCAGGCCTCTGGTGGGGACTCCCTGTACGCCTGGACGGCTCAGGCCCGGGGCCAGGAACCTACTGCTCCTGCTAGTGCAGGCAGAGTGGAAAGACAATGACCAGGGCCGAGGACAGTTCTCACAGAAGTAATTTCAAACGCCTAGTACTCCACGAGGGGTCCCGAGCTGTCTTGCCTCATGCCCTGCCTGCCACGACTCCTCCCCCAAGTGCACAGGGCAGCACCCTGCAGAGGGCTCCAAACTCTAGGCATGTCTGGGAAGATGGTCCATGGCAGCTTCTTGGCCCTATTCCTCGAGGTTCTGATTCAGTAAGCATGAGCAGGTCCCTGGACATAGCATTTTTATCAAATTCTCAGACAGGTGGTTACTAGACTTCACTGTGAGAACCCTGGTCTCATGGCTAAGAGCTCAGACCCTGAAATCAGGCCAGAATTCAAACCCCAGCCCTGTCCCTTACCAGCGACAGAACCTCTGATTCTCATTTCCGATCTATAAAGTGATATCACCTTGCTCATGCTGTGAGAGTAAATGAGCTGATTTGTGTCTGAGGAGGCAGTCATCCCTGTGCATCGTGCTAGCTGTCATTGCTAGTGGGATCTCAGATGCCCCCTACACACACACACACACACACACACACACACACACACACACACACACGGTGCAATGACGTCTGTGGCTCTGACTTAGAGCTGCCTTGTTCTGGTAGGAAATGATGTAGGACCTTTGGGGATCGTCTGCTCCCGGTGGGGAGAGCCAGGCCTCTTTGCCACCTGCCGTGAGTGAGTCATGCCATCAACACAGACCAAACACGTCTGTATCTTTTCCACAATGTCAGAACTTACTGAATAACAGTAAGTTCACAAGCAGCACGACTTCCATGGGTTGCAATTCACCGAGTACTGGCGGGTCACTTGGTAGTCGTGCGTCAGGCGATCACAGGGTTCTTTTATTCCAACCTTAATGACTAGTATCTGTAGCGCTCAAGTCATACACCACACTTGACCCCGTGATATACATGCATAAGTTACAAAAAGGCTAAGAAAGGCTTAAGGTGGCCGCAGGGCTTGGGGAGGCTGTGCCCAGACCAAAGGCAAGAAACAGACACAAAGGAGTCACTGCAGGCGATCAGAGGAGATTTTGGTGGTACTGGGGATGGAACCCTTCTACCCCCAGGTTACACTCCTAGACCTATTTTTTTTTTTTTTTTTTTTAATTTGGAAACAGGGTTTCTTAAGCCAGAGCGGCTGGCTTCGAACCTGCGCAATCCTCCTGTCTCCGCCTCCCAAGCGCGGGGATGACAAGCGTGCGCCACCACACCTGGCTGGATCAGAGGAGATTTTGAACCAGCCCAAGAACTTATTCAAGACATAGAGCTGCCAAGGCTGCAAAACTTACGTGGGGCCCGGGTCTGGACGCCGGCGGTTCTGCAGTGGGCCACGTGGAGCCGGGAGACGGAGGCAGATGAAGCTCAGAGAGAGTCAGAGGTCTGTCGCCTGTGGGCCTCGTGTTATGTTTATCTCATGACGGGTGGGTGGGCGCCGCTGCTGCCTGTGTGAAGGGTTTGCTTCCCTTGGTGTTCTTATAGGTTTGACAAATGCAAGGGTCTGATATGGGGGGCCTCCAGATCTTGGTAAAGAAATCTTTAAGAAGAGATGAAAGAAGAGGAACATTGGGCTCCTGCAGGAAAGGACTCAGGAAAGATCAATAAAATCAATATAATAAAATCTGCTCCAGAACCTACTGAGTGGTTTGTCCTTGGGTCAAATTAGCCAAACACTCTGTGGCTCTGTTTCCCTTTTGACACAGTGATCATGGTGGTTCTCTGGTTCTTCTCTAGGTCCTAAGATTTGTCTTTAAGGTAAAATGAAGTGATCGCTTTCTCTGGGTTTCATAACCATATTAGCCCATAAAGGCCAAAGAGTATGGTTCGTAACAACTTCTTTGGGCATCGACACCCCAGTCCTGCCATTGGCTCCATAGCTGTGGACACAGAGGGGAGTGCTGTGTGTGAAGACCGAGAGAGGCCCTGACCAGATGCCATGTCCCAGCTGCATGCCCTGACCCCTTGTCAGTGGCCAAGGTCACACTCCATCTGCAGAACTGAAGAGGAGCCACAGATGGGGGCATCTCCCGGGAGGCCTGGTGGGTGGCTAAGAGCACAGTTTCTGTCAGCAACATATTCTGGGGTCAGGTCCCAACTTCTATCTCCGAGCCTCCGTGTTCTCCTCCATAAAAAGGGGATCCTAACTGGGCTGCGGAGGGACCCAAGGGGAGCTGCGTGGAATACGCTGGGCTCAGAGCTGAGTTAGTAAGAGGAAAAATGGCAATGCCTCTTGCTACCCGCATTTCACCAATCACACCACGGAAGCAGCGTGCTCAGGGCTGCTGGGGCCTCGCGCTGGCCCACGGGCGAAGGTGTTTCTCCTTGGAAGAAAGACCCTGTCAGTGTTTTCTTCTCTTGCTCCTCTGGGTCTCACAGAAGCGGCTTGGAGTAGTTCCTGGGAGAAGCCAGGGGCTGTGTCGCTGCTGCCAGTCCTCAGGCTGACTCACACCCACAGCAGAGCTGTCCCCTGAGACATCTGCCCTTTCAGGAAAAAACCCTCTGGGTGTGGGAAGAAGTATTCTGTGGTGTGAAGGGGAAATAGAAACTCATTTGACTTTTACCTAGAAACTCCCTGCTCAGTGCATGATTAGTTATTGAATACCTCTCTAGCTGCAGGCTCCCCAAGGGCCATCTCACCGTCCCTGGGCCTTGAGGGCCCAGGTCTTAGTGACCCGGTAAATATGCACTGGGGGAAGTGAAGTGGACAGGCGGAAGGACGGGGGATTATGATGCCCTTGAACAGCTTTCAGACCAGTGGAAAGGTCAAGACACACCTAAAATGATTTGTGAACACAGAATACAACCTTTACTTAGGTATCAAATTGAAGACACAATTGTGTAGGGTCCAGTGCTTGTGGGGAGGGGAACGAGAACGAGTCTCACAGGTCTCTGACTAGGAAACGTCATTAACCATGGGCTCCGATGGCTTGTGAAATCCAAGGCTGCTGAGGCCACCTCTCCATGGTGCTCCCAGCTGATAAGGCGTGTAGCAAGGTTTGCTGGGCAGATTCCCTCCCGGGAGACTGTGGGGCCCCTGTGGTAGTTGGCTTTGGTCCGGGGCTCCCCAACAGCCTTGCCAAACCTTCCTTAAACTACAGTCTAGAACAGTCTAGAACGCTTTCCCATGACCTCCGCCTCTTTGTCCTCCACCTGGAATCAGACTCGTGTGGAAGTTTAATGGCTACTCCAGTCTTTCTGGCTCTCCTTTTTATTCTCATAGACATTTCCCCTAATAAATTTCTAGCTTTTGTTGTTGTTGTTGATGTTGGTGGTTTATTTTTTGATGCTACTTGGAATTAAACCTAGAGGCATTCTACCCCTGAGCTATGCCCCCAGCCCTTTTTTATGCTGATTTTTTAAAATTTTGAAACAGGATCTAAGTTGCCGAGGGCCTGGCTAAATTGCTGAGGCTGGCCACAAACCTGCAATCCTCCCGTCTCGGTCTCCCAAGTACTGGGATTACAGGCGTTCACCGCCACACCTGGCAAGTGCTGGTGTGTGCGATCCTAGCTGGGTGTCTGCTTCTCAGAGGACCTGAAACAGCATAGCTTTAGGGGCTTGGATGATGGTCAGGGCCTGGGAAGTCAAAACGGGCTTAATGAAGGGCATGGCTCTTGAGGGGCTTTTATAGCAGGGTGCAGGTCTGTGGCGAGGGTGCTGGAGGCCCAGGGTGGACTGCAAGTTCTCTGAAGGCAGTAACAGCTTTCTGTCACTGTGGGTCTCTTGCAGCGGACACGGTGCCAAGCTTATAGAGGTCTCCCTTGGATACGTGTTGAGAGAATGGATGGCCAAAGGCTCCTTCTTCCTCCTGTCCAGCTGCAGAATGCCTGTGCTTGCCTGTGTTCTAGCAGCATCACACTTCACTCTTCAAGAAGCAGTTCCTCATTTGTCTCAGTCCCTGGGTCATTTGCTTCTTCAAGACCCAAAGATCTTCCTCTGGAGACTCAAAGATGGTTAATAGATGGTGTCCAAAGAAACAATGACTAGGCTGGCAGCCATGGCCGACAGAGCAGGTGGTCAGGAGGTCTGGTTGTTATAGCGGAGAGGTGGCTCCGGGTTGATCCGGGCTTTCTGGGGCTCATCAATGCATCCCCGCTGGCCTGTTTGTGAAGTTCGAGAAAGATCGGGCTGCATCTTGGCACCACAGCCTGGTCTTTTTCTTTGCAGTTAACGTCTTGTGATCTGATGAGGGCCTTCTCTCTGAGGGAACACCATATTTTTCAAAGTCTTACCATCCATGTGATTTCATGCTGTACAACTCACGGCATGGAGAGGTGAGTCATTCTTCCCAGTTTTACAGATGCAGGGACATCTGTGGTTTTAGGCTGCCCTCAGCCACCAACACTTCTTTTTTTTTGTGTGTGTGTGTGGTACTAGGGTATGGAACCCAGAGGCTTTCTACCTCTGGGTTTTACTCCCAGACCTATTTTATACTTTATTTGGAAACAGGGTCTCAATCAATTGCTGAGAACCTCACTAAGTAGCTGAGGCTGGCTTCAAACCTGTGCGATCCTCCTGTCTCAGCCTCCCAAGCGCTGGGATTACAAGCGTGCGCCACCATGCCCGGCGAACCACCAATACTTCTGCTGGTGACAAGGACCCCAGTTTTGCTGCAAGGCACATCCACCCCCACTGGACTGTCTTGGGGGAACTGTTCAGTGTTCCAGTCTTGCTTGGCCAAAGGGTGCTCACGTTACTTGAGTAAATCAAACCAGACACTCTTCCTAGGATTTGCATCTTGCATGGAGAGAATGTGATTTTAACCACTGGGGCTTACAGTGTGACCCAGCAATTCCGCTCCTAGGTATATGTACAAAAGAATCGAAAGCAGGGACTTAAACACCTATTTGTACACCAATGTTCATAGTAGCATTATTCACACAGTCAAAAGGTGGAAATAGCCATGTCTACTCACAGATGAACAGATAAAGTATACTATCTCCCAGTATACTATCTCCATACAATGAAGTATTGTTCAGCCTTAAACAGGAATGAAATTCTGATACATGCCACAACATGGATGAACCTTAAAAACACGCTAAGAAAAATAAGCCAAACACAAAAGAACAAATATTCTATGACTGCAATTACATGAGCTATCTAGAATAGTCAAATTCATAGAGACAGAAAGAAGAACAGTGGTTGCCAGCGGCCGGATGGGAAGGCGAAACAGGGCATTACTGTGTCAGTCTGGGATGAGGGGAAAGTTCTGGAAACGAATACTTGTGCAATAATGTGAATGTTCTTAATGCCGTGATAGCACATTTTAAAAACAGCTTGAACAGTAAATGCTATGTTATTTATATTTTACCATAATTTTTTAAAAATTTGGTGGTACTGGGGATGGAACCCTTCTACCTCCAGGCTACACTCCTAGACCTATTATATCTATATCTATATATAATATAGATATATTTTATTTTATATATAAAATATATCTATATTTTATTTGGAAACAGAGTCTCTTAAGCCAGCCAGGCTGGCTTCGAACCTGTGCGATCCTCTGTCTCTGCCTCCCAAGCGCAGGGCTTACAAGTGTGCGCCACCACGCCCGGCTCAATTTTTAAAATATAACAAAAGAGTATCTTTTCAATGGTTTCTGTTACCTGAATCCCGGGCTTCCCTTATTCAGCTCTGAATTTGAATCTTGGCTTCACCACATGCTGGCCGGGTGACTTCGGGCAAGTTCCTCGGCTCCTCTGAGTCTTGATTTTCTCATCTGTAAATGAGTATAGTAACACCCAGGTCTTAGGATGGCTGGATTCCGTGAAAGAACGCACACGGAGTGCTTATCTAGAGCCTCATGTAGTGAGCAGTAGGTGTTTGTCCTTATTAAAAGGGAAGAGCTGCTGGGCACGGTGGTGTACTCTGTAATCCCA
Organism: Muscardinus avellanarius; assembly: GCF_963383645.1. Taxonomy (NCBI): domain Eukaryota; kingdom Metazoa; phylum Chordata; class Mammalia; order Rodentia; family Gliridae; genus Muscardinus; species Muscardinus avellanarius. Next base: position 142,445,772 of record NC_137789.1, read on the forward strand.
GAGGTTCAGAAGGCTGAGGCAGGAGGATCACCAGTTTGAAGCCAGCCGGGGCAACTTAGTGAGACCCTGTCTCAAGATAAAAACAACAAAGGACTAGAGATGTATCCCAGTAGTAGAGTGCCCTGGGTTCAGTCCCCAGCCATGCAGGGGAGCGCAGGAGGTAAATCCACAGGCACAGAGCCAGCCGGTGCTAGTGCTGGCTCTTGGAGTGTGCCTTCGTTTCCCTGCTCTCAGTTAAAGGGAGGAGAAGATGACTTGTGAGGCCATGGCTTGGTCATTCCAGCAGACAAAGGAGGTTTTGCATCAACTCTCTGGATAACTTTCTCCAAGCTGAGAAAGCCCTCTGTTACCCAACCATTCTTGTTTAGCCATGAAGACACTTTAAAGAAGGGAGAATTTTGTCTAATAGGAAACAGGGAAGGGAAGGGAAATCTTTGGGGTTCTGAGGATTGAATCCAGGGCATTCTACCTCCAAGATACACCCCCAGCAACATACATACATACATACATACATACATATATATATATATATATATATATATTTTTTTTTTTTTTGTGGTACTGAGGTGGAACCCAGAGGCTTTCTACCTCTGGGCTATACTCCCAGACCTATTTTATATTTTATTTGGAAACAGGGTCTCACTAAGTTGCTGAGAGCCTCACTAAGTAGCTGAGTCTGGCTTTGAACCTGTGTGATCCTCCTGTCTCAGCCTCCCAAGCGTGGGGATTACAAGTGTGCGCCACCACGCCCGGCTACCCCCAGCCATATTTTATTTATTTCATTAATTTATTTTTATATTGAAACAGGGTCTCACTAGGTTGATAAGGATCTCACTACTTGTTGAAGCTGTCCTTGAACCTGTGATGCTCCTGTCTAAGCCTCCCAAGTACTAGGATTACAGGCATGTGCCACCACGCCCAGCTCCAAACCTTCTTTGAACTTTTATTGAGTTACAACTTCTTATTCCAATAGACTTTTTGTGGACATTATATTGATTGATTGATTGATACTGGGGATTGAATTGAGATGCACTGTACCTCTGTGCCACATCTCCAGTCCTTCTTTCTTTTTCTTTTCTTTTGAAACAGGGTCTCACTAAGTTGCTAAGGGCCTTGCTAAGTTGTTGAGGTTGGCCTTGAACCTGTGACACTCCTGTCTCAGTTTCCCAAGTACTGGGGTTACAGGTGTATATTACCACACCCAGCTGCTTTTTGGGGGGAGATTTAATGAGACAATACCTAGAAGCCCTGGCTTGTTCCTGGCACATAGTAAGATCTCAGTAAGCTCTAGCTATCATCATTATGACTGATACGCACTATGTTGTGGTGAGATCAAAGGTCCTGTGAGAGGCCCATCAACCCTCTCCCCCTAAATACTTCCCCAGCCCCAGAGGTCTGACATTCCTATAAGGAGGCACAAATCCTTTGCTTCCAAGCTAGAGATTTAGCTGACAGTAGGAGGTAAAGGAGGATGGAGGGCAGGGCGGGCTGCCTGTGTTTTGGGGCCAGAGCAGAGAGGCTGTCTGGGAAACCGAGGCTGCCCTCGGGCTGCACCCTCCCCAGAAACTCAGCCCCCCTTGACTCCCTGCTCCCTGATGAGTTCTCCCTCCCTTCACTCAGAGAATCTGGTTTCTAAAGAGCATCTAAGCTGAGCAGCAGCCCTGGAGGTAGGTCGCAGGGAGGGAATCCCCTAAGGTCCCATGTGGGAGGGAGTTGAGGATCCAGGCTTTAGCCGGGGATCCCAGCTGTGGCTGGTCAGCAGGCTCTCTGGTTCCTGGTCACTCAAAGTCTACTGAACACTTGCTAGGAACAAATACAACAGAGTGTGGTCCCTGCCCTCCCAGGATTCCAGTGCAGCACAGCCCCTCCCTGGGCCCAGCTAGCCTGCCTCGCTCCTGCCCCAGGGCTCTGAGGACACAGGAATTCATCCCCACCCAGAGCAGCCCACCTCCTGGGGCAGGGAGCCAGCAGGGAAATGCGGCTGCCCCGCACCCCAGGCCAGCAGTCTCCTGAAGGCCTCCCAGGTGCTTCCAGGGGAGCGGAGCCTCACTTCCTCAGGGGCCACTTCAAGACACAGACTTCCTCCTCTCTGGCTCACTTTCCCCTCCCCTTACTCCCAGGATGACCTTCCAGGTAAATCACCAGGGCCAAAGTCCTTGTCCCACCTGTTTGGAAGAATGTGGTCCAAGTCAGGCTCCCTGTCTATTATCAGGTAATGAATCTGGAAACTGAGGTAGGAGGAGAGCACTGGGGAACACCGAGGAAGCATGCCACTTGGGACAAGGAGGGCCCTCGCAGGTGGTGACATCTGGTGAATTTTAGGGATAAAGCTGGCAGTCACGATAAAGGCATTTGTTGTAGGCAGGGGTGAGTGGTATCATAGAGAGACCCAGGAGTGATAGAGAGCAGGTGGAAACTTCCAGTATTCCAGCCCACTGGAGTCTGGGACGCCGCTGAGGGCAGGACCCAGGTTGTGGGCATGCAGGCAGGGCCCAGGTCAGGAAGGATCCCCACAGAGCGGTGGCAAGGGTCCAAGGTGGTAATGGACAAGAAACAGTCCTGTACGCTGTAATGTCTGCAGCCAGGTGGTCCAGCACCCCGAGCGACCAGGGCTGGTGTAAGCAGCCCTGCCGTCACATGGCTAAAGGAAAGGCTGGGGAGCCAATGAACTGGGACTTGCCAGCCTTGCTGTTGGACAGCCAGATCCTGCAGCAGGGACACAGGACAGCCTCACCCAGTCCCCGGCAGTGAAGGGGGCAAGAAAGGGCATGACTTCAACCCCTTCAAACCCTGCTTGGAAAATCGGCCCAAGGCCCCCTTCCCCAGGAAGCCCCTCTTCCTCCACCGCATCTCCCACATCCACCTGCCAACACACCCCTGCCACAAGGCTCCTTCCCTTAAAAAGCAGTCTCCGGGGCTCTTCGCCCTTGAAGGACACCTTGCTGAATGCTTAGCACTATTTCTGATGTTTCTGTCTTTTTAGATAGCACTTGGAGCCAGGTAGGTTTTTTTTTTTTTTTAATGGCCTTTTTAATTCTGAGAATGCTAAAGTTTAATGGGGCAGGAAGTATCCCAGGGAGTTTATCTGTGGAGGGCGCCAGTCTGCAAATCCTTCCCATTCATGGAGGAGATAAGAGATCTTACTAGGAGACCGGAGGACTGGGGTGGGAGGGTGGGCACACTCCTCTCCCTCCAGATCCTCCCTGGAGCTGCTGCTCTCTGAGAGCCGGTCTACCTCCACCTGCTTCCCCAGGGGAAAGCTCCAGCTGAGACCCACTGCACCGGAGCACAATGACTACCTCCCAGCCCCACCCACAATAGCGGTTCATTAGCATTTCCTCTGGACTGGCTAAGCGCTTGACACCTGTTAACTCATTTCCTCCTTGAAATACTATAAGATGCCATGACCACCTTTGTTTTCCAAAAGAGGAAACTGAGGCCCAGAGAGCTGAAGCGGATTGCCTGAGATCACAGTTAGCAAGCGGTGCTTGGGCCCTATGAGCCCAGGAGAGCAGGCCGGATGTTCCTGTGAATGGGGTTCTCGGAGCCTGTGCAGAGGGGAAGGCACTCTCAGCAGAGCGTGTGTGAAGTGAGTGGAGTGTGTGGGGGAAGAAGAAAGCCTGGGGGGATAAAATCATCGTGATCAGAGCCCCAGTGGCACGCCCTGAGCCCTCAGTGGCTCCTGGACCTGGAGCTTTACCCGTAGTCACCAACACCACCATGATGAGGTAGGTTCGACTGAGGCCATCCTTGGGAGACGACATACATTCATTTCTTCATGCATTCACCCACCCATTGCTCGTGCAGGGTGGTTTCCCCAAAACTACGGTCCAGGTGCCCCGTAAGAGCAGCCCTGTTCTGGTAAAGAGACCTTTCCCTGGCTGGGCTCAGCGTGGGCGGCCTCAAATGCTCAAGGCCCCAGATGCACATCCAAGCATCTCCCTCCCCCTCCTTACTCTCCCCAGGGCAGCCTGTGCTTTGCTTATCGAGCATGGCTGTCAGCAGCTACCCCACCTGCCCAGCCTGCTCACCTGAGGGCCAGGCAGACCTCTGGGGGTGGGGTCACCTCTGCCCAGCCAGGCAGCCGAGCAAGATGAAGGGCGCAGGGCTGGTACTGATGGCTGCCGGCCTCTGCTGGAGCTCAGCTCATACCCAGCCTGCCCTCCCCAGAGCATACTCTGCTCAGGCTTCATCCAGCGTCCTGGCCTGTGGCCTGGAGGGATCCTACTTTCCCAGAAACACTGTGGCCCCCACCTCTGCCTCTTTCCCCAGACCTCTGTCCCAGTATCCTTCCAGGAAGTCTGTCCATCCTCCCTGGGCAACCTGGCCTTGGTCAGGGCACATCCGAGTGTGGCTTCCGTCAGGCTGTGTCTCATGATCCTGTGCATGGAAGCCCATCCTTTCCCCCCAACCACCACCCCGCACCACCTCCAGGCCACTTCCCTTGTGACCTTCCTGCTCCTGGGAGCAGAGTCGTTCCCACACTCTCTCTCCCTTCCTTCCTCCCTCTCTCCTCTGTCCCTCCCACTCTCCGGAAGGGAAGCTGGTCTGTCACCAGGCTCCACAATTGATTAATAGCCCAGCTTTCACTGATAATTCCACCCCTGAGGGCGCAGCCCAAAGCTTCGGTAAACACAGTGATTTTCCTTAAATAAACATCCTCCCCACAAAGTAAAGTTGGTGACCCCCCAGGCCAGCTGACCCAACAACTGCTTCTGCCTTCAAACCCTTCTCTCCCCCATCCCCACTACCTTGGCAAATGTGTGCGAGGACAGCTTGGGAATCAGATCCCTGAGCACCCAGGGCCCTCAGCTACCTGAGCACAGCTGGTCTCTGCCTCTTTTTAGCTCACTGAAGCTCCGCCTCTGACCCCACACCCCAACACGCCACGCGGAATATACGGAGGTCTTCCAATCCATTCACTGACGGCTTCTTTAATGGCTTCAGCCACTCGCCCGATCAAGAGCCTCCAGCTCTTCCATCTCAATCTGGGTTCCTGGCTGTTCTCTCTTGAATTTGGGGAGCCAGAGATTCTGATTTCTAACCCGCCTCCAGCCCCACCTTGTCTCCATAATGGGTTGGGACCCACTTTCCCACCTCTACCCTTGCACTTAGTGTTTGGAACTTCTCTCATAGATCCACGCCTGAAAATGGGGTGGCGGCCGGGGGTCCTGCACCCTGCGCAGGATTGTCTCCAGGCCCACCCCACCAGATTATAAGAGCCAATCGCAAAGCTTAGGGCAGAGCAGTCCTGGGCCTGTGCCCCTCGGGGGTCTCTTAAGTGGAACTGTCACCCAGTGGCCTCTGATACCATAAGAAGATCATCTTACCAGATGGTGTGGCCACCTGTAAGGCTGGATATTTTGGGATGTTGGTTTCCCCTTTTTTCTATGCAGTATCTTCTTTTCCTTTCTCCCATATAAACAGGAGTCATTTCAGTCTCGCTGGGTCTTTGCTCAACCATCACGGGCAATTTAGGGGATGTGCAGAAAAGATAAACACACTTAGGGGCTGAACAAGATGCCCCGGGGTGAGGAGGGAGCAGGTTCTCCAGTAACGCTTGCTCTGAGGCCAGATAGTTGCTCTTCTGATGGGAAATGGGGAGGCCCCAGCTATGGGGACCCCTTGCACACACTTCCTGGCTAGGTGTGGAGTTATCGAGGACGCCGGAGCATGGCAAGCATTTGGAATCATCAGCCCTGAGTTCCTGGCCTTGGTAGACAGCAGCACAGAGCAGAGAGGAGTCAGAGGCAGGACAGCTGGTGTCCCACGAACCCAGAGAGCCCGGTGGCTGACCGCAGTCTCAGTGGAATGTAGGTCCTTGGAACATCTCACAAACCTAGAAATGCTGGAATGATGGGGTGACACTTCTGTAGCCCAGAAGATTGGGGCTCACAGTCAGATGTGAGGAGAAAAAAAAGGCTTCCGAGTTTGAGCACCAAGGTTCGTTACACTTTATATGACTGGAGGACTTGCAGGCACTCCAGCAGGCCACCCCATCTCCCGTCTTCGTGCCAGACCTTCCTCCCTGGCTGTTTGCTGGCTCCGCTGGCCCTGGGAAGCAGGTCCAGATAGAGCCTTCTCTAGGAGAGCGCCCCACAGAGGCCTGATCTCCAGGCTGCATTTCCTTCTGTGCCACTTACATCTGCGCTATTATGTATTTCTTTTTTTTCTTGAGATATAATTCACATATAACATTGGCCCTTTTGAAGCATACAATTCTGTTTTTAGCATATTTACAAATGTATGCAACCATCACTACTACCTAATTCCAGTGTGTGTGTGTGTGTGTGTGTGTGTGTGTATGTTGGTGCTGGGGATCAAAACTGAATCTGTTTTGCACACTCCTATTCTGTGAATATTAGTTTGTCATACTTCTCCATGTGTTTATGTACCCACCTTTTCTTGGAACTTACAGGCAGGAAGCGATTGAAAAAGCAGGAAAAGGAAACTTTAAAGTTTTTCTTTTTAAGGACTTGCATTTCTTGGTCTGATAAGATAGAGGAGATTCACTGTGCCTTTTGGGTCATCAAAGAAATAGGAGCAATAACCAATTTTCAGTATAGTTATCAGCTTCACCCACTACCTTCAGAATAAAGAATTTCAAGGAGAGACTCAAGTTAGAGAAATAAAAAGAAGTCTTAGCCGGGCGTGGTGGCGCATGCTTGTAATCTCAGTAGTTGGGAGGCTGAGACAGGAGGATCGCAGGTTCACAGCCAGCCTCAGCTACTTGGTGAGGCCCTCTGCAGCTTAGTGAGACCTTGCTTCAAAATAAAGAATAAAAAATAGGGGCTGGTGGTATAGCTTGGAGGTAGAATGCCTCTGGGTTTACTCCCCAGTACCACACACACAAATAAAAGTCTTCATGGATAAAACCCTCTGATATTCCTAGCAAGGTGTGGAGAACAACGCTCTTATTATTTACCTGTGGTATTTTCTTACAATAAACTGGAAGTATAACAAAAAGAATACAATGGAGTGGATGTTTAATATATAAACTGAATATACTAAATACATAGGTTTTCAAATATTAAGGCCTGTGTCTTTTTTCCTAGAAGGAAAAAAAGAAGAGTTTTTATTTAAAGTTTTGAGTTTAATTTCTCTTCAGAACTTTCACTTACTCAAAACTTTCATTTCCTATTTTTTAACTTTCATTTCGATTTTAGTATTTTATTTTGGTGGCAATGACGATTGAACCCAGGGGCATTCTACCTCCAAGATACACCCCCAGCCCTATTTTAATTTTTTTGCAACAGGGTCTCACTAGGTTACTGAGAGTCTTACCACTTGCTCAGGTTGTCTTCGAACAACCTCCTGTCTATCCTCCTGTCTATCCTCCTGTCTATCCTCCTGTCTCAGCCTGCCAAGTACTGGGATTATAGGTGTGTGCCACCATACCTGGCTTTAACTTTTATTTCTTAAAAAGTGGCTGGATAGGGTTTTTTTGTGTGTGTGTGCGTGTGGTACTGGAGTTTCTGGAAGCCCTTCTACTACCTCCGGGTTACAGTCCCAGACCTATTTTCTATTTTTATTTGGAAACAGGGTCTCTTAAGCCAGCACGTCTGGCTTCGAACCTGCGCGATTGCGCGATCCTCCTGTCTCCACCTCCCAAGTGCAGGGATTACAAGCGTGCGCCACCACACCCGGCTCTGAATAGGGTTCTATGTAAAGATAAATATATTTACACATTTATCAGTTGACGGACATTTAGTTGTTTCCACTTTTAGCTTATTCAAGAAATGCTGCAAAGAACATTCGTGTGCAAGTTTTTACGTGGATGTATGTTTTCAGTCCCTTGGGGTTTAGACCTGGGAATGAAATTTCTGGGTCACATGGAAGCTGTATGTTTGACATGGCTTTACCATTTTACCAGCCCACCAGTGGCAGGTAACGATTCCATTCTCCCCACACCCTTTCCAACACTTGTTTTTTTTTGTTTGTTTGTTTTTTTGTTTTTAGGTCTGGGGATGGAACCCGGGGGCATTCTACCTCCGAGCTACACCCCCTGCCCTATTTTTTATTCTTTATTTTGAAACTAGGTCTCATTGAGTTACAGAGGGCCTCACTAGGTAGCTGAGGCTGTCCGTGAACCCAATTCTCTGGTTTTAACCTCCCAAATGCTGGGATTACAAGCGTGCGCCACCACGCCTGGCCCAACACTTGTTATTATCTGTGTGTTGTTTTTTTTTTTTAAATCACCTTAGTGGTATCTCACATAAACACTTCCCTACCGACTAATGAGCCTGAGTGTGTTTAGCAGACTTATTGGCCACTGGTATGTCTTCTTTGGAAAATGTCCACTTGAGTCCTTTGTCCAATTTTAAATGGGGGTTGTCTTTTTATTGTGAAGTTGTGTGTATAGCCCATTTACCACAGTCCTGTGATCTGTTGTACATGTCTGAGTTCCCCACTCGACTTTGTCCAAATGTGGCAGGGCCTAACTCAAATCCATGTCCTTCTCATGGGCTCGGGGCCTGGCCTGCGGTAGCTCCTGGTGACTGTGAGACGTCTGGAGACCCAGGCTCTGCAGGGAGTCCTTGCGGTCTTCTTAACCATCCTTCCTTCTCAAAGTACCTACACTGCTAGTCTATCTCTGCACAGAAGCCAGAGTGGGTCCAGGGTCCTTTCCTGAAGAGTAGGAGTTGAGCTCAGAGGCCTGATTTCTGGAATATTCTGGAATATTCTGCCACATTGCCTAGGGAAAGGCCCACCCAATGCTCAGCCGTCCTTCTCCGTCCTCTTTTCTTTGGTGGGGGTGATGGGAAGGAGGAACAGTTGCTTTCAAGCCAGGGCTGAGAGAAAGAAGCCAGGGCTGAGGGATGCTAAGACACTGGTCTGCGGCTGCATCTAGTCAGCCAGCGGAACTTGGCTGGTGTACGGGAACCTCGCCGGCTGCCTCTCGCCCCACCGCTCTCTCCTCTCCTCTGCACAGAAGCTGCTGCCGTGGGCCTGTCAGTGGCTCCTCGAGTCTCCCGCTTACCCCTGGATTGGCCAGTGGACTGGCTGGAGTTTCCTTGCCTTCTTGGTCCCCTATAACTTGAGATCAACAGCTGGGTAATGATTTGCTCTCTGTAGAGTCACTCTTCTGTCCCCTCATTGAAGGCCACAGCCCCTGTCACGGGGGTGTTCTGCTCTCTGCTTCTGGCCCTCTCAGCGGGGTTCAGGCCCCGAGTGCTGTCAAGACAGCCGGCACTAGCCAGGGCTAGAGTGGTCTCCACGTCAGCTCTCCTAGACCCTGCTCCTACCCTTGTGCAAAAAGTCGCTTCACTCATCCCCACCCCCAATTGCCCAATTTGGGTGTGCTCTGCTTCCCGGTACAGCTGGAGATTGTCCGCTGTGACGGCCAAGGGGTTTTGATCTCAGACTGCCACGCTTGAGCTGTGTAAATGTGGGCAAGTTGCTTGAGCCGTCGAGCCTCAACCTTCTTGTCTGCAAAATGCACACAAGGCAGTTCCCTCTCCATAGGATCAAGATGAGAAGGAGGCGGCTTGGGCCAGGGCGCAGTGCCTGGTGCAGATGTAGACGCCCATCGGCGGCATTTGGTATTCTATTACAAGGCAGCTGATTCGTTCTTTTCCTTGCCTGCTTGGTCCCCTATAACTTGAGATCAACAGCTGGAACATCCTTCAGTAGGTGCCTGAAACCGGGGAGCAGATATTTAACCGGCACCTGCTGCAGGAGGGCACAGATGTCTACTCTTCTTCCTTGCAGGATCCTTGCTCTTAGGGGGTTGGCCACGGCGTGGAGAAGCCGGAGACTCGGGGAGCCTAGACTTGTATCTGGGTGCACACTACCTGGGAGGCCAAGACCATGCAGACGCGGTGTGACATGGGTTTAGATTTCTTCCTCATAGTTTCAGGGGCAGAGTCGATATCAAGAAACAAATGTTCCTCCCAGCTCTTGATCCTGTCCGCTTCCATCTGGCAACAAGTGGACACCCTCTGGGTTTATCTAGGAGGTAGGAAGAGCATGACCTTGAGCTTCAGGGACCTGGGCAGGGCTGACCTTGGGCAGCTGATGCTTGGGGACCTGTGCAGGTCACACTGCAGGACAGACTTATCAAAGGGGAAAAGGGCCTGGGGTGGTGGCGCATGCCTGTAATCCTAGTACTTGGGAGGCTGGGACAGGAGGATTGAAGGTTCAAGGGCAGCCTTAGCAATTTAGAGAGGCCCTCAGCAACTTAGTGAGACCCTGTTTCCAAATAAAAAATAAAACAGGGCTGGGGTGTAGCTTAGAGGCAGAATGCTCTGGGTTCAGTTGCCAGTAAAACACACACACACACACACACACACACACACACACACACACACACACACAGGGGTGGGGATAAGGACCATTTAAACTCCCCAAAAAGGAGACAACACAGGAGAATCAATGGACCCAGCCCGGGGCCCGTGAGCTAGCTGAGTGGCTCTGGCCAGCGGTGACTGTGTTGGGTTGGGGGTATGGAGGGGTCCAGTGCTGTGGGCCAGAGGAGAGTGAGTTGTAGAGACGGGTTGGTCTGGCCAGCCTCTCCTGCCAGGGGAGAGCATCCAGGGTGACCCTGAGTGCCCGCAATGGCTGTGGGCTCCACACACACCTTCTTTCCTCTATTTGCTCAAAAACATTCAAAGAAGACTTGTCAGTGCCTGTGACTTCCAGACTTGTGTCACATGTGGGGACACAGCAAGAAAGAGAGTCCAGTCTCTGTAGGACATCAGAGTCTTAGGAGTCCTTTTTTGGGGGGAGAGGGCTACTGTGGATTGAGCCCAGGGACATTCTACCTCTGGACTACGCCCCCAGCTCTATTTTATTTTTTACTTGGAAACAGGGTTGCTGAGGGCCTGGCTAAGTTGCTGAGGCTGACCTCGAACCTGCAATTCTCTTGTCTTGGCCTCCCAAGTACTGGAGTGCCTCTCAAGTATGGGTGTGCGCCACCATACCCAGCTCCTTAGAAGACTTTCGCTGCTAGATTAGGCTCATTTGAAGGCCCAGTGTCTCTCTCGCGAGCTCTGGAGCAGTGACTTCTGCTTTCTGGACCTCTCATCTTTGGGGAAGTTACTCTGCTTCACCAGATCGAATGGAGAAGTAACAGCAAGTGCGATGATGATGGAAAACAGCCTCCCGCAAGTGCCTGCAAATGGCAATGTTTTTATTGACGTTCATGCATGTGTGCTTGTAACCTTAATAAGGAAATGGAAGTTCTCCTAAAGAAACGCTTCGACATGTACACAGAGGTATTAATGCTGAATGATCTGCAATAGCCAAATAATAATAATTTTTTTAAAAGCATGTTTGCCTTAGCAGGTTCAGGCTGCTATGACAAAGTACCTTAGTCTGGGTAATTTTCGTTGTTGTTGTTTTTGTTTTTGCAGTACTGGGGATAAAACCCTGGGGCGTTTACCTCCAAGCTACACCCCAGGCCCTATTTTTATTCTTTATTTTGAAACAGGGTCACACCGAGTTCCAAAGGGCTTCACTAAGTAGCTGAGGCTGTCTGTGAACTGCGGTCCTCCTGTCTCAGCCTCCCAGATGCTGGGATCACAAGTGCCAGCATCCCTAGCTGAGACTGGGTAATCTATAAACCACAGAAGTTCAGTGCTCACAGTTCTGGAGGTTGGAAAGTCCAAGATCAAGGTGCCAGCAGATTTGGTCTCTGGGGAGGGTTCACTCTTTACTCTGTACATGACTCCCTCTGGCTGCGTTCGCCACGGCAGCAGGCCGAGCGTGCTCCTCAGGGGCTCTCTGTGAGGGCACTAACGTTCATGAGAGTGAAGCCCTCGTGACCATCACCTCCCAGAGACCCACCTCTTACTGCTACCATCTTGGGATTAGGTTTCAACATATGAATTCAGGGTTGGGAGGGGACACACACATGCATCAGAAGGGGAATGTTTCCACATGATGTCTGATGACACCAGTGAGATACCGCACAGCCCTGAGTAAGGGAGGTAGCTCCTTTGTACTGATGTGGAGAGAGCCCTAAGAAACAGCCTTAAATACACGGGGAAACTCGCACAATAGGTCCAGAATGGTCTCTTTCCTCCAAACCAACAGGAAAGATTTGGTCAGGCTGCCCATGGGGAAGAGGAAAGGACTAAAGAGGGAGGGTGGACTTAAGGGAGTTGCGCTTTACTGTACTGTTTAAAGCCGAGAATACCTTAATACTTTAAAGGAACGACTTTATCCTTTCCTCTCAGAACTCTGGTTTATTCCCGTGGCAGCACTTAGGAGATATTTAATAGTTTTTCCATTAAAATGTTATTGTAGTAAAATACATGCAACATTAACTATTTTAACCATTTTTTGGAGTACAATTTGGTGGCAATAATGATATCGGTGTTGCTGTGCCGTGGTCCCCACTGTCCAGCTCCAGAGCCTTTATATCATCTCAAACCGAACCTCCACAAACAAGGGTTAAATAATAACTCTCCGTTCTCTCCCAACCCCAGCCCCTGGTAACTACTGTCCTTCCGGTCTCTATAAAATGACTATTCTAGACAGTGTGTGAAAGTGGAATCATCCACTATTTGCTCCTTTTTCTAGCTTATTTCATTTAGCGTGTGTTCAGGGTTCATCCATATTGTAGCACTTCTGCCAATTTTGTTGCTTTTCAAAGCAGAGTAATATCTGAATGTGTATATAACACATTTGGTTTCTCTCTTCCTCTCTTGGTGGCCATTTGTGTTGATTCCACCTTGACGATTATGAGTAATGCTGCCACGAACGTGGGTGTTCACATAGCTACTTGGATCCCTGTTTTTAATGATTCTGAGCATATCCCTGGAAGTAAAATTGCTGTTATTTTTAGAAACCTCCATACTGTTTTCTGGTGAAGTTCTATCGTTTTACATTCTCAAAAACAATGTAGGAGGGCTCAATTTCCTGACCTCATCTACATTTGTCATCTTTTTCATACAGTAGCTATACTAACGGGTGTGAAGGAACAGCGCACTGTGCTTTGATTTTCATTTCTCTAATGACTCATGATACTGAGCATCATTTCATGTGTTTAGTGGCCATTTGTATGTCTTCTTTTCTTTTAAAAAAAAAGTATCTATTCAAGTCATCGGCTCATTTTCAAGTTGGGATTTTAGATTTCCTGTTGTTGGACTGGCATGCCTCTCTTATATGCTGGATAATAGTCCTTTATCAGATATGTAACTTTTAAATACTTTCTCTCATTCCATGGTTGGCCTTTTTACTCTGTTGATCATGACCTTTGATGCACATAGTTTTAAATATTGATGCTATCTGGTTTAAAATGAATGACTTCAGATATTTTAAAGAAAAAGAAGAAAAGGAAGCCGGGCGTGGTGGCGGACGCTTGAAATCCCATTACTTGGGAGGCTCTCCGCAACTTAGTGAGACCCTGTTTCAAAATGAAGGATATAAAAAAATAGGGCTGGGGGGTGTAGCTCAGTGACGGGCTGCCCCTGGGTTCGATCCCCAGTACCACCAAAAAAAAAAAAAAAAAAAAGGAGAAAAGTAAGATGAGGTAGGCAGGTGGAATCAAAATGGCTTTTAAGGTCCTTCCCCATTCCTGGACCAACATCACGTGTACTCAGGAAGTCCCGCCCAGGAGAGGTGATGGTGGGGATTTGAGGCAGAGTGTACCGTCACAAGCTTCAACCAGGGCGCACAGCTGCTGCCTGGGAGTGGGCGTGTGTGGAGGGGGCTTGTGGCCCTGGGGTTTCCCTGAGATCTGTAAGCTGGGGACCGGTGAGTGAGCTCAAAGGCAGGAAGTTCTCAGTTAGGAAAACTGTGGGCGCACCCACCTGCTTCTCAGCCCCTTTAACTGCAGGTCAAATTCCAGGCCCCAGAGCCTTGGTTTCTAAAGAATGTCTGTCTCTGCCTTTTGCTTCCTCTAAATCACTCGTCACCTTTCTTTTGTTTCATGAGCATTTTTTTTCTGATTCTAAAAATAATATGCTTATAACCGGGCGTGGTGGCGCACGCTTGTAATCCCCGCGCTTGGGAGGCTGAGACAGGAGGATCGCACAGGTTCGAAGCCAGCCTCAGCTACTTACTGAGGCTCTCAGCAACTTAATGAGACCCTGTTTCCAAATAAAATATAAAATAGGTCTGGGAGTATAGCCCGGTGGTAGAAAGCCTCTGGGTTCCACCCCCAGTACCACCAAAATAAATAATAATAATAATAATAATAATATGCCTGTAGCAAACTGACCAAAGAATAAAGGGGGGCGGGGACAAACCACAAGCTCACATCATGCAGTAATAACAGTTACCGTTCACTGGGCTGGAGCCTGTGCCAAGACTGGGCTTCCTGTTCCCCAGCACCCCTCCAGCTCCCACAGACTGCCGCATCCACAGGAACGGCCCCCAGGAACCTGGGTGTTCAGTCCAGCTAGGCTCAGCTCCAGTTGTCTGATTCCAAAGCCCATTTCTACTATAGCTTTTATTTTGCTACTATTAATCTTTAGACTTAATTCTTTTTAGCTTTTGGTCATTTTTTTTTTTTCAGTACTAGAGATTGAACACAGGGGCATTCTACCTCTGAGCTCTATCCCCAGACCCATTTTTTATTCTTTATCTTAAAACAGAGTCTTTCTAAGTTGTGGAGGGCTAAGTAGCTGAGACTGGCTACAAACCTGTGATCCTCCTGTCTCAGCCTCCCAAATACTGGGATTACAAGCATATGCCACCACGCCCGGCTTGTTCATTGTTTTCTATCTCAAAACTACCCTTACAAATGCATAGTCATTGAGTTATTTTAGGAACAATAAGATATCCTATTTGTAAAATTGAGTCACTGGTTCAAAGATCACATTGGGTATTCGTACAAGTTGTTGTCATCAGGATCTTTGCTCTGTTTACACATCCCCAGCCGCCTGGCCTGCTGGGGCAGCCTCATACTCCCCATGCACTGCCTCCAAGAGCAGCTCATGGGCTGAAATATGACACATTTTCCAGGGTAAAGTGTCCAAGGGCTGTGTCCATAGCAAGCCCTGGTCCCCACCATCTTCTGAAAGGGGTGAAAAGCACAGGTTCCCCAGAAATCACTGGAGAGGGGGGTCCCATTGGTCTTCCGTAGGAACTCTTCCCACCTCCAGCCCAGAAAAGACCCCGTACACATCCCAACCCTTCAGTGCCTGCCTCAGTTCACTGCTAGTATCCCTACTTGTCACTTGAGAATTGAAATGAGGCTGAGCATCCGTTACCACCACAACCTGAGATGAAATGGCTTGAAATCCAGTACATTTCCTAGGGGCCAATCATAAGCTAAAGTATCCAAGGGCTGTGTCCATGGCTGTGTCATGTTTTTTCTTACTTTATACTTGGCACAGATTCAATTTTTTTAAGGATAACTACAGACCTGACTCCAGAGAATCACAGAAAAACAACCAAGGACTTGAAGTAAGCAGCTACAGATCATCAGATTGTCAGCCATCAGTTCCTCCTGTGCAAACACTGGCTACAAATTGTAGCAGTGGCAGCCAAGCTCACCACGCCCTCCAGAGATCCAGAGTGATGTTCAACAACACCTTAGTGAAGCCACCGTCTCCACAAGCCCCAAGGGAGTCGCACAGACACGATAAACTCCCGGGGTCTGAGACTTTGCAGTTCAACCCACAACCCAGCGAAGGTGAGATAGAGTCTGCTGTTAGACATAGCAGAGGCCCAAACAGACTCGGGCTCCGCATTGGTGGGAAGCATGGAGGGAGACCTACGCTTAACACTAGATCAAACTAGTGTTAAGTAAGGATCTCCAGAATCACCACAGACCACCCAACTGTGGTGAATGGGGAGAAGTCAGACCAACCCAGCTCTAGCTGTGGAGAACAGAGACTCTTACATTGAGTGCAGTCCCAGAGGCATCTGCCACCTATGCAGGCAAGGAAAGATGGAGACTCCACGTCTATGGAAAGCATGGAGGGTGGCCTGTGCTTAACACTAGATCCAGCCTCGTTGACACCGGCCATCTGTATTGACTGAGAAAGACTCAGAGAACTAGGATTGCAGCGGGAGAGGTGCCGGTGGCACTCGGTGTCTGCACAGAGAGAGACTGCAGAAGCCTAGTCTGCTGAATTTTCATATATTTGTAGGGTTGCATTATTTTGTTGTTGTTGTTGTGTTTTGTTTTTGTTTGTTTTTGTGTGTGTGTGTGTGTCTATGCTTGTTTGCTGTCTTCCCAACCCCTCTCCCAACCTTTTTCCCTTGTACATACGTACTCTCTTCTAGCCATCCCTTTTCCTTTTTTACTGTCTTTTCTTTTCTCTTCTTTGTCTTATATTAAATCCACTTCGTATCACAAGACTAAATACTCTACATTGGTTACTAGAATACCAGTACGTATTTAGTATCTCTAATCTCTATATACTACCTTACCGAACTCATACCCTCATTCTTTCCCAAAAGAAAGGAAACCAAACTACCAAACTAATGCGTGTGTATCTATGTTCATAGCTGCACAATTCACCATAGCCAAACTATGGAACCAGCCAAGACGTCCATCAACAGATGAATGGATTTACAGTGTACACAGTGGAATTCTACTCAGCCATAAAGAAAAATACAATTATGTCATTTACAGGGAAATGGATGGAATTGGAGAACATTATGCTAAATGAGATTAGTCAGTCACAAAAATAAGAAGTTAGATGCTCTCCCTCATATGCGGAAGCTAGGGAGAAAATGAGTCATAGGAGGAACTCTAGGCAAAGAGAGAGAGACTATAGATGAGCAAATAAGGTCACCTGGCTGAGGGGACGGGAGGGGGAGAAAGAGGAAAATTCTCTAATGCACATGATGTACATTAACAAACATTAATGTCAATCACTAAGCCAAACATGAGAAGAAGGGAGGGCGAGGGAATGGGGCAGGAATTGGGTAAGGGCTAATTGGGTGATGTCTGCATGTATACCTCCACCATCTTGTATCCCATTAAGATGTATGAGTACAATGCACCAATAAAAAATTTTAAAAAGTATGCCGGGCGTGGTGGCGCACGCTTGTAATCCCCGCGCTTGGGAGGCTGAGAGAGGAGGGTGGCGCAGGTTCGAAGCCAGCCTCAGCTACTTAGTGAGGCTCTCAGCAACTTAGTGAGACCCTGTTTCCAAATAAAATATAAAATGGGTCTGGGAGTATAGCCCGGAAGTAGAAAGCCTCTGGGTTCCACCCCTGGTACCACCAAAAAAAAAAAAAAAAAAAAAATTAAAAAAATAGCCAGGTGTGGTGGCGCACGCTTGTAATCCCAGCATTCGGAGGCTGAGACCGGAAGATCAGGGTTCGTGGACAGCCTCAGCTACTTAGTGAGGCCCTTTGCAACTCAGTGAGACCTGGTTTCAAAATAAAGAATAAAAAATAGGGCAGGGTGTAGCTCAGAGATCGAATGCCCCTGGGTTCCATCCCCAGACCTGCGAAAAAAAATTTTTTAATTAATTAATTAAAAAATAAATTAATAAATTAAAAGATTACATAAAAACGGGCAAAATAAAGCTACCTGCAGTTCTATGATCTCTACATATATTTACCAGTATAAATACTTTGTGATAAGTATACGTATGCATGTTTAAATAAAGAGTGAAATCATACTACAAGTACTGTTTCATTATGTTTTTTTCTCTCAAAAAATGTCATAAGCCAGGCATGGTGGTGCATGCCTGTCATCCCAGTACTTGGTAGGCTGAAACAGGAAGATCATAGGTTCGAGGTGAGCCTCAGCAGTTTAGCGAGGCTCTCGGCAACTTAGTGAGACTGTGTTTCCAAATTTTATGTGTGTGTGTGTGTATGTGTGTGTGTGTGTGTGTGTGTGTGTGTGTGTGTGTGTGTTGGTATAGTTTGGAGGTAGAATGCCCCTGGGTTCAATCCCCAGTGCCAAAATAAATAAATAAAATGAAATAAAAAGTGCTCCAGGTGTAGGCTGGAGGTAGAATGCCCGTGTGTCCAATCCTCAGTTTAAAGAGAGAGATGGCATAAGCATCTTACTAGCTGTGTGACTCTGGGCAAGTTAGTTGAACCCTCTGTGCCTCCGTGTTCTTACATGTAACATGGGGACGCTGTGAAGATTAAAGAAGTGATCCGTAATAAGACACTGGGTGCCGTCCTGCCACAGAGTGCCGTCCGTGTGTATCCGTGATGACGCTGATGACTATTCACTCTTAATGGCTGCACAGAATTCCAACGGATCCAGAACCCACATGGATCCGGTTCTCCACCAGGCGCCGTGTCCTAAAGTGTCTGGAGACACCTTCGGTTGACGGGGCTGGGTGAGGGCCGCTGTTGGCATCCAGAGGAGGGAGCCTGGGATGCTGCCGGGCCCAGGAGCTCCCACGACAAGCCGCCAGGGTCGAGGCTGAGAATACCTAGTGTAGCTGACTCCGCGCTCACGTAAGCAGCTCCGGGTGGCGCGTGTTTGGACTGAGCCACCACAACACAATAAACACTCCAGTGGAGGTCTGAGGCAGGAGAGAGAAATGATTCTTGCATGCTTTGGGAAGAGAAACCTGGCATAGGGTGGCGTGCGTGACAAATCAGGGTGCACAGGGACAAAGGAGGGTTGCGGGGTGGTGGATGTGAGCCCCCCTTCCCACAGCCAGCCCAGGGCAGGAAGGAGCAGCCGGGATTTGTGACTCTCAAGACCTCGTGCACCTCCTGTGACCCCTTAACAGCATGAAGCACAGAGTACGTCATGAAGCAGTCACTGGTAATAAACCTCACAGTTAACGACCCTGCTGTCGCCAAGGGTCAGGACCCCTTGTCATGCTGCCCCTAGAGATGTCTGGATGGGATAAGGGAAAGAATTTAAAGGGCCCTTATTATGCCTCTGGATAACCTCCAAGGTGAAGAGAAGCTTCTGTCTCCTTTCCAGATTATACACTGAAAGACTCCTTGGGATTGGACACCAAAAGGCATATTTTAAAACCAGTTCTCGCCAGGTGTCATGGCTCACGCTTGTATCCCAATACTTGGGAGGCTGAGACATGAGGATTGCAGGTTTGAGGCCAGCCTCAGCTACTTAGTGAGGCCCTCTACAACTTAATAGAATCTGTTTAAAAATAAAGAGTAAGCCAGGTGTGGTGGTGCACGCTTGTAATTCCAGCATGTGAGAGGCTGAGACAGGAGGATTGTAGTTCGCAGACAGCCTCAGCTACTTAGTGAGGCTCTTTGCAACTCAGTGAGACCCTGTTTCAAAATAAAGAATGAAAAATAGGTCTGGGGGTTTGGCTCGGAGGTAGAATGCCCCTGGGTTCAATCCCCAGTACAACAACAACAAAAGTAAATAAAAATAAAACAGGCTATCTTTTTGTTGTTGTTTTTGGCAGTACTAGAGACTGAATCCAGGGCAGTTCTACCACTGAGTTATACCTGCCAACCCTTTTTATTTTTTATTTTGAGACAGGGTTTCACTAAATTGCCCAGGCTAGCCTTGAACTTTTGATCCTCCTGCTTCAGCCTCCCAAGTAACTGGGATTATTACTTGGGAGTGTGTAATAATCCCAGGTGTGCACCACTGCGCCCATCCTAAAACTATCTGTGTTGCTGTTATAGGAGCCAGTGGCTCTCCTAAAACATGTCACAGGGCTCTCTGCCTGGTCCCAGGCTTGACTGGCTGGGGGAGAGGCCGTGGGCCGCTGGCTTCCGGGGATACACCTCTTAGACCTCTCCTCTTACCTGGCTTCTCGCTGCATCCTTCCTGAAACAACTGTCTCATCAGGTGGGCGGCTCCTCCTGGTGCCTACGGGGCCTCTCCTGCTTTTTCTCCAGCCTGCTCTGCCCACGCACTGGCACAACACCCTTTTTCTGTTTTAATTTTTCATTTTGTAACAGGGTCTTGCTAAGTGGCCGAGAATCTCCCTAAGATGCTGAGGCTGGCCTCACACCCGTGACCTTCATGTCTCAGCCTCCCACGTATTGGGATTCCAATGTGAAAAACACATTTTAAAGCAGCGAGGCTCCACTCTCTTGACCGGTGCTGCCATTCTGTGGATGAGCAGGCAAAGTCAAGAGAGAGGGACTGAGCTGTGTCAGATCACCATGACTCCTCCCTCCTGGGCACTGCAGTTACCACTGGGCAACTCAGCAAATCCCCCTACAGCGCCCCACCCCCGGAGACACCGTGCAGGAGCCCCCGTCCCCTGGCCCGACCCTCTCCCGCTCTTTCAATTTGGGAAGTGTTTGCTGCTGTGATCTGGGAGAGGCTGCCCTCCTGCTCAGGCACAAACATGAGTCCAGCCTCCTCTGCCTTGACCGGCAACAACAGAAAAACAGAGGCTTTCAACTCCCTCCACACAAGCTAAGACCCCAAGGCTGCACCGATCCGAGCGCCAGTCTGCTCACCTTCTCCTCCGCAGCTGAGAAAACCCAAGCACAAGATGGAAACGATGGAGAAAGCCTCTGGTTCTGCTTGCCCGGTCGGTTGGTCCCTCAGTTTCCTCACTAAGAACAAAGTAAGCCCTCTCTCCACAGGCTTTCTTTCGGTCTGTCCTTGGTCTTCCGTCTTGGCTTTTCTCTGCGGGTCAAGTGGAGCCTTTGATCTCTCCCTTCACCGCTGTCCCCACTGCGCTTAGCTGTTCTAGAATCCTGGCTCGGGGAGACCACTCTGGACTCTGGGTTTCAAGTCTCCCAAGCACACTGGCTCAGCTTCCAGGGGACAGGTCACTCAGACCCCCGGGACTCTCCCCCACTTTGCAAAGTACTTTTTTCTCAAGAGGCGGGCAGCTTGACCAAGGACTCTGTAGTAAACCACGTGGGCACCAGTCTTGGCCCTGGGACTCCCCAGTGTCTGTGAGCTTGGCAACGTTTCTAGCCCTTGCTCTTTTAAGCAACGGAGAGATCGTCTCTCCTTAATAGCACTTGGCACCAAAGCAAGAACCCAATAAATGTTGCTATTATTTTATGGGCCACTGGGAAGCTAGCTTGAGTCAATCCACAGTGTATTGAGAGGAAATTTATTTCCTCACAATCTCCCTTAACGGAACTTAAAAGGAGAAAATTCCTTTGGCGACGCTCTGCCCAGCAACCCCGCAAAAGCAATGGGGGCGGCTTCCCGGTCCACCACACTGGGCTTTGTGTTTTGAGAGGTGTGGCTGGAATCTCCTCAGGGTAGGGCAGGCACTCCCTGGCCCCTGCGTGGCTGGAGGGGTGAACCCCTTCCCGCTGGGCTCTGGCTCTGGCAGGATGAAGGACTCCGGGGTGGGTAGGGCTGGAGCCTGGTAAAGTCCAAGACAGCTCGCTCACCTCAGCAGAGGGACCTTCAGATTCTAACCTTGCGCCTCCCATGCGGGTGAGGGGCACAGGTGTGTGTGGCAAGACAGCCCCAGCAGATGGACCCCGGTCCTCGCCAGCCCAGGGCACACCCCTACCCCAGCCCTGAGCAGCCCAGACCCTCGCCAGGCCGGAATGCAGCCACGTCACCCTTCTTTGACGGGAAGGCCCTGCGCCCCCTCCATCCTCCCTTTCTTCCCTGTCCTCTCCTCAGCCGACTCCGGCCTCGCTTCCTGTCAGTCCCACACACAGGCAAGGGAATTCTTCACCTTTCATGGGCTATTCAATGTTCTCCATATGTAGGACAGCAATGCCGAGGAGTCTAGGGACCCTCAGAGGCTCAGGGGCCTTGGCCAAAAAAACATCCACTCAGAAAGCCCACGCTCTGGAAGCAGAGGAGGAGGAGCGTGGCTGGGCGTGGTGGTCCATGCCTGTAATGCCAGTCCTTGGGAGGCTGAGACAGGAGGATTGCAGGTTGGAAGCCAGCCTCAGCAACTTAGGGAGGCTCTCAGGAACTTAGCCAGACTGTGTTTCTAGTTTGTTTGCCCCCCCCCCCAGGCGTCTTTTTGTTGTTGTTGTTTTGTTTTGTTTTGTTTTGTCTTTTTAGAACCGGAGATCCAACTCAGAGCACTTGGCCACTGAGCTACAGCTGGGCCCCCAGACTGTGTTTCTAAATAAAAAACAAAACAGAGCTGGGAGTGTATCTCAGAGGTAGAACACCCCTGGGTTCAATCCTCAGTACCACAGTAAGAAAGAAAGAAGGAAAGGAAGGAAGGAAAGAAGGAAGGAAGGAAGGAAGGAAGGAAGGAAGGAAGGAAGGAAGGAAGGGAGGGAGGGAGGGAGGAAGGGAGGGAGGGAGGGAAGAAGGGAGGAAGGAAGGAGAGAAGATAGAAAAGACAAAAGAAAAAAAGGCGAATGAAACCCAGGAGCGGTGTGGCCAATGGTTGGCTGCTTCCTTAACCCCGAGAGGGTTGGAAGGCCCACAGGAGCACATAAAGCCCCCCAGGAGTGCTGAAGACAGTTTGAGCTGAGGTGACAGGAGCTCCTGCCCTCAAGGTAGATAACGAATGGGGGCCTGGCTGCTCCTCTGTTCAGTGGGCTCCTACTGGACACCTCCGTTCACATGGCGGGGGACACTGGCCCACCCAGCCCACAGGACACCCACACATACGGGTCCCACCAACAGCAGGTCACTCACCTGCTCACACACACCGCCCCCATCCGCTTTTCCCACAATCATATTCAAGAGACTTGCAAAGACACAATATTTGCCGCTCACAACCCTCACGTGGGTGTAGACACCTAAGCTGCACACATGGCTCCCCAGCTGCACACCTTCGCCACTGACACCTCCCACCAGCTTTCTCCCAGCCACGATGTGCACGCACAGCAGGATCACAGACAAAAATAACTTCCGACGCCGCCTGCGTAGCCGGCAGCACGTGCAGAGGGCTGCCGGTTCTCTCCATTCACACGATCTGCAGCCGGCAGCTTCACATGGACACCTCTCATTCACACACACACACACACACACACACACACACACACACACACGTCACACACAGGAGCAATCTGGAGACGTGGGCGCAGGCACCTGCCCCCAGCTGGGACTCTCCCACACTCCAGCTCAGCAGCACTCCTGGTCCACGCTGTGCTGGGGCGAGGAGCGAGGGCTTCTGGGAAGCAGCCCTGCCATGCAGACCCCACCCCAGCCTGAGTTAGGGAATATCTGGCTTTGCCATCGTCCTGGACAAGCCGGGAGGCGGGTCACCATCTCGGGGAACCACTCTGGGCCTGGCTGGGTAAAAAGAACCCTTGACCATCCCCGCGTGCCTCAAGGCTGCTCATTTCCACTGTGTCCACACCTATGATGGCAGGTCTGTAATTTGGAGCTGTGGTTTTTCCTGGAGCCCTGGTCGCTGTCCTCAGCTGCTGGCCACTGCCTCTGCTCCCCTGAGGCTCCCAGCCAGCCAGTAGAGAGAGGCTCAGGAGAGCTGAGGCACACGCTAGCCCCTGCTACGCCCTGGGCTTGTGGGTCCTGAACGCCCAGCAGAAAGGGTGAGGAGTGGGCGCGGAGAGCCAGGAGTTGTTCCACAGATCTGCTTCCAAGGGGCTGTTCGAGTGGCACCTGCTCCCAACGCCCCCACCCCCTGTGGTTACCCCACTCTGAGTTCCAGTTCTGTGGGTTTTAAAGATTTGTCTGCCACCTGGCTGGTCAGACATCCTCCAACATACCTCCCTATAGGAGCCACCACACCATAGAAGACCTATTTTCTGGGTCTTATATTCTTATATAGACTGAACAGTTGAAGGTTGGCCTGCCTTTAGATATAGCTGGAAACTCAGAAGATGTAATCAGGAATCTTTCTCTCTCTCTCTCTCTCTCTCTCTCTCTCTCTCTCTCTCTCTCTCTCTCTCTCATACACACACACACACACACACACACACACACCCCTGCTTCTCTTTCCGAAGGTTCCATTCTTAGATCCTCTGCTGCGGTGACCAAGATGGTGGCGCCCAGCTCCAGGCTCCAATCCTACAGCGGAATGCAGGCTGCATAAAGAGAGAGCCCCTTAGCTGGGCATGGTGGCACATGCCTGTAACCCCAGTACTGGGGAGGCTGGGACAGGAGAAGAGCAGGTTCAAGACCAGCTTCAGTGATTTAGCGAGATTCTCGGCAATCTAGTGAGATCTTGTTTCCAAACCAAAAATAAAAAGGGCTGGGGGATATAGCTCAGAGGTAGAATGTTCAATCCTCAGTACTACTATGAAAGAAGAAAGGAAGGAAGGGAAGAAGGAAGAAAGGTAGGGAGGGAGGGAGGAAGGAAAGAAGGGTGCCTCTTGTCCAAGGTTCTAGCCAAAGCCCCAGGGTTGACCGCGCTTGACCAACCCTAACTTTCATGCCCCCTCAGGGTTCTGGAATGTGGAGCAGCCCCGCTGAAGCTCCTAGAACTAGAGTTGGGGGGACCAGGATTCTTCTGAAGAAAATAAGAGCGTGTTTACTAGAAGAATAGGAATGAACTCGGATGAGTGGTGCCTTTCACACTCCAGTGAGCACACAGGCCTCTTAGGGCTCTAGTTACGATGCAGATCTGATTCAGCAAGCTGGGAAGGGCCCGAGAGAGCGCAGGCATTTCTGAACAGCTCCCGGGGTGCTGATGTTGCCCACTGGGAGCCACACGGGGTGTTGAGCACCCGGCACGCCTGACACCTCACCTTCATGTCTGTGCAACAGGTGAGGGGCTGCGGGGCTGATGGGACTCACTGCCACCTCTGTCACCCACCCTGCATCCAAGCCCAAGAAGCGGGGCTGATGGGACTCACATCCTCGGTCACCCTGCATCCAGCCCAACACGTGGGGCTGATGGGACTCGCATCCTCGGTCATCCTGCATCCAGCCCATCCCTTAGATTGTTCCTGGAGGGATGGACAAGGCAGGCAGGGTGAGCTTTCTTTCTTATTCTTATCATGCAGATGAGAAAGCAGAGGTTTAAATAAATCCTGCAGCCTTCTCAGCTCACACCTGTGGCCAGGGCTTTAGCTCCACCCCAGTCACCCAGCTGACAGACAGTACAGTTCTCCTGAGCCAACCCCCTCCATGCATGTACAGGGTACAGGGATCGAGAGCAGTACTCGGAGCCCTCAGCTGAGCCCCTCCAGCTCTTCAGAAGGTAGCCAAGCACTGGCAGGACAAAAACAAAGAGATACGACCACAGCATCATGGTCACACTGCCCAGCATTGGAGATTCCCAGGCTGCCAAGCAGAGAGGTATGTCAACCAATGAGGTTTTTGTAGCAAAAACTGGCACTTGTAAATCAAAGTTGCAAAGGGCAAAGGTTATCTAAGCATCCCCTCCCCTGGGATTATTTTTATCCTTATCAGTTTGCTCCTTCCTGCTCTCCAGGTGGTTATCTTGATAGAGACTGTCTCACCCAGGGTGGGGCTGATCACACCTGGGCCCTGGCTCCTGGCACAGTTCCAGGAGTGGGCTGGCCCTTTGCGGGTGTTTTCTGGAGGACTCCTTGGTGACCTATGGGCTGGTACAAGAGGAAGATCACTCAGGTGATCTAGTGTAGAATAGGTCCTTGGAGAGAAAGGCAGTTCCCCATCTGCTATGGGTTAAATTGTGTGACCCCATAATTCACATGCTGAAGTCCTAACCCCAGCACCTCAGAATGTAACTAGTTAGGATGAGAAGAATGAGTCCCTAATCCAGTATGACTAGTATCCCTAGAAAGAGGAGAAATGCAAGCTGGGCATGGCTGCGGACGCCTGTAATCCCAGTGCTTGGGAGTCTGAAACAGGAGGATTACAGGTTTGAGGCCAGCCTCAGCAATCTAGCAAGGCTCTCAGCAATTTAACAAGACCTTGTTTCAAAATGAAAACTAAAAGGGCTGGGGGTGAGCCGGGTATGATGGCACACGCTTGTAATCCCAGCGCTTGGAAGGCTGAGACAGGAGGATCACACAGGTTCGAAGCCAGCCTCAGCTACTGAGTGAGGCTCTCAGCAACTCAGTGAGACCCTGTTTCCAAATAAAGTATAAAATAGGTCTGGGAGTATAGCCCGGAGGTAGAAAAGCTCCTGGGTTCCACCCCCAGTACCACAAAAAAGGGGGAGGGTGCTGGGGCGAGAGCAGTATAGCTCAGAGGTAGAAGGCCTCTGGATTCAATCCCCAGTACCACACACAAAAAATACAAAAAAGTAAATAAGTAAATAAGAGGAGAAATGTGGACATACACACACCAAGAATGCTGCATGAAAGCGAAGACAGATTAATGTGATATAAATCATCGTATTAATATCTCTTTTCAGCAGTAGAAGCTAAATTGCACAAAAGATTGCTGGCCCACCCCCAAAAGCCAGATGAGAGGCAGACACAAGGGAACAAGCCCCTGCCAGCCTCAGAAGGAGCCCACCCCGCGGCCGTCTGGACATCAGACTTGGGGCCTCGGCCTCCAGCACCGCGAGTCAACGCGCTTCGACAACTGGAGTTGACCTTCTGCACACTTCGTTGTTTATCTGCCGTCATTTGAAAGTCCTAGAGCACCCAGGGAAAGCCTCATAATTTAACTCTTAATTGTTTTGCTCATTGCAATATTACTGTGAGTGAGGTTTCAAGTTCCTTGGGGCCTGGGATGTGCCTCCTCCGTTTCCTCTTCTGGCCTGGGAATTCCTGGCCAGTTCAGTCTCTCAGTCAGGCAACAACCCATTATGGAGTTCCGATTCCAAGTCACCCCTGGGTCTTTGCAGACTTAGAGTAGGTGCCAGGTTGATTTACCCATGCTCACAGGTCCCCAAGAGGTCTCCTCTGGGCAGTAGCAACTGTAGCCCAGGCTGGAGTAGCTGTGCCTCTGAGCCATCCCAGGGCAGCAAAAGCTCCTAGAAGCTTCCAGATAAAGAGGTTGGAAGGAGCCAGCAGTGACCTTTTTCAACGTATTTCACCACAGGTAAAGAAGGGGTCTCCTTCCAGGGCTCGGGGCAGGCCTCAGGTAGGAGCTCTAGGGGGCCCAGGGCACTGGGCCCGACAAGAGACCTGGGTCCAGCAGGAGGCGGAGGGCCACTCTTTCAGTTCCTCCCTCTCCCTGGTTCCCTTTTGCCTGGCAAAATGCCCGATGGTATTTTATGACTTGTTTACTATAAGTCACACCCTGGTAGAGGAAGGGCAAATGAATCATGAGCGTCTCCATGGGAATCACGGTCACGCTAACCTTGCCTGGCCCCTCCTAACTAACACACACACACACACACACACACACACACACACACACACACACACACGGTCACGTCAGCTGGCACAGGACAAGGACAGGCCCCTGCTATGTTATTCCCCGTGGGCATGCAAGGCCTCATCCCCTATGCTCCAGCACCTGTTCCTCCACTCAGCTCTCTGCCTGCACCACCCTCCATACAGACTCTGGAAGGGGCATCTGTCCCCAAGCCACCCCTGCAGCTCCATCCCCATCAATCTTCCCTGCCATCTCTTTTACTCCACAGAGGCGAAAGACCTGGGTCTGAACCTGTCTCTGACACCTCTGAGCAGAGGCCCTTGTCGAGTTGCTCAGGTTTCTCCGTGAGCCTCAGATTCCTTAGCCATAAAAGGAGGACAGCCACGGTAACCAGCCCGTCGGGTTGCTGTGAGGTTTGAAATGATTTACATCACAGGCTCGGAATAGTGAGTGGCACGTAGCCAGCGTGCCCGTTAGCTGTTCTTAACGACGGTAGCGATGAATACCCTGTTTGTACAGCGTGGCAGGAGGCTTATTCTGCCACCTGAGTGCACATGCCGATCCACTGCAGAGCTAGGAAACATGACGTCAGTCTTACCTGCTTTCTTGGGATTTTGCAGCTTGTGACTTCTTGCTGAGGAATCTTCACTGATACGAGGAAACTCATTCAGTCCACAAATATGCTCTGAGCACCTGCTAAGGGGTGACGTGTTCTCCACGGTCACAAGAGCTGAACCGGGGATGAGGATAAGAGGGGCTTCCTGGCAGTGGCCCAGACTCGTAGCAGGAAGGTTCCTGTCACGTTTTGCTGAGGCGATGGCGGGTTCTTTGCCTACGTCCCTCTATTTTGAACCTAGCGTGGTCTGGAGGTGATGTCCATGGAGGTGGAGCAGGAAGGGCCTGTGCCTGGGGACTTGGACCAGCGCTGGGCTTTGGGTCCTAGCTTTACTTCTTCCAACTCTTGTGACCTCAGAGAGACAATGACCTCAGGGAGCTTTAATTTCCTCCTGCACTAAATAGGCATAATAATATGTAGCTCAAACCAGAGAGGGTGATTGTCAGCTCACTGTGTGAAAACAAGCCTCCTGGTAACTCTCTTTCCTTCCTTCCTTCCTTCCTTCCTTCCTTCCTTCCTTCCTTCCTTCCTCCCTCCCTCCCTCCCTCCCTCCTTTCCTCCCTTCCTTCTTTCCTTCCCTCTTTCCTTCCTCCCTCCCTTCCTTCCTCCCTTCCTTCTTTCCTTCCTCCCTCCCTCCCTCCCTTCCTTCTTTCCTTCCCTCTTTCCTTCCTTCCTCCCTTCCTTCCTCCCTTCCTTCTTTACTTCCTCCCTCCCTCCCTCCCTCCCTCCCTCCCTCCCTCCCTTCCTTCTTTTTTTCCTTCCTTCCTTCCTTCCTTCCTTCCTTCCTTCCTTCCTTCCTTCCTTCTTTCCTTCCTCCATCTCTTATCCATCCTCCCAATGCTCAAATATTATTTTGATGATCTACTATCTTTTGGGAACTATAGGAGGAACTGGGTATTCAGAAAGACACAGGAGGTGCTGACCACCAGAACTCACAGCCCCCAGCCCACCTCAGTCCTCCAGATGTCATTGCTGTGACCAGCAGACAGGAGCCACTGCACAAGCTCTCGGGAGGGGCGGGCCCTTCCTCAGCCCTGCTTATTACAAGTGACCCCTACTCTAGGCTACAAGTAGCCCGACCTCTGGGCTGGTGGTCAGAGTGGACTGGCCTCCTCCCTTGGGCCCCAGCCAGCCTACCCACCCTTCCACCTGAACTCCTGACTCTCTGTTTCCCATTTCTTGGCAGGAGACCGGCTCTGAGGAAAAGGCTGGGTGGGCTCCGGACAGCACACCCACACTCTAGGCAGGAAGAGGAGGGAGGAGAGGTCACAGCCACATCAGGCCGTCCTTTCAGAAGCATTACACGGATCTCTGCTTCATTGCCTTTGGACAGAGCTGGAACAAGTGGCCACTCTTAGCCACAAGGAAGCTGGGGGAAAGAGAGCGGGATTCTCAGGACCAACTAGTTCAAGGGTCTGCAACTGTTTTCTGGTAAAGGCTAGATAGTAAATACTTTAGGCTTTGTGGGCCACACAGTATCGATTGCAAACCCTCAACTCTGCCTCTGTGGCATGACATCACCCACACATAATACATAAATGTGTGTGGCTGTCCTTCAGTAACTATGGACACATACCTGAATTTCATATCATGTTCATGTGTGTCAAAATTTTCTTCAACCATTTAAAAATGTTAAAAACTATTTTAGCTCATGGGTCATTCAAAAACAAGGAAGTTGTCAGGTATGGTGGTGCACATTTGTAATCCCAGTCCTTGGGAGACTGAGACAGGAGGATTCCAGGTTTGAGGCTAGCCTTAGCAATTTAGTGAGATGCTCAGAGATTTGGTGAGAACTTGTTTCAAAATAAAAAAGGACTGGGAGTATAGCTCAGAGGTAGAATGGTCCTAGGTTCAATCTCTAACCCAGAGGCATTCTACCTCCAAGGTACACCTCCGGCCCTATTTTTTTTTATTATTATTTATTTTGAAACAGGATCTCACTAAGTAGCTGAGGCTGGCTGGCTGTGAAGGTGTGATCCTCCTGTGTCAGCCTCCTAAGGACTGGAATTACAAGTGTGTGCCACCACGCCCAGCAAGACTTGTTTTTTCAGAATTTCCTCAGTTTCCACTGAGCATGAGCTGGGCTTCCTTCCAGGAAGTTTACCTGCTCTGACTCATTCTCTAGTCCTGTGAGGTGGTATCATCTGACCCACTTCACATGGCTAGAAACTGAGGGCCCGAAAGTTTACAGGTGCAATGGCAGGGCCAGGATTTACCTCGGGGCCAGTGACTCCAGAGCTCCTCCTCCATGCGACCACAGGCTGCCTCTGCCCTGGGAGGAAGGGACCAGTGAATGACAGACGTTGAGAGATTAGGGTCCGGAGTCCAAGAGGCTTTAATTCAAATCCCGGACTCAAGCGGGGCATGGTGGTGCACGCTTGTAATCCCAGCGCTTGGGAGGCTGAGACAGGAGGATCTCATAGGTTCAAAGCCAGCCTCAGCTACTGAGTGAGGCTCTCAGCAACTTAGTGAGACCCTGTTTCCAAATAAAGTATAAAATAGGTCTGGGAGTATAGCCCGGAGGTAGAAAAGCCCCTGAGTTCCACTCCCAGTACCACACACACACACACACACACACACACACACATCCTGGACTCAGCATCATCTAGTTGTTTCCTTGGGCAAGTCATTTAATATTGCTAAACTGCTGTTTCCCTTTCTCTTAAACAAATAGCACCATGATATGCCCTTGGGAAACTACTATTCTCTATTGCTTGATTCTCCCAGTAATGGGTGATGGATGACTCCACCCACTTGCCAGCTGCAGGAGTGAGCATGTGCCCAGGCCCAGCCAATCAGAGCATCCCTGCCCTTAGGATGAGGTCAATGACAAGCACATGTGACCAAATCCAGCCAATGAGAGTTAGGCCAAGGACTTCTACCAGACCTATTCATACAGAAAGGTTCTTTTTTTTCTGCTTGTTAATGTAACCCTGGAGCTGCTAGTGGCTCTGTTGACACTGTACAGGGAAAGCTTGCCTCAGAATAAAGCCAAGTGTGTGGGGGCAGGGAGAATGGAGGGAGAGACCTGAGGAGTCATTGGAATTTCTGGTTCCCACCGCACCTGAGGTGAGGTCGCACCCTTTGTCATCCTAGTTATACAAGCTTATCCTTGTCCTCTCTCTCCAGGCGGCTCTGAGATGTGGCTCAGTCAGTAGAATGGAAGTCACAGGAAGACAGCGATTTCTCTCAAATGAGCACCTTTTCTTGAATACTGGGAACCCTTCTCCATATCTCCTGGGCTTGGAACAGAACTTGTCATAGAAAGGCCTCCAATCAATATTTGTTAAATGAATAAAACCAAAGAACTTCAGTGATAACATCCCATTTCATGAGACAGTGTGAGGATAAAGTAGAAAGATAAAAACCCAAGGCCCAAGCCGGGCGTGGTGGCACACGCTTGTAATCCCAGCATTCGGGAGGCTGAGACTGGAGGATCGTGGTTCGCGGACAGCCTCAGCTACTTGGTGAGTCCCTCTGCAACTCAGTGAGACCCGGTTTCAAAATAAAGAATAAAAAAAAAAAAAAATAGGGCAGGGGGTGTAGCTCGGAGGTCAAATGCCCCTGGGTTCCATCCCCAGACCTGCAAAAAAAAAAAAAAAGAAAAAAAAAAGAAAAAGCCCAAGGCCCAGCCTGGGAGCCGAGTGCAGAGAGCTGAAAGAACCCCGTTCTGGGTCAAAATCCCTGCCCTCTGCTCAGCAGCTTCTAGTCTGGGTAGACGGAGACCGAGACCGGGGGAGCTGAGTAAGAGTGATCAAAGGCCATCTGAGTGAACTGCGGCACCCAAGGCTGCGGGGAGCACAGCCCTGCAGACCAGGGCTGGCCTGACACTCTTCCTGCCCTCTGCCTCGTGGCCTCCTGCCACTGAGCTCCCTGCCGCCTGCCTCGAGCACTTCTCTGCCTTTGTTAAGTGCCAGGCCACAGCCTTCACTTCTTTGCTGGAGGGAGTGCTTTGGGGGACCTTTCCTACATCTGGCCCCAGCTGCAGACCTCTGAAGCCCTCACTGGCCGCCGCCCTCCATGCTCCATCGCAGCCCACCGAGGCCCCCCAGTGCTCCCTTGGCTCTCCTGGCCCTCCCTGACCCCTCTGCACCCTCCTTAATGTCCTCAGGGGCCTGCTCGGTTACCCCTAAAGCTTCCTTGCAGGTCTACCCCATTTCCACCTACTCTGCAGTCAGCATCCCTCCACGGTGACCCAGGTGACTTTCTCAAATGCTGGAAAGCCTTCAAAGGCTGCTGATCGTCTATAGGCCAGAGCTGTTTGGGACCCTCCTGGGTCTGGCCCTTGCCAACCTTTCCAGCCCCATTACTGCCAGAGCCAGCAAGATGCTTGGGGCAGAAACTCAGGAAAGTGCTCACTGCGGGTTCCCCTGTCTCCCAGTCCCAGCCCAGGCACACCCAGAGCTGCTCCAACCAGCTTCTCAGAACCCCGGGCTGCAGAGCTCCTGCTCTTGGGAGTCTCTGGGCCTGAAGTGCCCTCTCCACCACCTCCACTGCCCACCCAGCTTCTCCTTTCCCCTGGGATTCAGCTCGAGCATCACTTCCTCTACGAAGCCTTCCCTGGACCCTCCTGGTTCAGGTTGGTCACTCCAGCTCACCACACCGGCTCCATCATTTTTGCTATCACTGTAGCACAAGGAGAGCAGGAACCAAGTTTTAATTTGTCTTTGCTGCTGATGCACATAGATGAGATATTGTACACACAGTGTCTGGCTCCAGCAAGATTTCCTTGGCTGGAGTTGGGGTGTAGTGCAGTGTTGGAGCACTTGTCTGGCATGCACAGGACCTGGGCTCAATCCCCAGCACTGGGTAGGAAAAAAAGAAAGAGAAGAGAAGAAAAAGATGACCTTGGCTACAAGGAGCAGAAAACCTCACCCCAGGCTACAGCCTTGTAGGATATATATATCTCAGCTACCAAGAGGACTTCAGGCTTGGTTAATTCAAGAAGGTGCCAGCTTCCAGTTAGCTTCCAGCTCTACCATCTTCAGAATGTCAGCTGCATTCCCAAATGGACCCCTTCTGGTGAAAAAATGGCTGCCACAGGCCCAGGCCTCAGACAGGGAAAGCTTGCCTCAGAATAAAGCCAAGTGTGTGGGGGCAGGGAGAATGGAGGGAGAGACCTGAGGAGTCATCGGAATTTCTGGTTCCCACCGCACCTGAGGTTGCACCCTTTGTCATCCTAGTTATACAAGCTTATCCGTGTCCTCTCTCTCCAGGCGGCTCTGAGATGTGGCTCAGTCAGTAGAATGGAAGTCACAGGAAGACAGCGATTTCTCTCAAATGAGCACAATGTCCCATAGAAAAAGGGGCATTGCCAATGACATTGACCAAACTATGCTAGCTAGGTGCATGTACAAATATGTAACAACAAATCCTGCTACTGTGCATAATTATAATGCACCAATAGAAAAAGAAAAGGGGTATATCTTTTATGTGTTTCATTTTAAGAAGAAGAAGAACAACAACAACAACAACAACAACAAAAGCCCATGTCCCAGAACCCTTCCCCTGGCCCTGCTCATTATTTCTTGTAACTCATTGGCCAGGATGACAGCGCATGTCCACACTACGCAACTGTCTGGCATGGGAAATGGAATGACTCAGTTGACCTGGTGGTGCCTGGTGGTCAGGCACCCGGCCACACAGCAGAGGAAAGATTATCCAAACCCAGTAGGGAAGGGGGAAGCGCTGTGGGGTCTACCATGTCTACACCCTGCTGACACACCAAAAGTGTGGAACAAAGAGTATCTACCCTGCTGCCAGGTGTGGTGGCACAAGCCATAGTCCCAGTATTTGGGAGGCTGAGACAGAAGGATTGCAAGTTCAAAGTGAGCCTCCACAACTTACACCCTCAGCAACTTAGTGAGACTCTGTTTAAAAAAAAATTTTTTTTTAAAGGGACTAGGGGTAAAGCTCAGGGGTAGAATGCCCTGGGTTCCATCCCTAGTACCCCCCACCCCACCAAAAAAAGAACAGTTATGCTGCACTGGTTTTTAGACTTGGCCAGGTATGGCACCCTGACAATAAATTGTTCCCCATTCCTGAGAAGCGCCCCCAGAAGTTACCCTCAACATCCTTTTCTCCTTGTTACTTTCAATCTGGGTAATTAAACTCAACACCTCCAGGGTGATTAAAAATTCATTTGGCATTCAATAGGCCCGGAAATGAAATTCAGTGGGAAAACACACTTGGGGAGCCTGGCGAGAGGTAATTAGAAAATAGTCCTGCTGGGGAAGAAGGGTAACTAAGGCACTGTTGAAGCCAAGGAGGTGAGTGTAGAGGTTACGGTAACTTCCGGGTCTCTACTTGCTGACCCTTACTCAGTTGTTGGATGACTGCATGGCAAAAGCAGTTGATTGACAGTCAGGTTTTTAACTTCCAAATCTGTCGGGATTCATAGGCTCTTCTCTCTCTCCTGTCTGTGCAGTGCCTCCCCTCCTCCCTCCCCTGCTGACAGCCACAGCGCCACCTCCCTCCCCCTCAGCCTTCCCATCTGCAGCGGCCCCCTCCTGGCCCCTTCGCACCTGGCACAGTCCCAGCACCCTCTTGCCTTCTGCCCTGTGTCCATCCCAGCCTGTGTTGTCCCCTCCCACCCCTCTCTTTGCTTCCTTCCGGCCCCTGCCCTCCAAGAGTGGTCCCTGCTGCCACCCCCCGAGGGAGGGGTCTTCCACACTCCTTGTCGCCCAGGCAACAGTCCCATTGCTTGAGATGCCAGCCTGGAGGCTGATATTCCGGGATGCTGCAAAAGGGCATTTCCTTTTCCCATCTCGGAAGGCACCAGGGGCCTTCACACCTCCCAAACCATCCAGCTCTCCCATCTGGCATCTCTGAACACCGTGGGCAGCAGGAAATGTCTAGTTAACCCTTGAGAGACAGAATGTCTCTTTTGAGGTTCTCAAGAGCCTATGGTGGGGGGACCATGGTTGTCTCAAGATGACGCCTGTCCCTTACTGCAAATTGTTTTGAATGAGAAAATACTATAACATGGTCGGGAAGGAAGTTCTGGGTCTCTCACTGGCCTTCTGAAGGAACTAGGATAGTGCTGTCCAATAGGGTAGCCGCTACCATACCACATGTGGCTATTAAAATTAAAATTGAGCTGGGTGTGGCAGCCCATGTCTGTAATCCCAGTACTTGGGAGGCTGAGACCGGAGGATCGTGGGTTTGTGGCCAGCCCCAGCAACTTAGTGAGGCCATTCACATCTTAATGAGACCCTGTTTAAAAAAAAAAAAAATCAAATAGGGCTGGGAATGTAACTCAAAGGTTGAATGCCCCTGGGTTCAATCCCCAGTACCCCCGACACACAGTTAAAATTGAATCAAATTAATATCTCACTTTTTCAGCTGCACACATGGCTAGTGGCTACTAGATGGAACAGTGCAGATATAACATCTCCATCACAAGAGAAAGTTCTAGTGGATTGCACTGCACTGGAACCTAAGCTTTAAAGGTCTGAGCTTGGAAGTCAAAAGCCTGTGGCCCCGGGCAACTCAATTTCCTGAAGCCTCCCTGCTTTCTTCATATATAGTAGCAGCTATCTGGATGAGTCACGAGGTCCGGAGGAGATAATCCAGGTGCTGCCAGGCAGCGTCTGATAATAGAAAGGGCTGATAAGTAGAAGCTCTTAGATCTTGGAGGAGAGGCTGCAGCTTGCTGAAGTGGAAAGACTTAGGATGAGAGAGCCCGAGCTCTGGCCCCAACTCTATCCCTTCCTGTGAGCCATGCATGAGCCATCTTAAGCCACATAGCCTGAATTCTTAGAAAGTGTATCAGTAAAGGCTGGGTGTGGTAGCCCACGCCTGTAATCTCAGTACTCGGGAGGCTGAAACAAGAGGATCGCAGGTCAACCTCAGCAATATAGCAAGAACCTATTTCAAAATGAAAAGTAAAAAGGACTGGGATATAGCTCATAGGTAGAACCCCCATGAGTTTAATCCCCAGTACCTACTCCCCCCCCCCGCCAATACACATGTATCAGTAAAATATCAACATGAAACGAAAAACCTCAGCACAGATTTTTCTCTGGAGCCTGGGGTCTAACATCTAACGGCCTATGGAGCAGTTCTAGTTCTAGTTAATGCCTTACAGGGTGCACGTCAGGAATCCCAAATGGAATATAGCATCTTCCACCCTAAATCCACCAGCTCCTCCTGCATTTCCTAGCTCGGGAGTAGCACCTGGTTTCCAGAAGGCTAGAAGCCATCCTTGTTTGGTGTCCCGAATTACAGTCTTATGATGTACTCAGAGATAGTCTCACCATTTCAAAGACAAGGAAACAGAGGCCTAGAGAGATGGCATACCTTGCCTCTGACCGATAGAATCAGGTTCTTTTCTTTTTTCTTTTGGAACTGGGAATTGAACCCAGGGGCGTTCTACCTCCGATCTACCCAGCCCTTTTTATTTTGACACCGGGTCTCACTAAGTTGCTGAGACTGGCCTTGAACCTGCGATTCTCCTGTGTCAGCCTCCCAAGTACTGGGATTACAGGTGTGTGGTCCTGTGCCCAGTTTAGAGTCAGGCTCTTAAAACAGCATGCTGTGCTGACTCCATCCACCAACAAAGCCATCTGGTTTACCTACTCCAGTCTCTACTCTCCAACCCTATGGCTAGCACACCCTCCTAGCCACCATGACCTCCTGCCTGGAGTACAGAAACTGTCCCCTAATTAGTCTCTAGGTGCCCAGACTGGCCCCCTCCACGTTCTCCCTCCCACCCACACACTCGCCCAGTCACTGCCCCATGTATAAGCGGAATAGTTGACATCATCTCTTCCCTAATAAAAAAAACCTCTCAGAACCCTGGCTAACCACTGTGTGCCAAAAGCTTGGCATACAATTACTGATACCCAAATATTTGGCTGAATGAATGGATGTCTAAGTCCTTTGAAACAGCTGTTGGGAATATGTGCTTGAAGGGTTTGGGAACACCAAGACACGGACAAACAAAGCAACCCGGTGCAACCTCTGAGCAGAGCGATAGATGAGTTACTCTAACGAAGAACTCATGGGCCAACCAATTATCCTGGGTTCCTTCTGAGAAATAACTGGTCAAAGAGGATAGGGGAGAAGGACTGATCTGCAAGGTGCCCAGGGAAGGAGTACAAGCAACAGATACTCCGGGCAAAGCCTCTGGGACTGGGTGAGGAAAGGTGCGCTGAGCGGCTCCCAGGGACTAAAGCAACAGGCTGTGGACAGTTCCGCCGCCATTACCCTGTACAGCAATTCCAGTGTAGACCTTGGTCTTTTAAGCTTGGGTAACAGCAACCAGGTTCAAGGTGGAAGTCACCTCTGGGTACTCTGAATGAATCTAGGTTCTACTTCTGAGAAAAATACTCTGATACATGGGATGATTTCAGGGTCTGCTATCCTTTCTTATCCACCCGCATCCCCATGAGACCTTGTGAGGCTGGCAGCCTGGGAGGCAGCAGTAGCTCATGGGCTCTCAGACAGGATCATTTCATTACTTTGGGCCTCAGTTTTCTCTTCAGAATAGTAGGGTTTGACTCGAAGATTCCTGTCTTAGTCTGTTTTCTGTCGCTATTACAAAGTTACCTGAGACTGGATAATTTATAAAGAATAGAAGTTTACTTGGCTATGGCCCTGGAAGCTGGGAAGCACAGGCACCTGGTAAGGGCCTTCTTGCTGTGTTACAGAATGGCAGAGGACACTGTATGACGACACGGCTTGAACACACCACTAGAAAGCATCCTTCTTC